>NC_053154.1:156869162-157217912 GCF_016835505.1 Polypterus senegalus
CTATCATCTGCTACCTGTAGATTTTTCAGTTGAATCTATAATTTCCAAAAAACGGTGATAATCTTCTCTGTCGCTTTTTACAATTGAACCACACAAATCAAAGATGGGTTATTTGTCCTGCCCCCTTGTTTTCAGTGATATACAGTCTTTCGCTCCGAATGACTATGACAAAATGCGACCATGATGGAATACTGATGAAAAATGGCTACAGTTAATGGAAGATTTTTCCATATTTTTGTCTAGATTTTAAATTAAATGTAAACCAACTAGAAGTTTAAAATAAGCACTTTAAAAAAGAAATCAAACCTTAGATGTTGTTTCATTTCACTTAGTAACGTACTGGTGTTTCAATCTATTTGGAGCAATAAAAAGGACTCTTAACCATGCATTTTCAGTTATTTCCAGATTATTTGCTATTTCAAAAAAGGAAGAGGTTTAGTAGGGAAGCCTGGCTTGACACGAGAAAGTTTTGCTAACCTTTATAGCAATGGTCTTATTGTACGTAGTCTTAAAAAAATTACTCCAGTTTCTAGATTATTATAGTGCTTCTTCATTGCCTTCCCATTATGTATATTGAAGCGAATGCAGTGACTCTTTTGTACAGGGTGGATTAGATCTAATTATGCAGATCCAGATTGTCTGGATAACTTTGATTTATGTGGGGCCAATTTCAGAGCAAAGACGATTTTTCATGTTCTCTGTTCGCACACTTCTCTATAGTCCGGGATTTTTCGAGTGACTTTCTATGTAATAAACTGAATAAGTTATAGTGTAATGAAAATTGCATAATTAGATCTGGACCACCCTATAGTGATATCAATAGCTGCAACACCTTTATTGTACTCGACAGAGAAATATGACAGTAGATTCCCTGTCCCCTCGTTAATTAGATTTACGTTCCCCAAGTGATTCGCTAGTCAAAGAAGTGGGCTCTTGTGAGTTAATGTACAAGTATCCCTCTCACAGATTTATAATGTTTACAACTCAAACAGCCAGAGAAGAACTTTGTTGGGAATACAGAACGAATAGAAAGGGTGGCTCCTCAAACATTAGATACTTCGCTGATATGTGTTTGAGGTTTAGTCTTAATTTTTTTGAAATGCTTTACCTTTTGTTCCTAATATTTTTTCTTGTTTTACTTTTAATTTGCTGTCATTATATATCTACCATATGGGAGTATCACAAAATTAGATTTTGATTATTGGTGAAAAGTTATCAGGTATCTGTGAAATCAGTGACCCCTTATGATGCCTAAATGTGTAATTTCATTACTTTTTTGACAAAGAAATTTATCAAGAGCAATTATTAACTTTGACAAGCATTCCAGCCAGGAATCGTGTCAGCTCTAGCAGTTAAAAAGTGATCTACGTATGACATTAACAATTTTAAACTGCAATAACAAAGGTCTTAACCAGAGTATATTGCATGTAACAGTTACATTCGTATAAAGAGGAGAAATAGAATATAAGATCAGAGGAGTCATTGGTGAAACCAGTCAGTCATTCATTTCCCATCCTGGTATATCCTAAAACAGGGTCAGAGCCAATCCCAGCCAGTACAGGACATTAGGCAGGAACGAATTCCATGCAGGTTGCCAGCCCACCACAGGACACACACACACCATCGACAATGTAGGATTCCCAATGCACCTAACCTGCACGTCTTTCGACTGTGGGAGGAATCCCGAGCGCCCGGAGGAAACCCATACAGACATGGGGGGTACATGCAAACTCCATGCAGGGAGGACCCGGGAAGCAAACCCAGGTCTCCTTACTGCGAGGCAGTAGCACTACCACTGTGCCACCGTGCCATGGGTAAAATCTGAATTTCTGAAATTGTTGAAATAATTAAATGCGTTAGCCATGGCACATCTGAAGCACAACTTTATGTGTTCAATCATTTGTAGGTTCAGAGTTTTCAGTGTTTTTCAGAGAAGCTATAGAATGATTTTTCAACCAGGAAATACAGTATATTGACGAGAACAATTCAAGGACGTTGATGCCTGGGACATTGTTGAAGTAGAACGGGAAACATGAAGAGATAGTTATCAATTGTTTATTTGCTTGCAGACAGTCGAGACCAGTTTACTAGTGACGTCGAAAAACGATTTAAAAATAAAAATTCAGTGTAAAAAAATATCAGAATCAATAAGCAATATGATATCACTAAAATGTTGAAGTTCAATCAATTTTAGCTTCAGATTTTGCATTGTTTTTCAGATAACCTATAGGATGGCTTTTCATCCTGGCAGGACAGTAGATTGTTGTGAAAAAGTCAAGGACATTGATACCTGGGATATTTGTGAAGTATAACGGAAAAGGGGAAGAGCTAGTTATCAATTTTTTTTTTTCTTGCAGAGACTCAACATCAGTTTACTTGTGAACGAGGAAAACCAATTTTAAACATAACAATTCAGTGTAAAAAATGAATGAATAAACAACATGATTTCACCAAAATGTTGAAGTTTCCCATCCTATGAATATTTAACTTCTACTTCAGAAATTTACATTTTGCAGTTCATAGTATACTGTAACAAGTTTTATCTGTGTTCTGTACTGCAACCGGTATTGTTTATTTTAACTCATATTTTAATTTCTTTCTTGCAACAGAGCCTGGTGCAGTTAAGAATTTAAGGATTAGTAATGTCAGCACTAGCTTACTTTCTCTCAGCTGGTTACCACCAGCTGGAAACGTTGGAAGTTACAGAATTGATGTTACTGGATCCACAGTGATGAATGTGACCACAAGTTTGACATTTGCTAATCTAACTGGACTAACACCTGGAAGCATGTATACCCTCCAAGTTGTGGCCTTGGCTGAGGACAATGTGACTGAAGGAGATGGAGTGGCAATCACGGGTTTCACAAGTGAGCACACCTATCATCTGCTACCTGTAGATTTTTTGGTTAAATCTGCATTTTCCATAAAATGGTGATAATTTTCCAAATTGCTTTTTAAAATCAAACCTTTCAATTAGAAAATGGGTTAGTTCTCCTGTCCCATTGTTTTTACTGATATACAATCCTGCAGCTCCTAATGACTCTAAAACCATGCAAGCATGATGGAACTCTGATGAAAAATTACTACACTTAATGGAAGTTTTTTTCCATTTTTTGTGTAGATTTTAAGCTAAATTTAAATATAGTAGAATTTTGAAATACACACTTTAAAAAAGAAATCAAACCTTTAATGTCATTTCTTTTCACTTAGTAGGGCCTTTGTGTTTCAATCTACGTAAAATAGATAACGTCACATTTTCAGTTATTTCCAGGAAAAGGTAGAGGTTTAATAGGTAAGCCTGGTGCGACATTACATCACTTTTGCTTACTTTTGTAGCCATATTCTTATTTTACCTAATATTTAGACATCCATCCATTTTCTAGAATGTCGTAGTACTTCCTCATTACCTTTAAATTATACATTTTAGAAGAGTAAGCAGTTACTCAGTCATTCTTATATATCTTCTAGAACTTCATTTAACTATGGACAAAAAAACCACATTAGATTCCTTTTCATTTAGTGAATTAGATTCACTTTCCTCTAGTGATTCGGTGTTTGAAGAAGTGGGCTCTTGTGATGTAATGCACAAGTATCCCTCTCACAGGTGTATAATGCTTAAAACTTGAGAGAGAGAAGGGTATTGGTGAGAATACAGAAGAAAAGAAAGGGAGGGAGGCTCATCAAACATTAGACCTACTTTTGATATGTGTTGGAACTTTTGTATTGATTTTTGTGAAGTGGTTAATTTTTTATGTTTATTTATTTATTTATTTTTTATTAGCTCACACTATATGTCTATCTTACGGGAGTATTACGATACTATATTCTGAATTTTGATGAAAAGTCATGAGGTAACTGTGTAATTAGTGATCCCCTTTGAGGTACCTTGGCCGTGAAGTACAATGTACAAAAACAAATTGGAAACACAAACGTAAATTAGAAAACCCAAAAACAAATCGAATATGCAAGAGCAAATCAGAAAATGCAAAAAGAAATTGACTATACAGTAGCAAATTGGAAATGCGGAAGCAAATGAGAAAATGCAAAAACAAATTGAATGCGCAAAACCAAATCAGAAAACGCAAAGTCAGTGAGGCCTAAATGTGTAATTTCACTGCTTTAGTGACAGTTAGATTCCTCAACAGCAGTTATTAAAGCTGACAAGCATTCCAGCTATCAATATTGTCAGTTCCTGCAGTAAAAAAGTGATCTATGTATGACATTTAAATTTGTTAAACAGCAAAAAGAAAGGTCTCAAGCAGAAAATATTGCACAAAATAGTTATATTCATATAAAGAGGAGAAACAATATAGGATCAGAAGAATCATGGGTGAAATCAGTGACTGCAAAGAGTCAGGATGTCTGAAATTGTTGAAATAATTACATTTGTTAAAAATGGAACATCTGAAGCACAATTTTACATGTTTAATTATTTGTAGGTTCAGATTTTAAAGTGGTTTTCAGAAAACCTGTAGGAAGATTTTTTAACCAAGAAGGACAGTATATTGACAAGAAATATTCAAAGACATTGATGCCTGGAACATTATTGAAGTATAGCGGGAAACGGGATAACATTAAAATTTATTAAATAGCAGAAAGAATTGTCTCAAGCAGAGACAATCACAAGTAACTGTTATATTCATATAAAATGGTGAAACTGAATTTAGGATCAGAGGAATCATGGGTGAAATCAGTGAGTACTAAAAGCTAGGGTGTTTTATATAATTGAAATAGTTAAATATGGCACACCTGAAGCACAGTTTTATGAGTTTAGTCATTCTGAGGTTCAGTTTTTGCAATGTTTTTCAGACAACCAGTAGCAAGATTCTTCATCCAGGGGGAGCAGTACATTGACATGCGGATTCAAAGACATTAATGCCTTGTACATTATTTAAGTATTATAGGAAACAGAAAGAGCTAGTTGTCCATACTTTATGTGTTTGAAGACAGTTGAGAGTTTGCTAAATGAAGGAAGAAAACAAAAAAAAAAAAATAGCTCAAAACACACGTGAGAATCATTAAACAACATGATAACAGTGCAATGTTTAAGTGTTCCATCCCATTAATGTTTGACTTCTATTTCAGAAATTTATATTGAGCAATTCATAGTATTTTGTAAAAGAGAAGTTTTATCTGTGTTTTCTACATACTGTAGTTTATAGTATAATGTGACTAAATGTTTTATCTGTGTTCTCTATTGCAATCTGTATTGTTTATGTTAACCCATTTTTTATTTTTTTGTAACAGAGCCTGATGTGGTTAACAATTTGGTGATCATTAATATCACCACTAGCTCCCTTTCTCTCAGCTGGACACCATCAAATGGCAACATTGGAAGCTACATAGTTAATGTTACTGGATCCACAGTGATGAATGTGACCACAACTTCGGCATTTGCTAATCTAACTGGACTAATACCCGGAAGCATGTATACCCTCCAAGTTGTGGCCTTGGCTCAGGACAATATGACTAAAGGAGATGCAGTGGTAATCGCAGCATTCACAAGTAAGCATAGCTATCATCTAAGTACCTGTAGATTTTTAGCCATAGTGATTCCTAATCCTGAAATTTTACTCTTACAGTGTCAACAATATTTTTTGAGAGTAAACGTTAAATTTGACAAGCATTTCAGTCAGAGTTAATGTTCGTTTCAGCAATTTAATAGTACGCTAAGTATGACAATGAAAGCTTTTGCAACAGTAGAAAGAAATTTTCTGATCAGATAATCACACACATACAATTGCTATGCTCCTGAAAAGAGCATATTCAAATTCTGAGATCAAAGCAATCATAGGTGAAATTAGTGAATTCCGGAAACTTAGGTGCCTTTAAAAAGTAAAGAACAATAATTCTAGTTCAGTTATTTTTTAAATTCAGATTTTGAACTGTTGTTCTGGCAACCTGTACCAAGATTTTTCAGTATATAATATCTCTCCTTAAGTAATAACAAAGTTTCTCAACTGTACTTGTTCATTTTGACTAGCACACCATTTAGAAGGAGTGTTAAACTGCGGTTTGACTTCGGCTTAAGTATGAAATGGAGTACTTATTAAAAAGCACAAAAAGGGTCTTAAACAAAATATCACACTTATACAGTAATTGTTATTTTCATTGAAAGAGCACAAAGAGAATGTAGGAACAGGGTAGCCAAGGATAAAATCAGTGACAGAAGAAAGTCAGGGTGTCTTAAATAGGTGAAACATCTTAGAATATACAGCTTCAGCTTAATATTTTGAGTCCAATCATTTTTAACATTCAGCCTTTGAAATATCTTGCTGTCCACAAGAACCAATAGCGATCATCATGAAATAGCACCAGGTTAATAGGAAGGTTTTAAAAAACCTAAGGCCTTAGCAATTAAATAACTGCTGCGCCTAACAGGAAAAGGTAGATATTGATGGTTTGTGGGATGGCAGGCTATGCTGACGAACTGTACATAAATCTGACAGATTCTAACCACATATAAGTAAGAAATGAATGGATAAGGCACAATAAATTAAATATAAATAATAAATTATAATAAATTAAAAAGGCAACTAATAATGGGTAAAAATTAGATTTACAGTGGAATAAATAATAAACAACAAAAATCAAGCAGTAAATGAAACATAAAATCAAGTAATATAGATGACCACTGCTGTTGACATTATCAGTAGAATAAGTAAGATAAAATAAACCTAACATTGTGGGAAATTCAGCAGTGTTAATTATATTTCTATAAGGGAAGCTAACAGATTTCTAAAAGAATACCTTCTTCAGGGCAAAACATTAAAATTGAAGTGGCTAGTCTGAATGAACCAAGAAGCTTTTTGGGAAACGAGAAATTAATAATCAGTACCAGGAGTATTATTAACATAACAGAATAACCAACAGAGATTTGCATGCATAAATAAATGTACATGAATGTAAGCTCCACAGACAAGGAATTAAGTGGTTTTGTTTTCTTTGTGGACAATTTTGGTGATTGAGTTAGTAACATAATGACACTACAGGAACCATTATGTGTTACCCTTACACCATGCATTGTACATGGCCTTCATATGCTTGTATTCATAACATCACTGTCATGATCTGATTTTTGTTTTTAAGTTTTCACAGCCATTCCTTAAACATTGTTTTTTGTGTGTGCTTTAGAGACTAAGGCATATTTTTAGTTTCAGTACGTTTTTACTTATACTATAAATTAATTATGATCTCCAGCTGTGCCATTTTGTTTTTGTGCAGACACTTCCATTTTGAGGCATGATGTGTGAATTGTTGCTGTTTAATTCTGATTTTTAACTATGACTTACCTACTAGATTCATGAACTATTTCTTGAGCCACAATTTTTGTTGTACATCTTAGGCCATATTTATGAAATTCTTGTTCACCCACTTATGACCTAGACCTTTTATTATACTTTTAATCTTCTAATTTTTTGTTTCTATGAAAAGTGGCTACCACTCTGCCTAGGCAGTATAAGTACAGGAGCCCATTCATGTAGTCATTGTAGTCATCTTTAAAAGAGCATGTCTGCACTTTGTTTTTTATTTAAAATAAAAAACCTTTTTTAGGACACATAGATTACCTCTTGAGCTAATAAATATGTTTCAAGTTTTTTTTTATCTACTTAAAGACTTTGCGCTTTCTGCTTAAAAGCCTTTTGATTTTGGTCATTGTTTACTGACCATGTGAGATTTTTCATGACTTCTCTTTAGATTCAACCTTTAAAAGTGTAAAAGACTCTAAAAATAATTAAATATTTGGTACTCACTATTGTTGCACAGGTACTGGTAGAAAGGCCGAAACATGTTTAAAAAAAATACAACTAACTGGGATAAAACAGCCCCAGGAAATAGCTAAGCAATTACAATTGTCAACCAACAGTAAAGATGCAGCAGAGCAGTAAGATTGTTAGACATTGTGTTATAGCAGCAACTCCTAGTATGGTAAGCTTCTAATTTTTGATCCAATAATAATAATCATGTTGCACTATAAGCAGGTGATTGTATGCAGATTATCTAGAGAGAGCTGGGAAAGTATAGGTTAGTATGACACCATCTACACATTATTAAAATCTAAATGAACAACATGTTAATACATACACAATTGCTGTAATAAGTACTCAAGTACAAGCTTCCATTTTATATTTAAGTGTATTAGTGCTCCGAAAATGACACTGCTAGTCTCACATTCATTGACTGTAGCAAGTGAATGTTACGTATCTTTATTCAATATAAAAAACTTGCTTTTTGTATCACACTTTACAAGTAATTTGACTTTGTAAAAATGTGCTAGTCAGGGTCACAGTGGCAGTTTGCTAAGCTGGATAGACTAGGATAGATGAACGTTTTCATACCAATAAAATCTCATGAAAAGTGAAATGCTCCTACAGAAATACATTAAGCACTATTCCTCATTTTTTTAATAACTGTATTATCTTAATGAAGTTTGAGTCCAACTGTCAAAAGTGTTTTGATTTCATTTTTTTAATGCTGATACATGTCACATTTGAATAAGAATACAGGGCACTGAAATATGTGGCAGGAAGCTTGTAAGAATAACAATAAACATTAAACATAACAAAACAATAAACATAGTGGGACAAAACTAAAGGGATGAGGCAAAATGTGTAAGTCAGAAGATCAGCAAAGCAAATGAAAACCCGAAAAACAAATTCAATTGCTCAGGAAGCTAATGATCTTGTGCCCACAAGTCTTCTTTAAAAAAACAAAGTGCATAACCTAAAAATCCTTGTGTCTTGGGCTTTTTATGGCCACTGTGAAGTCACGTTTGTGTGTGCATAAACAAGTGTAATGCACATGCACGTGCAAATACATTTTAATAACATGAAATGTCCAATTCAGAGAGGCACAAAACACCAGGAGAGAAAGGGGGCACATTAACTTTAACTTTTTTGTATTTCTTTACAGAACCCAGCACAGTTAGCAATTTAAATATTGGTAACAGCAACACTACCTCCATTTTTCTTAGCTGGTCACCACCCAGTGGAAGTGCAGCCAGCTACAGAGTGGAAGTCACTGGAGTGTCTGTCACTAACATGACCACTAACTCAGCCTTTGCTACTGTGACTGGATTGACACCAGGGAGCATGTATACACTGAATGTTTTGGCCTTGGCTGGGGACAGTGTGACGCAAGGAGATCCAGTAACAATTACAACTTATACAAGTGAGTTCATCTGCTGTATTAAGTGCTACTACATCTTTGATTGTGCTATTTCACAAATACAAGGTGTAGCAGAAAAGTAATGAGACTGGCAACACTGCAAGCGATCTGGCAACGCGCGCTGTTGTCCTTGATAGAGCACGTGTATCAGTACCCTCCCATAGCTCAGTGCGAGTTTCAACTCCTTCCGTTAACTACGTGATTTTTGTGACTGCTATTGGCGAAGTTGTGTTTTTGGTTGTGCGTCACGCAAAATGGAACAGCGGAATTTGGAGCAACGTTGTGCCATTAAATTTTGTGTTAAGCTTGGAGAATCAGCAAGTGTGACGTTTGAAAAGTTAAAACAGGCCTATGGGGAACATTCTTTATCCCGAGCTCAAGTTTTTCGCTGGCACAAATCATTTTTGGAAGGCAGAAAACACGTTGAAGATGAACACCGTTCAGGGAGGCCTTCAACTTCGAAAACCAATGAAAACATCGAACGTGTGAACACTCTTGTGAGATCAGACCATCGTTTAACATTAAGAATGTTGAGTGAACAATTAAATTTGAACAGATTTACCGTTCATCAAATTTTGACTGAACATTTGCACATGCGAAGGTCTGTGCCCAAATGGTGCCGAAAAACCTCACAATTGAGCAGAAGGACAATCGAAAAAACAAGTGTCTTGATCTTCTTGACAGAATCGCTAATGAGCAAGATTTCTTTAGTCGTGTGATCACCGGTGATGAATCATGGATTTTTGAATACGATCCTGAGACCAAGAGGCAAAGTCAAGAGTGGCACACTGCAAACTCTCCTCGATCAAAGAAAGCTCAAATGAGCAAATCAAAGATCAAATCAATGCTGATATGTTTTTTTGACAAAAGGGGAACCATCCACAAAGAATTTGTTCCTCCAGGACAAACTGTCAACCAACTTTTTTATAAAGACGTCCTTGAAAGGCTCAGAAAAAGGGTCATTCGCATGAGACCAGACATTGCAGACAAATGGATGCTCCATCATGACAACACCCAATGTCACACTGCCCTCTCCATAACAGAATTTTTGACCTCAAAAGGCATTCCTGTGGTTCCCCAGCCCCCTTATTCACCTGACCTCAGTCCGTGTGACTTTTTCCTAAACTGAAAAATGTCCTCAAAGGACGTCATTTCGGGACTTTAGAAAACATCCAAAAGAGTGTAACGGACATGCTGAAGACCATACCGGTTGAAGACTTCCAGCGCTGCTACCAACAGTGGGAACAACGTACTTTGAAGGGGATAACATTGATGTTTGAAAAAAATAAAAACTTTGGTAAATAAAAAATCAGTCTCATTACTTTTCTGCCACACCTCGCAAATATACTACTTGCAAATATACCACTTGCTGCTGGTAACATTGTGTAGACTAGTGCATTTGTCTCATAGTCTGAAATAAATGGAAAGAAACTGAGGTAATATTACACATACATTTAATAATGTTATTTAGTAAAGATGTTCTTAATGTTTGGGGTGTGGTTGCACAGAGCAAGGACTCCTAGTTGGTCAGTATCTTCATTGAGTTTACATGTTTTCCTCAAGTTTCAGTGGATCAATTGTTATGAATAAGCATGACAAGCTCCATTGCACTGCACCACACACTTTTAAGAGTATTTATGCTAAACAACATGGTTAAACGTAGAAAATGTAATATAGGATTTAATATATTAAACAGTAATGTTTACTTCCAATTTAACTTGCCTGTCGTTTTTGCTGTTTTTGTATTTGATCAATCTGATATAAATGCAAATATAGTATATATAATTCTATGCATAATTGTTGTGATAAATGCTCTAGTGACTGCTTCCAAATTTTTGAACAGTTTATTCATACTTTGAAAACAAGACTTTTGATCTCAAATATGTTGGCCTGACTAAGTAAAATGTATGGTTGCTTGTTTAATTTTCTCCACTGATTTATTGTGTGACTATGGGCAAGTCACTAGGACAGTATTCACCTTGAATGTTTAACATCACTTTATGTCTTCTCAAGCAGGTTAAGGTCATAGTGACAGCCCATCTAAAGTGGACAGTCTGGTTTACTCCAAATAACTGAATACATATTTCACACCAACAAAATATTATCGTGAATGACTGATTTAACACTATTGAAATATAATGCAATATCAAAAAATATATTTTTCTATTTTTTTGATAATGTTATATTTTGTCTATGACTCCAGCTCTGCTTATAAAGATTGTTTGATTTCATGATATTGATTCTGATGCCGGCTTGATTTTATAAGACACGTAATGTAGGCAAGATACTTTGAATATCTGACAGATGGCCAACAAATGGTGTGTGAAGTTGGTTCTTATGCAGCTAAAAAATGGGCCACACTAACTTTGTTAATTTGCAATTATAAAATGCTGGAACTAAGACATTTTTGTACTGTATAGACTTTACTTTCACTGTAATCTATTTTGGTTGCCTTAACTTTAATTTCTTTATATTTTTCAACAGAACCCGGTACAGTTAGCAATTTATATGTCTCTGACATCAAAAGTACCTCCATTTCTCTCAGCTGGTCTCCCCCAGGTGGAAATGTGGCCAGCTACAAAGTGGTAGTTACTGGAGCAACAGCCACCAATGTAACAACAGCCTCAAACTTTGCTATTGTAACTGGACTAACACAAGGGAGCATGTATACACTGAAGGTTTTGGCCTTGGCTGGGGACAATGTGACACAAGGAGATGCAGTGACAATAACGGCTTATACAAGTAAGTTCTGCTAGTTATAATTACTACCCTTTTCTGACATTCAGTCTAACAAAGTGTTTCTCATTGGTTTTCCTTCTCAATCTATTTTGGTAGCAGTTGCCAGCTTGATCAGACTATATATTGTTATTGTTTGAAGGTTTAGTGGATTTTCTTTCCTAATGACAGAATTAGTGCCATCAATTTGCTGACTTTTGTCAGAACTGATGATTTTGCTTGCAATGTGGTGCATTATGGTATGATCTTAGAAGGCACATGTGTCAAGCTGGCCAAAACGTATTGAATATTGGGACCAGAATAGATTTTTCTTTGCTAAATTTGCTCATTTTACATCCACTTTGTTGAGGAAATACATTTATATTCTTATATCAGATGGTGTTTTTGCATTCTACACTTTTTACTTTTTAGTTTATGTTTAATTATATTATACTAGCAAAATACCTGCGCTTCGCAGCCGCAAAGTACTGCTTTTCAATTTTTATTAAGAAGAAAAGAAAACCTTTTTAAACTGAGGGAAAATATACCAATAATCATTTGTTAAGGATTTCTTTGTATACCAAGTTGTCAGTTTGGCACTCGGTTGTAATATGACCAAGCTGTGCGAGCTTACTCTTGAGCATGCAACGTATAGTTGGCCATGTGAAAAGCAATCTTGCCTCAAATCAATGCCAACCTTTTGTAGGGTCTGTCCCTGAGACTTATTAACTGTCATTGCGAAGTAGAGCCTTACTGGAAATTGGAGGCATTTGAATTGAAATGGGAGATCATAGGGTATAACCGGGATGCGAGGAATAAAAACTCTCTCCCCTGAGCAACTGCCAGTAAAAATAGTTGCCTCAATTAGGTTCTTTTGCAGACACGTGACCTTAAGTCTTGTGCTGTTACAAAGTTTTGGTGGCTGTAAGTTTTTCAGTAACATTATTGGTGCCCCAACCTTCAAAATTAGATTATGCTCAGGAGTGTCTGGAGGATTCAGAGTGTGGAGAATCTCTAGCGACAGCGTGTCTATTAACTTGTGGATTTTTCTGTGAGCATTTGGCGGCAGCGTCACGAAGTTGTTTCCAAGACCGCGTTAGCGGAGCTCAGTTCGAGCTAAATGAAGTGAATGAAATGAAGTGAATGGGAGGGGAGATGATGATGTGACTCCCCGACCCGCCTTAACTCTCAATCCCTCCACAAACATACAAACAGTCTCTCGGATCTCAACTCTACTTTATATAAATCAGTAAAGGAGAGGACTAAACACTAAGGAAAAAGAACGGCAAGACTGCGTCAGCTGCGGAGTTCAGCTTGGAGCGAAATGAAGTGAATGAAATGAGGTAAATGGGAGGGGAGATGATCACGTGACTCCCCCACCCGCCTTAACTTTTCATCACTCCACAAAAACAGTCTCTCGGATCCCAACTCTCCTTTATATAAATCAGGAAAGGAGAGAGGACTAAACACTAATGAAATAAGAATGTCAAGACAGCGTCAGCTGCGGAGCTCAGCTTGGAGCGAAATGAAGTGAATGAAATGGCGTCAATGGGAGGAGAGATGATCATGTGACACCCCCACCCACCTTAACTCTCCATCCCTCCACAAACACAGTTTCTTGGATGCCAATTCTCCTTTATATATATATAGATATAGTTGCAATATATGTTAAGTACATGTGAATATATTTGCACCGTTTATAAATAAGATATTCTTTCTGTTTCTTTACCTTGCTTTCTTTCTTTCCTGCTTTCTTGCATTCTTTTGTTGAACCAGCACCATCATGACTATTTTTTTTTTTCTAAGTCTGAAGTAATGTTTGAAATCATTTCAGTGCAATGAACATTGTCCAGACTATTTCCCTTTGCAACAATCCTTTCCTTTGCTATGTAATATGCCAAGTTTATTTTAACTTAGTGTTCAGACCTTTTTGAATCATTATTCGTGTCTTGAAACCTTTTACTACCACAGATTCTTTGGCACATTTGCTTGCAGCCAATACACTGTCACAGCTTGCTGCATGTCATTTGCTGTCGGTAGTGTGCTGTTAGATTTTCACATTTGAAACTCTGTGATCCTGCCATAAAATCTGTTTCATGGGCTAAATGAGGCTTGCTGCAGCAGTACTTGCATATTATCATGTCTTACTCCTTCTTCATCTTTTGGCTGCTCCCATCAGGGGTTGTCACAGCAGATCATCTTTTTCCATATCTTCCTGTCCTCTGAATCTTGCTCTGTCACACCCATCACTTACATGTCCTCTCTCACCACATCCATAAACCTTCTCTTAGGCCTTCCTCTTTTCCTATAGCCTGGCAGCTCTATCCTTAACATCCTTCTCCCAATATACCCATCATCTCTCCTCTGCACATGTCCAAACCAACCAAAAATTCGCCTCTCTGACATTGACTCCAAACTGTCCAACCTGAGCTGACCCTCTAATACAGTAATCCCTCCTCGATCGGGTTTGCTCCAAACCCCCATGATGGGTGAAACCATATGTTTGTATGGTTATTTTTATATATTTTAAGCCCTTATAAACTCTCCCACACTGTTTATAAATATTCCCTGCACAGTTATACAGCATAATCCCTTTGTATTCTCTTAGATATTAGGTAAGATTCATTGAAATTATGTATGTAAACACACTGTTTATATACAGTAAAACCTAAATATTATTTTAAAGATATAGAGTGTCTCCAATATCACATATGTTACAGCCATTATGACAGACAGGCCACTAGCAATAAATACGTACAATGTAAGAACAATTGTATACAGTAAATGTGTGTACAGTGACACTAAACGTGCGCACATGTACTAAGTACTGTAAGTAGAAAATTAATTATGGTTACTCACCAACAATGACACGATGACTTGTCCGATAACGATGATTTTAATTTTACTGCACAACAAAGGAGAGAGTTACAGCCCTTCTAAAGAAGCCTCTTCAGGCGATTGTGTAGCACCACTGTTGTTTTTAATCCGGCAGTCTTGAATCCAAATCCCTAAAGCAGATTCCATCCAGACTACTGCCTTATTACATCCACTTACAACTCGTTTTGCACCCTGGTTAAAAGGACACTGCGGCAGTAGATCTTATATTCCTTTCCTACTTTTTAAATAAAAAGAATTGTAGCCTCATTGATGGTGTAATGGCGTCCTACAGCGGTGTAGCTTTTCCCTTCCTTCAACAAATCCAAAACGTTTACCTTTTCGGCAATCATTGACGCCTTCCGTTGGCTTGGGCACGCCCAAACCGTGGGACTTCGGCAGCAATGGCTAAGTTAATGTTACTGGATCCACAGTGATGAATGTGACCACAACTTCGGCATTTGCTAATCTAACTGGACTAATACCCGGAAGCATGTATACCCTCCAAGTTGTGGCCTTGGCTCAGGACAATATGACTAAAGGAGATGCAGTGGTAATCGCAGCATTCACAAGTAAGCATAGCTATCATCTAAGTACCTGTAGATTTTTAGCCATAGTGATTCCTAATCCTGAAATTTTACTCTTACAGTGTCAACAATATTTTTGAGAGTAAGCGTTAAATTTGACAAGCATTTCAGTCAGAGTTAATGTTCGTTTCAGCAATTTAATAGTACGCTAAGTATGACAATGAAAGCTTTTGCAACAGTAGAAAGAAATTTTCTGATCAGATAATCACACACATACAATTGCTATGCTCCTGAAAAGAGCATATTCAAATTCTGAGATCAAAGCAATCATAGGTGAAATTAGTGAATTCCGGAAACTTAGGTGCCTTTAAAAAGTAAAGAACAATAATTCTAGTTCAGTTATTTTTTAAATTCAGATTTTGAACTGTTGTTCTGGCAACCTGTACCAAGATTTTTCAGTATATAATATCTCTCCTTAAGTAATAACAAAGTTTCTCAACTGTACTTGTTCATTTTGACTAGCACACCATTTAGAAGGAGTGTTAAACTGCGGTTTGACTTCGGCTTAAGTATGAAATGGAGTACTTATTAAAAAGCACAAAAAGGGTCTTAAACAAAATATCACACTTATACAGTAATTGTTATTTTCATTGAAAGAGCACAAAGAGAATGTAGGAACAGGGTAGCCAAGGATAAAATCAGTGACAGAAGAAAGTCAGGGTGTCTTAAATAGGTGAAACATCTTAGAATATACAGCTTCAGCTTAATATTTTGAGTTCAATCATTTTAACATTCAGCCTTTGAAATATCTTGCTGTCCACAAGAACCAATAGCGATCATCATGAAATAGCACCAGGTTAATAGGAAGGTTTTAAAAAACCTAAGGCCTTAGCAATTAAATAACTGCTGCGCCTAACAGGAAAAGGTAGATATTGATGGTTTGTGGGATGGCAGGCTATGCTGACGAACTGTACATAAATCTGACAGATTCTAACCACATATAAGTAAGAAATGAATGGATAAGGCACAATAAATTAAATATAAATAATAAATTATAATAAATTAAAAAGGCAACTAATAATGGGTAAAAATTAGATTTACAGTGGAATAAATAATAAACAACAAAAATCAAGCAGTAAATGAAACATAAAATCAAGTAATATAGATGACCACTGCTGTTGACATTATCAGTAGAATAAGTAAGATAAAATAAACCTAACATTGTGGGAAATTCAGCAGTGTTAATTATATTTCTATAAGGGAAGCTAACAGATTTCTAAAAGAATACCTTCTTCAGGGCAAAACATTAAAATTGAAGTGGCTAGTCTGAATGAACCAAGAAGCTTTTTGGGAAACGAGAAATTAATAATCAGTACCAGGAGTATTATTAACATAACAGAATAACCAACAGAGATTTGCATGCATAAATAAATGTACATGAATGTAAGCTCCACAGACAAGGAATTAAGTGGTTTTGTTTTCTTTGTGGACAATTTTGGTGATTGAGTTAGTAACATAATGACACTACAGGAACCATTATGTGTTACCCTTACACCATGCATTGTACATGGCCTTCATATGCTTGTATTCATAACATCACTGTCATGATCTGATTTTTGTTTTTAAGTTTTCACAGCCATTCCTTAAACATTGTTTTTTGTGTGTGCTTTAGAGACTAAGGCATATTTTTAGTTTCAGTACGTTTTACTTATACTATAAATTAATTATGATCTCCAGCTGTGCCATTTTGTTTTTGTGCAGACACTTCCATTTTGAGGCATGATGTGTGAATTGTTGCTGTTTAATTCTGATTTTTAACTATGACTTACCTACTAGATTCATGAACTATTTCTTGAGCCACAATTTTTGTTGTACATCTTAGGCCATATTTATGAAATTCTTGTTCACCCACTTATGACCTAGACCTTTTATTATACTTTTAATCTTCTAATTTTTTGTTTCTATGAAAAGTGGCTACCACTCTGCCTAGGCAGTATAAGTACAGGAGCCCATTCATGTAGTCATTGTAGTCATCTTTAAAAGAGCATGTCTGCACTTTGTTTTTTATTTAAAATAAAAAACCTTTTTTAGGACACATAGATTACCTCTTGAGCTAATAAATATGTTTCAAGTTTTTTTTTATCTACTTAAAGACTTTGCGCTTTCTGCTTAAAAGCCTTTTGATTTTGGTCATTGTTTACTGACCATGTGAGATTTTTCATGACTTCTCTTTAGATTCAACCTTTAAAAGTGTAAAAGACTCTAAAAATAATTAAATATTTGGTACTCACTATTGTTGCACAGGTACTGGTAGAAAGGCCGAAACATGTTTAAAAAAAATACAACTAACTGGGATAAAACAGCCCCAGGAAATAGCTAAGCAATTACAATTGTCAACCAACAGTAAAGATGCAGCAGAGCAGTAAGATTGTTAGACATTGTGTTATAGCAGCAACTCCTAGTATGGTAAGCTTCTAATTTTTGATCCAATAATAATAATCATGTTGCACTATAAGCAGGTGATTGTATGCAGATTATCTAGAGAGAGCTGGGAAAGTATAGGTTAGTATGACACCATCTACACATTATTAAAATCTAAATGAACAACATGTTAATACATACACAATTGCTGTAATAAGTACTCAAGTACAAGCTTCCATTTTATATTTAAGTGTATTAGTGCTCCGAAAATGACACTGCTAGTCTCACATTCATTGACTGTAGCAAGTGAATGTTACGTATCTTTATTCAATATAAAAAACTTGCTTTTTGTATCACACTTTACAAGTAATTTGACTTTGTAAAAATGTGCTAGTCAGGGTCACAGTGGCAGTTTGCTAAGCTGGATAGACTAGGATAGATGAACGTTTTCATACCAATAAAATCTCATGAAAAGTGAAATGCTCCTACAGAAATACATTAAGCACTATTCCTCATTTTTAATAACTGTATTATCTTAATGAAGTTTGAGTCCAACTGTCAAAAGTGTTTTGATTTCATTTTTTTAATGCTGATACATGTCACATTTGAATAAGAATACAGGGCACTGAAATATGTGGCAGGAAGCTTGTAAGAATAACAATAAACATTAAACATAACAAAACAATAAACATAGTGGGACAAAACTAAAGGGATGAGGCAAAATGTGTAAGTCAGAAGATCAGCAAAGCAAATGAAAACCCGAAAAACAAATTCAATTGCTCAGGAAGCTAATGATCTTGTGCCCACAAGTCTTCTTTAAAAAAACAAAGTGCATAACCTAAAAATCCTTGTGTCTTGGGCTTTTTATGGCCACTGTGAAGTCACGTTTGTGTGTGCATAAACAAGTGTAATGCACATGCACGTGCAAATACATTTTAATAACATGAAATGTCCAATTCAGAGAGGCACAAAACACCAGGAGAGAAAGGGGGCACATTAACTTTAACTTTTTTGTATTTCTTTACAGAACCCAGCACAGTTAGCAATTTAAATATTGGTAACAGCAACACTACCTCCATTTTTCTTAGCTGGTCACCACCCAGTGGAAGTGCAGCCAGCTACAGAGTGGAAGTCACTGGAGTGTCTGTCACTAACATGACCACTAACTCAGCCTTTGCTACTGTGACTGGATTGACACCAGGGAGCATGTATACACTGAATGTTTTGGCCTTGGCTGGGGACAGTGTGACGCAAGGAGATCCAGTAACAATTACAACTTATACAAGTGAGTTCATCTGCTGTATTAAGTGCTACTACATCTTTGATTGTGCTATTTCACAAATACAAGGTGTAGCAGAAAAGTAATGAGACTGGCAACACTGCAAGCGATCTGGCAACGCTGCGCTGTTGTCCTTGATAGAGCACGTGTATCAGTACCCTCCCATAGCTCAGTGCGAGTTTCAACTCCTTCCGTTAACTACGTGATTTTTGTGACTGCTATTGGCGAAGTTGTGTTTTTGGTTGTGCGTCACGCAAAATGGAACAGCGGAATTTGGAGCAACGTTGTGCCATTAAATTTTGTGTTAAGCTTGGAGAATCAGCAAGTGTGACATTTGAAAAGTTAAAACAGGCCTATGGGGAACATTCTTTATCCCGAGCTCAAGTTTTCGCTGGCACAAATCATTTTGGAAGGCAGAAAACACGTTGAAGATGAACACCGTTCAGGGAGGCCTTCAACTTCGAAAACCAATGAAAACATCGAACGTGTGAACACTCTTGTGAGATCAGACCATCGTTTAACATTAAGAATGTTGAGTGAACAATTAAATTTGAACAGATTTACCGTTCATCAAATTTTGACTGAACATTTGCACATGCGAAAGGTCTGTGCCCAAATGGTGCAGAAAAACCTCACAATTGAGCAGAAGGACAATCGAAAAAACAAGTGTCTTGATCTTCTTGACAGAATCGCTAATGAGCAAGATTTCTTTAGTCGTGTGATCACCGGTGATGAATCATGGATTTTTGAATACGATCCTGAGACCAAGAGGCAAAGTCAAGAGTGGCACACTGCAAACTCTCCTCGATCAAAGAAAGCTCAAATGAGCAAATCAAAGATCAAATCAATGCTGATATGTTTTTTTGACAAAAGGGGAACCATCCACAAAGAATTTGTTCCTCCAGGACAAACTGTCAACCAACTTTTTTATAAAGACGTCCTTGAAAGGCTCAGAAAAAGGGTCATTCGCATGAGACCAGACATTGCAGACAAATGGATGCTCCATCATGACAACACCCAATGTCACACTGCCCTCTCCATAACAGAATTTTTGACCTCAAAAGGCATTCCTGTGGTTCCCCAGCCCCCTTATTCACCTGACCTCAGTCCGTGTGACTTTTTCCTAAACTGAAAAATGTCCTCAAAGGACGTCATTTCGGGACTTTAGAAAACATCCAAAAGAGTGTAACGGACATGCTGAAGACCATACCGGTTGAAGACTTCCAGCGCTGCTACCAACAGTGGGAACAACGTACTTTGAAGGGGATAACATTGATGTTTGAAAAAAATAAAAACTTTGGTAAATAAAAAATCAGTCTCATTACTTTTCTGCCACACCTCGCAAATATACTACTTGCAAATATACCACTTGCTGCTGGTAACATTGTGTAGACTAGTGCATTTGTCTCATAGTCTGAAATAAATGGAAAGAAACTGAGGTAATATTACACATACATTTAATAATGTTATTTAGTAAAGATGTTCTTAATGTTTGGGGTGTGGTTGCACAGAGTAAGGACTCAAGTTGGTCAGTATCTTCATTGAGTTTACATGTTTTCCTCAAGTTTCAGTGGATCAATTGTTATGAATAAGCATGACAAGCTCCATTGCACTGCACCACACACTTTTAAGAGTATTTATGCTAAACAACATGGTTAAACGTAGAAAAATGTAATATAGGATTTAATATATTAAACAGTAATGTTTACTTCCAATTTAACTTGCCTGTCGTTTTTGCTGTTTTTGTATTTGATCAATCTGATATAAATGCAAATATAGTATATATAATTCTATGCATAATTGTTGTGATAAATGCTCTAGTGACTGCTTCCAAATTTTTGAACAGTTTATTCATACTTTGAAAACAAGACTTTTGATCTCAAATATGTTGGCCTGACTAAGTAAAATGTATGGTTGCTTGTTTAATTTTCTCCACTGATTTATTGTGTGACTATGGGCAAGTCACTAGGACAGTATTCACCTTGAATGTTTAACATCACTTTATGTCTTCTCAAGCAGGTTAAGGTCATAGTGACAGCCCATCTAAAGTGGACAGTCTGGTTTACTCCAAATAACTGAATACATATTTCACACCAACAAAATATTATCGTGAATGACTGATTTAACACTATTGAAATATAATGCAATATCAAAAAATATATTTTTCTATTTTTTTGATAATGTTATATTTTGTCTATGACTCCAGCTCTGCTTATAAAGATTGTTTGATTTCATGATATTGATTCTGATGCCGGCTTGATTTTATAAGACACGTAATGTAGGCAAGATACTTTGAATATCTGACAGATGGCCAACAAATGGTGTGTGAAGTTGGTTCTTATGCAGCTAAAAAATGGGCCACACTAACTTTGTTAATTTGCAATTATAAAATGCTGGAACTAAGACATTTTTGTACTGTATAGACTTTACTTTCACTGTAATCTATTTTGGTTGCCTTAACTTTAATTTCTTTATATTTTTCAACAGAACCCGGTACAGTTAGCAATTTATATGTCTCTGACATCAAAAGTACCTCCATTTCTCTCAGCTGGTCTCCCCCAGGTGGAAATGTGGCCAGCTACAAAGTGGTAGTTACTGGAGCAACAGCCACCAATGTAACAACAGCCTCAAACTTTGCTATTGTAACTGGACTAACACAAGGGAGCATGTATACACTGAAGGTTTTGGCCTTGGCTGGGGACAATGTGACACAAGGAGATGCAGTGACAATAACGGCTTATACAAGTAAGTTCTGCTAGTTATAATTACTACCCTTTTCTGACATTCAGTCTAACAAAGTGTTTCTCATTGGTTTTCCTTCTCAATCTATTTTGGTAGCAGTTGCCAGCTTGATCAGACTATATATTGTTATTGTTTGAAGGTTTAGTGGATTTTCTTTCCTAATGACAGAATTAGTGCCATCAATTTGCTGACTTTTGTCAGAACTGATGATTTTGCTTGCAATGTGGTGCATTATGGTATGATCTTAGAAGGCACATGTGTCAAGCTGGCCAAAACGTATTGAATATTGGGACCAGAATAGATTTTTCTTTGCTAAATTTGCTCATTTTACATCCACTTTGTTGAGGAAATACATTTATATTCTTATATCAGATGGTGTTTTTGCATTCTACACTTTTTACTTTTTAGTTTATGTTTAATTATATTATACTAGCAAAATACCTGCCGCAGCAAAGTACTGCTTTTCAATTTTTATTAAGAAGAAAAGAAAACCTTTTTAAACTGAGGGAAAATATACCAATAATCATTTGTTAAGGATTTCTTTGTATACCAAGTTGTCAGTTTGGCACTCCGGTTGTAATATGGCCAAGCTGTGCGAGCTTACTCTTGAGCATGCAACGTATAGTTGGCCATGTGAAGAGCAATCTTGCCTCAAATCAATGCCAACCTTTTGTAGGGTCTGTCCCTGAGACTTATTAACTGTCATTGCGAAGTAGAGCCTTACTGGAAATTGGAGGCATTTGAATTGAAATGGGAGATCATAGGGTATAACCGGGATGCGAGGAATAAAAACTCTCTCCCCTGAGCAACTGCCAGTAAAAATAGTTGCCTCAATTAGGTTCTTTTGCAGACACGTGACCTTAAGTCTTGTGCTGTTACAAAGTTTTGGTGGCTGTAAGTTTTTCAGTAACATTATTGGTGCCCCAACCTTCAAAATTAGATTATGCTCAGGAGTGTCTGGAGGATTCAGAGTGTGGAGAATCTCTAGCGACAGCGTGTCTATTAACTTGTGGATTTTTCTGTGAGCATTTGGCGGCAGCGTCACGAAGTTGTTTCCGCAAGACCACGTTAGCTGCGGAGCTCAGTTCGAGCTAAATGAAGTGAATGAAATGAAGTGAATGGGAGGGGAGATGATGATGTGACTCCCCGACCCGCCTTAACTCTCAATCCCTCCACAAACATACAAACAGTCTCTCGGATCTCAACTCTACTTTATATAAATCAGTAAAGGAGAGAGGACTAAACACTAAGGAAAAAGAACGGCAAGACTGCGTCAGCTGCGGAGTTCAGCTTGGAGCGAAATGAAGTGAATGAAATGAGGTAAATGGGAGGGGAGATGATCACGTGACTCCCCCACCCGCCTTAACTTTTCATCACTCCACAAAAACAGTCTCTCGGATCCCAACTCTCCTTTATATAAATCAGGAAAGGAGAGAGGACTAAACACTAATGAAATAAGAATGTCAAGACAGCGTCAGCTGCGGAGCTCAGCTTGGAGCGAAATGAAGTGAATGAAATGGCGTCAATGGGAGGAGAGATGATCATGTGACACCCCCACCCACCTTAACTCTCCATCCCTCCACAAACACAGTTTCTTGGATGCCAATTCTCCTTTATATATATATAGATATAGTTGCAATATATGTTAAGTACATGTGAATATATTTGCACCGTTTATAAATAAGATATTCTTTCTGTTTCTTTACCTTGCTTTCTTTCTTTCCTGCTTTCTTGCATTCTTTTGTTGAACCAGCACCATCATGACTATTTTTTTTTTTCTAAGTCTGAAGTAATGTTTGAAATCATTTCAGTGCAATGAACATTGTCCAGACTATTTCCCTTTTGCAACAATCCTTTCCTTTGCTATGTAATATGCCAAGTTTATTTTAACTTAGTGTTCAGACCTTTTTGAATCATTATTCGTGTCTTGAAACCTTTTACTACCACAGATTCTTTGGCACATTTGCTTGCAGCCAATACACTGTCACAGCTTGCTGCATGTCATTTGCTGTCGGTAGTGTGCTGTTAGATTTTCACATTTGAAACTCTGTGATCCTGCCATAAAATCTGTTTCATGGGCTAAATGAGGCTTGCTGCAGCAGTACTTGCATATTATCATGTCTTACTCCTTCTTCATCTTTTGGCTGCTCCCATCAGGGGTTGTCACAGCAGATCATCTTTTTCCATATCTTCCTGTCCTCTGAATCTTGCTCTGTCACACCCATCACTTACATGTCCTCTCTCACCACATCCATAAACCTTCTCTTAGGCCTTCCTCTTTTCCTATAGCCTGGCAGCTCTATCCTTAACATCCTTCTCCCAATATACCCATCATCTCTCCTCTGCACATGTCCAAACCAACCAAAAATTCGCCTCTCTGACATTGACTCCAAACTGTCCAACCTGAGCTGACCCTCTAATACAGTAATCCCTCCTCGATCGCGGGGGTTGCGTTCCAAACCCCCCCGCGATGGGTGAAACCATATGTTTGTATGGTTATTTTTATATATTTTAAGCCCTTATAAACTCTCCCACACTGTTTATAAATATTCCCTGCACAGTTATACAGCATAATCCCTTTGTATTCTCTTAGATATTAGGTAAGATTCATTGAAATTATGTATGTAAACACACTGTTTATATACAGTAAAACCTAAATATTATTTTAAAGATATAGAGTGTCTCCAATATCACATATGTTACAGCCATTATGACAGACAGGCCACTAGCAATAAATACGTACAATGTAAGAACAATTGTATACAGTAAATGTGTGTACAGTGACACTAAATGTACGTACATATACTAAGTACTGTAAGTAGAAAATTAATTATGGTTACTCACCAACAATGACACGATGACTTGTCCGATAACGATGATTTTAATTTTACTGCACAACAAAGGAGAGAGTTACAGCCCTTCTAAAGAAGCCTCTTCAGGCGATTGTGTAGCACCACTGTTGTTTTTAATCCGGCAGTCTTGAATCCAAATCCCTAAAGCAGATTCCATCCAGACTACTGCCTTATTACATCCACTTACAACTCGTTTTGCACCCTGGTTAAAAGGACACTGCGGCAGTAGATCTTATATTCCTTTCCTACTTTTTAAATAAAAAGAATTGTAGCCTCATTGATGGTGTAATGGCGTCCTACAGCGGTGTAGCTTTTCCCTTCCTTCAACAAATCCAAAACGTTTACCTTTTCGGCAATCATTGACGTCTTCCGTTGGCGCTTGGGCACGGCCCCTGAAGCAATAGCAGGAGCAGATCGTTTTGGAGCCATAATGAAGGACTTGACTATGCACAAAGATAAACACAAAAGAGCACAAAAGTTAACTCTTTACACAGTGAAACATGTTGATGCTGAATGTGCGAGACAAGACTTCCTGGTTAACACTGCATTCAGCACACAGAAACTTAACTGCGTGCTCTGATTGGTTAGCTTCTCAGTCATCCGCCAATAGCGTCCCTTGTATGAAATCAATTGGGCAAACCAACTGAGGAAGCATGTACAGGAAGTAAAAAGAGCCATTGTCCACAGAACCCGCGAAGCAGCGGAAAATCTGCTTTATATATTTAGTTATGCTTACATATAAAATCCGCAATAGAGTTAAGCCGCAAAAGTCGAAGCGTGATATAGCGAGGGATTACTGTATACTCATTCCTAATCCTATCCATCCTCATCATATCCAATGCAAATTGTTGCATCTTTAACTCTGCCACCGCCAGCTCTGTCTCCTGTTTTTTGGTCAGTGCCACAGTCTCTAACCCATATAACATAGCTGGTTTCACTACTGTCCTGTAGACCTTCCCTTTCATTCTTGCTGAAACCTGTCTCTCACAAATTACCCTTGATACTCTTCTCCATCCATTCTACCCTGCCTGCACTCTCTTTTTCACCAGTCTTTCACAATCCCCTTTACTCTGTGCTGTTTATCCCAAGTATTTAAACTCATTCACATTTGCCAACTCTACTCCCTGCATCCTCACTATTCCACTGACCTCCCTCTCACTTACACACTCACTTACATATATTCTGTCTTGTTCCTACTGAACTTCATTCCTCTCCTCTCTAGAACATATCTGCACCATGCCAGGGTCTCCTCAACCTGCTTCCTACTCTCGCTACAGATCACAGCATCATCAACAAACATCATAGTCCATGAGAACTCCTGTCTAATCTCATCTGTCAACTTGTCCATTACCACTGCAAATAAGAAAGGGCTCAGAGCTGATCCCTGATGTAATACCACCCCTCATTGAATGAATCTGCACTCCTACCACAGACCTCACCACTGTCACACTTCCCTCATACATATCCTATACCACTCTTACATATTTCTCTGCCACTCCCAACTTCCTTATACAATATCACATGCTTTCTAAAGGTTCGCAAGTGCAACTCCTTCTGGCCTTCTCTATACTTCTCCATCAACATCCATACTGTTGCTCATTAATCATCACCTCCCTTCTTAACCTAGCTTCCACTACTCTTTTCCATAACTTCATACTGTGTCTCATCAATTAGATCACCCTTTAGTTACTACAGTTCTCCCCATCCCCCTTATTCTTAAAAATCTGTACCAGTACACTTCTTCGCCACTTCTCAGGCATCCTCTCACTTTCCAAGATTCCATTAAACAATCTTCTTAAAAACTCCACCACCATCTCTCCTAAACACCTCCATGTTTCACAGGTATGTCATCTGGACCAACGCCCTTCCATTCCTCATCCTCTTCAAAGCTGTCCTTACTTCCTCCTTGCTAATCCATTGTACTTCCTGATTCACTATTGTCACATCATCGAGCCTTCTCCCTCTCTCATTCCCTTCATTAATCAGCCTCTCAAAGTACTCTTTCCACCTGTTCAACACACCCTCCTCGCTTGTACAGTATGTACATTTCCATCTTGACCATATCTATCACCATAACCTGCCGCACATTTTTTCCAGGTCACTCCCACTGTCTAGCTACTCTGTACAGGTCCTTTTCTCCCTCCTTAGTGTCCAACCTGTCATACAACTCATCATGCACCTTTTCTTTAGCCTTCGCCACCTCTCTCTTAACCTTATGCCTTATCTCCTTGTACTCTTGTTTACTTTTTTCATCTTCTGACTATCCCACTTCTTCTTCACCAACCTCTTCCTCTGTATAATCTCCTGTACTTCCCCTTCCACCACCAAGTTTCCTTTTCCTCCTTCCTCTGTCCAGATGTAACGCCAAGCAGCCTTCTTGCTGTCATCCTTACTACTTCTGCTGTAGTTTCCCAGCTGCCTGGTAACTCTTCACTGCCACCCAGTGCCTGGCTTACCTTCTCCCTAAAACTCAACCTTGCAGTCTTCCTTTTTCAACTTCCACTATTTGATCTTTGGCTCTGCACTCACTTTCCTCATCTTCTTGATCTCCAATGTCATCCTACAGACCACCATACTATGCTGCCTAATTACACTTTCCCGTAATCTGGATATATGAATGGATATCACACTGGTTTCACTAAAATATTGTGTAAATGTTGAGTTCGTGAGCTGGTGGTTGGACACACAAACACAGAATTCAATGGATGTTCTTCTGAGCAGGCTTTCTTTATTACAGGAGTGCTGCCTCTGTCAAACTCAACATACCCCTTGTTCCTATCCTTCCTTTATTTTTTTTCACATAACCAATCACCACACGATAAACATCTTTGTGATAGTAAAACTAGCCATAAACTTAGGAGTGTTCAAAACTTTAAAGGAACTTTGAAAATTTTTCATTATACATGTTTAATTATGCCATCCACTCAGGGTTGCACCCATCCCAGCAAGCATCATGCGCAAGGCAGGAACAATTCCTGAATGGGGCGCCAGCTCATCGAAGGGTGAAAGCAAGCACACACATACACTAGGGTCGATTTAGCATAACAAAACCCCACATCCTACATGATTTTGAAAGGAAACTGAAGCATGCTGAGTAAACCCACCAGAAAAACATACAAACTCGAGGCAGGGAGCACATGGGACCACCTTGCTGCGAGGCAGAAGTGCAACCTCCATGCCACCGCTTCTAGTTTAAGAAGCACATAGCAATTAACATGGCTCAGGGAACACTTTAATATGAAGCATTTAATGTGCTACATTAGTTATGATGGGGTTTGAGAAGTAAATTCAACATGGATTTTAAGATGAAGTTTATGACATTCTGCTTTAATGACAAAATAAACTATAAGAATAAAGTCAACATGTCAACTTTAATCATGACATAAGTATTGAGATTAAATTGGAAATGTCGAGAATAAAGTCGACATGTAGACTTTTTTTCTTCACTGTGTCCATATTTTATTTTTCTTTCTCAGTGGCCCTAATACGCTTCCATAGAATAAACAGTTCATACTTTACTCAGATTTGTATTCTGATTAAATACTCAAAATGTGTCACTTTATTTGAATATGAATACTTTTTGAATATTTTCAGGTATTGATATTGTGGAAGTTCAGCCCAGACACAGAAAGGCAAACACCAATGGTTCAAACACACACGTTTATTTATACTATTTTCAGTCTCAAATAGTCTCACCCAACACACAGTGCCCTTGTACCACACCCTTCTTCCTGGGCCTTCCAATGGTCCTTTACTGCCTCCGTCTTCCTTCCCAAGCTTTGTCTTCCCCCCGACTCCAGCCTATGACTGGAGGGAGGCGGCCTCTTTTATACCCACCTGGATGTGTTCCAGGTGCCCTCTGATGAACTTCCACCGCTCCACAATCGTCCGGGCGACCCCTGGCGGTGGCCACGGGCCCCTATAGGGTTCAGCTTCCATACTGAATTCCCATGGCCCCCATACAAGCCAGGACGGCTGCACTCTCATGGTCTGGGGTAGGCATAGTCCCTCTCTTGGTCCTTCTAGGTGTCCCGGCTGGGCACAGACCCCAGCCACCCACCACAATATATAGCCTAGTTCGCTGCCAGCAAGCGAGATGCCTGGCATTCTCTTCAGGGAACCACTGCCTGTTGCATGTAAAGATCCCATTTTCCTATGGGCAGGTGGGCTGTCATAAGATTGCCTAAGGATAAAATCATGGACTTGGGCCAGCAAACCAGATGATGGAGTATGATTCAGTACTTGCAAGAAGCGGGCTGGCCTAGTTCATAGAAATGGTATAACAGTCAGTTTCTAAGCCACTTAATCCTGATCAGGGTCATGGAGGTCTGCTGGAGGCTAACCTAGCTAACATAGGGTGCAGTAGGGGTAGGATACAGTACACACAAACACACATACCAACGACTCACTAATGCCAATTTAGGATCATCAATTTACCTAACCTATATAATAGGCCATACCTATTTGGAGATGTACTGACGTGCTGAAGTCATCTTTGCAAATGAGAGAGAAGGAGCTGAGAGGAGTTGTTTTTTTCTGTGGTGTGATAGTTACAATCTGCTCCTCTAAACTTGTGTTTAGAAGGGTTTTTTTCTTTTTTTTGCCCACACAGGAGCAAAAGCAGCTGGGTGTTTAAAGGTGCCTTCAGAAAAGTTACTTGTTATGTGTCCTTGTTCTTGTTGTTTGTATTCGAAACAGTATCGGCAAAACTGGGCAGTAAACAGCATCTGTAAATAAATAACTGCCGTGCTAGTGACTAACAGTTAATAATTAACAGAAACCGATTTCTTAGTGGGGGAAAAAAAAGACCATGGCTGACTTCAAAGCAGCAAAGGGGAATGCTTAGTTGTACGTTGGTAGGCTGCCAGTATTAAGATGCCAATCAGGCACAAGCAGCTGTAGGAGTAGACAAGACGGTTAGAAATGAACTAGCAGCAGATATTCTCTAAGCAAGTCTTTCTAGATTGAACACTTCTTAGAGACCAAAAAGTAGAGCAGTTAAGAGGGCAACAGCGTTAGAGTTCATTAATATGAAGGAGTACAAACAGTGAGTGTAGAGCTTTTATGTAAGAAAAAACAGGAATACAAAGTTAGGAGAGCAGACAGAGCAAAGTAAAGCTTCATAGAAGGCCAAACAGCAGGTAGTCGAGGGTGAGCTTAAGGGGCCAAAAGGTGTAAAATAACTGTAGCAGTTTTTTAATCTATTTTCTTTGAGTTAATTATTTTTTACTTTTATCATTTAAGTTAAAATATTTAATTTTACATTTAATTAAAAAAACTGTTAAGGCAGTTCTAGTAATCCTAACTCAAATTTTAATAATGAGGCCAGTGCAATACAAGTCCTGCTGGATGTTGAACTTTTTAGATATTGGCTTGGAGAAGCCAGTCTTCCATGAAGGCTACATCTGCAGGAGATGCCAGCTGATCCAGCACCTTGAGGTTAGGGTTGCTGAACTGGAGGTGGAGTTGGCTGGCCTGCTTTGTAGTAGAGATTGACGGTCCTGGCCTAGGTGTCCTTTAAAGAGATAATGCGCAACCCAAAGGTGGCGCAGGAAGAGATTCTAGACCAGACAAATAGAGACAGGTGGGTCACGGTTACAAAGCATAAGGTAAAGGGTGCATACTGTCTGGGGGCATCAACCTCAAAACTGAAAGTGTGAAACAATTTTCAGGTCCTTGGTGTCTCTGAAGATTCTTAGGTGATAGACAGGGATGAGGAGCCCAAACAGGCCTCCTCAAAACCAGTTCCCAGAAAAAGACAGGTAGTGATAGTTTTTTTACAGTACAGTTTTCCATGGGGACTCAGTCATTTCAGGGATTGAAGCATATGTTTTCTCCAGAGACAGAAAATCTCTCACACGGTTTGTTGCCTTCTGGGTGCACGGGTGGGAGACCTTCCTGGAAGGGTGGATAGACTCTTGGCCAGAGTGGGGAGAGGTCCAGTTGTTACTGTCCACATTGGAAAAAATTACATATCTAAGGGTATGTAGCTGTATGTATCGATATGTATCTGTATGTATCTGCAATCCAAATTTAAAGAGTTAGGTGACAGGTTGAGAGGCAAAACTGATAAGGTAGTCTTCTCTGAAGTTCTGCCTGTGCCACGCATGAGTAAGACTAAAAAGATTAGAAGGCTTAAAATGTGGCTAAAATCTTGATGCAGGGTAGAAGGATATAGGTTTATGGGGCACTGGGACTCCTTTTGGAACAGATGGAACATGTTCCACCACAATGGGTTACATCTGAACCAGATGAACACCAGTGTGTTGGGGAGGCATATGAGTAGGTCAGTCAAGGAGTGCTTAAACTAGAGAATGGGGTGGGGGGTAGTTCAGGACGGTCCAGGTTAGTAACTGTACATGGAGAAAGAAACAATAATGTAAAAATAAAAATGCATAGTAATATAAATTCTTCAGATTTTGCAAAAGTGTTTCTTCGATATTTGGGCTTTGCCATCCTGCACTTCACATCAAAATTATGTTGTTATTATTAAAACATTTTCTGTTTCAGCTGTGTGTTCAGCATTTCTTGCCTTGCATTTCCTCTGTCATTCTACATTTACACAGATTGCTGTAGACGCGAAATACACATCAATTGTATGTATTTCAAATCATATTTCAGATAAACACTTCACTGACTTCAGCTGTAAGGATTTCAGTAGGGCAATGCCTTCATCTGACTGAATGAAGGGTGGGGGGTATAGCAGGCTGGGTTCTGCTAATCCTCACATTTGCAAAACAAAAGCAAGCTAACAGCACAGTGATAAAGAGCAGCAAGCTTCTTGGTGTATATCAGGAAAATTTAGGATCAACAAAAAAAACTGTAAACTTCAGGAATTCTAGTATTAAGAAGGATACTAGAGAGTCTAAATGATGGTTAGATGGGAATATTGCTGATAAGTTGAAAGACAACCCAAACACAGTCTTTCAATATTTTAGCAGTAAAAAAACAGTCAAGGAGGAGGTGAAGTAAAGGAGAATTAAAAAATGCAGGCAGTGAAATTGTGAATACTCTAAACTCGTATTTTTCTGAGGTCTTCCAGCAGTAAAAGTGACTACTAAGGTGGTACTGAGGTGGCATTGGAAGCTATCTTTGCCTCCATTTGGGAGACAGGCATCACCCTAACTGACTGGAAAACAGGACTTGTTGTCCCTGTCTGGAAAGGGAAGGATGATCGCCTGGATTACGGCAACTACAGGGAGTTAACACTGTTCTCTGTGCCAGGTAAGGTCCTTGCTAGGTTCATCCTCAATAGGATCCTTAATTATCTGCTCACCTACCAGCGACCGGAGCAGTCTGTGTTTTCACCTAAGTCTGCTATCAACCACATCCTGGCACTTAGGGTTCTCATCAAGCGCAAATGAGAATATCAGAAGAGTTTCTTTGCAGTCTTTGTTGATTTTCATAAAGCACATTTGATCGAGCTGCCAAGCAGGACATCCTGAGACTTTGACTGGGTGTTGGGCAGATCATGGGGTTCAGCAGCTGTGAGGCATCTGTTGATGAAGAGAGATTCACTGATCTTGACTTTGCTAATGATGTTGGGATCTTTGTGGAGGCAGTGGAGGCTTTCAGGAGACTGAGCAAGAAGTCTGGGCTTACAAGTGTCCTGGATAAAAACCAAGATCCAGGCCTTTAATGACCTCTTGGATATAGCCACGAATAATGTCCATGGAGGGAATGTTGATCTTGTCAGGAGGTTTACTGAACTTTGTGGTGACATTCATGTCTCTGGTGATTCTTCCTATGCAGTCAGTGGAAGGATTGGGAGAGAGTGGAGGGTCATGAGGTCACTGGAAAGCGGTGTATGGCACTCCTGATATATCTGCAAAGGGACAAAGGTCCATGTCTTTAGAGTCCTGGTTCTTCGTGTTTTGCAGTATGATTGTGAGACATGGATGCTATTCAGTGACCTGAGACGAAGACTGGACTCTTTCGGTACTGCGTATTTTTGGAGAATCCTTGGGTACTGCTGGCTTGACTGTGTGTCGAACGAGCGGTTGCTCATTTAGCCCCAAATGAGGCACATTACCTGAATTGTGAGTAAGCATCAATTATAGCACTATAGCCATGTTGCAAAATTCCTTCAGGGTGATCCAGCTCGAAGGACCCTCATTGATGAGGACCTGAGTGACTGGACCATGGCCAAGGGAATGCCCACATAACACCTGGCTGCAGCAGATAGATGGTGGGACTTTACTGACTGTGTGCCTAAGGGAATTGCCAACCAGGATTTGGAGGTGTTTTGTTATGTGGTGGGTGTGGCAATGGACTGTACCGGTGAATGTTCCACAACCTGACCTGACTTATTTGTGGACTGGGGAAATTCTGAAGGACTGGAAATGGGCAAGTATTATTCCATTATATGAAAAATGTGCCATTAAGCTTTATGTGCATCACAGGAAAATTAATGCAAGGAATTATTAAGGATAAGATTGAGCAACACATGGCAAGTATGCTTTTTTTCTAAACAGCATGGGTTCAGAAGACAGAGGAAATGTTTTATTAACATTCTGGAATTCTATGAGGAAGCAACAAAAGGGTATGATCAAAGTGGATCATTAGATATTATTTACCTTGACTTTCAGAAAGCATTTGATAAAATGCCATATGAGAGGTTGGGCATCAAACTAAAAGAAGTAGGAGTTCAAGGTCATTTTTGTAGATGGGTGCAAAATTGGCTCAGACACAGGAAGCAGTGGATTATGGTGCATGGAACCTTATCAGAATTGGCCGATGTTAAGAGTGGTGTTCCAAAGGGGTCAGTGCCAGGGCTGCTGCTATTTTAAATATATAAATGATCTGGATAGGTGTACAAGTAGCAAGCTGGTTAAATTTGCAGATGATACCAAGATAGGTGGTTTGGCAGGTAATCTAGCATCCATTGAAACACTGCAGAAGGACTTGGACAGCATAGAGGCTTTGGCAGATTTGTGGCAGATGAAATTTCATGTCAGTAAATGTAAAGTATCGCACATATGAAGTAAAAATGTTAGGCTTAATAACACAATGGGAGGTCTAAAAATCAAGAGTACACCTTATGCAAAGGATTTAGGAGTCAGAGTTGTATTTTGCACAAACATTAGGAAGTTTTTCTTTACACAGAGAACCATTGACATTTGGAATAAGTTACCAAGTAGTGTGGTTATTGGGCGGCACTGTGGTGTGGTGGGCAGCGATGTTGCCTCGCAGTTAGGAGACTCAGGTTTGCTTCCCGGGTCCTCCCTGCGTGGAGTTTGCATGTTCTCCCCGTGTCTGCATGGGTTTCCTCCAGATGCTCCGGTTTCCTCCCATAGTCCAAAGACATGCAGGTTAGGTGCATTGGCGATCCTAAATTGTCCCTAGTGTGTGTGAGTGTGTGCCCTGTGGTAGGCTGGCTCCCTGCCTGGGGTTTGTTCATACCTTACGCCCTGTGTTGGCTGAGATTGGCTCCAGCAGACCCCCGTGAGACACTGTAGTTAGGATATAGCGGGTTGGATAATGGATGGATGGATAGTGTGGTTTATAAGTAGAATTTTAGAGACTTTCAAAACTAGACTTGATTTTTTTTTTTTTTTTTGAAGAATTAAGTGGATAGAACTGGTGTGATTTTTTGGGCTGAATAGCCTGTTCTCGTCTAGATTGTTCTAATGTTCTAAACTGCATGTTTTTGAACTGAGGGAGGAAACCAGATCACCTGGAGGAAGACGCAGGGTGAACACGCAAACTTCATGCCGGGAAGACCCATGACCCCAAAGGCAGCCACACTACCACTGCGCCACTCTAAAACGGTTTAACAAGTTAAACATATTTAAATTAAATTGTGACCTGGAAATGCACAGTCTCACATACAAATGAAGCTGTTTTCACTGTTCATCAAATACAAGGGAAAACAATATTTTTAGTAAACTTTTCTTAATAAAAGATTAATTTTAGAAAAAAAGACTGCAGCTCAGAGTGTGTTTTAGCCATTTCACATTCTTAAGTTGTTCTCCTTTTAAGAAACAAACTTAAATAAATTGTCATTAAAAAAAGCAAAGTTAGGTTGTGCATATTTCATGTGGCATACTTTAATTAAACTAACGTGCCAACTAAAAACATCACTAAAATATAAGTATTTACATATAACCTACGCATATCCTCAGGTAGTAAATCAAATCCAAACGACATGCCACTTTTCAAAAGTTATAAGATTTTTATTTTATTTTTGAGAGACCGCATTTTACGCTTCCTTTGAGCCTTTGAAGGGTTGCTTTGACCACATAATTGTCTTTTGAAACCATTTTTTAACAGAAACAAAGGGTGCATATGTAACCCCTTTTTTACATAATTCTTTAATTCTTCGCGTTTGTCGTAATAAGATAAACCCCAGATGGTGTTCTCCCCATTGTGTAACTATACCTTACCTGCTTGAATTAAATCACCGTTAAACTCCTCTTTTAACTTTATTACAAGTGTCAGGCTGCAAGTAGACTCAGGAGGCTAAAAAAGCAAACCATTCTGCATTTCATCCACATTTCATTTGTTTAAAACATCATATAATGACTTAAGTGCTACGCGTTAAAGCACAAACATCTACTGTATAAAAGAACAACAAACACTTTTGGAAAACTGGGTTGCGAGAACAAGATTTTATGAAAGAGTTTAGTGCTTGAGCGTTAAAATGCTCAAACAGTGAATGCTGGACAGAGATCAAGGATATGCAAAATGCCAGGAAGCTACAGCAGGGATGCCATTGCCTACACATCGCTTCATTATTGTGGATTTAGCGTAGTGATCGGCACAGCAAATTCAAGTTTGTTGGTTTTTTTGTAATATTTTCGATCCGCGGGTACGGAAGGGTCGAGTGTACATGCATTTTTTAAGGAGATATTATTTTACAGTATTCATTGTGATATTTAATAAACCAAACCGTATTCTTGGATACATTGAATACATTTTGGAAACGTACGACTGTATTCTGAACACATAACGCTAGTACTTGTATTCCTGTATGGCCAAACCCGTGTTTAAGTATTGTTAATTTAGCGATTCAACTCAGTATTTAAAAAGTTCCCGATCAGACAAAAGTCACTTTTTTTAGTTTGTGCTCAATGCCAAGTACGTGTTTGTTATTGTGTTTGACTTCTCAGCAGCAAATCTTTCCATTAGTTTTTTTTTTCTTTTCTGACTTCAATCGAAACACAGTTTTTCATTTACATTTATTTGCTTAGCAGACACTTTAACCCAAATCGACTTGCAAAACAGATCAACATAACTGAGTAAACTTCAGTCTTGGGGACTCTTTGGGAAACTTTTTTTTCCTCCTATATACTTCTCAGTAAAACACATGCAATGCCCTTCTTTAAAAAAGGATTAATTGGACGATCGCGTTCAGGAAATAGTATATCAATTGCAAAGGGCTGGAACAGTTCTTCATGACCATGTTTATTTTTAAAAGCTTTTCTCCCCAAAGACATTGGTTTTATATTTACTTTGCAGAAAAAGGATACCATGTTGTCTTTCAGAACCGTTCTATTTAGAGGCTTCACTCTGTGGTATAACTAGAAACCTTAAGTAAAACAATGTAATATAGTTCTCAGTCCAGCAATGTTCCTTCTTAAGAAAGGGATGAACTGGACAAACAGGTTCAGGAAATAGAGGGCTAGACAAAAAGCTGGAGTTCCAAACACAGTTCTCCATGAAAAAGTAAATCTATAACTGTAAATGCAGAATGTTTGATTTTTTTTCCATTGCCTTTTAAGCATTCTTCATGGGTGCTAAAATTTTCTGTGTGTAATTTAATGGATCCTGCCATAAAAGTTTCCTTAGTCACTGAAAGGTACTGGGCACATAATGCAAACCATAACATCATGATGGTCATACTATGAAAAATAGCTGCACAAAGGAAACAGTATCTGAGTTTTAAGTAATGAAAGACCACACAAAACACTTGTTCTTGAACAAATGGCTAATTTAAGGAAATTAGTCTGGTTTTACCCTTGACTTTGGTTTTGCCCTTTCCACTTTGCTGAACAATGCAAACAACGTGTGTTTACTGACCTTAGCAAACATCTTCAAGAATCCTTTGAATAAACCCTTAAAGAAAGACTGCCTTCAGCTCTGCCACTCATCATAAACAAACTGTCTGATAGTACACATCATTAGTCATATTCAAACAATAGAGTATCCATATAAAAGATTTTTTTTGATTGCCTGGTCACTTTTTATTTGTTGTATTTTAAATCCTAAACCATATACATGTGTGCCATACAAAGCCTCAACAAAGAATTCAGTCTGTACTTTGACACAAAATGACTCACATGATGTAGTAGTAATAAAGCCATTGTAATATGCAATCTATAATGTACTAGCACCAAAACAAAAAGGGAGCGAAAAAACAAAAAAGAGAAGAAGAATAAAAACTGTATAAAAAAATAAAATTATGCTGAAAAACCCCTTCAAAATGACCACCAAAAACTCAATTGTATTTCATTTGAGAAGTTCTAATCAGGGCAATGCAGTAGTCTGTTACCTGTCGGGCTGTTCCCTTCCTGCCACCCAGTGCTGCTGGGATAAGCTCTGGTATCCACAATTGCTCTAAGTAGGTTTGAGGTAGTATTTTCTGTTATGTTCTGAACAATAGAATAAAAGTAATAAAAACTACATTTATTGCTAGTGTTTTTGAATAGTGCTTTTACTACCAAGCAGTGTTTGCTTAGATAAGTGGCTTCTGCCTCAGAGTTTTCCTCCACTTACAATAAAAGAATAATCTATAATGCAGAGAAATGGAGTGATCTATTTGTCCTTTTTCCTTAACCCCAGCTTATACATTACAGGGTTTTTTAGAACCAGAGACAGTCCCTGCTGGTCCATTGCAAGTCCACTTGCACAACCAATTTAGTTTCCCCTTTGGGATGTGGGAGAACATTTAAGTACTTCGAGAAAACCCACGCAAAAATGGACAGAACAGGCAAATACAACAAAGATGGTGGCCAAACCAGAAATCTAACCTAGATGCCTGGAAATTTCAGATAACAGTAGGAGCTACTAACTACTGCACCACCATGTCTCTCATAGCAGTCTAATGATATTAAAATGAAAGTCTGCTTAGAATATGAATTTGTTTATGGACTTTCAAAAATCTGCACAGGGAGGTCTTAAGGTTGCAAAGATTGACTTAATTTGCCTTCATTAAGTAACAAGGTAGTGTACAATTACTAGCTGAGCTGAAGTGCTAGTGTAAAAGAAAGAAAAAGTGCTCTCTCTGGAGCTGTTCTAAATTATTACTAGCCAGAGCCCGCCATAGCATATGACGGTGTAAGAACAGGAATGGATAACGGTGAGAAAGGAATTCAGTATAACAAATGCTTAGGAAACCACCATTGCAGTATAACGAAAATAGCAAGGAGCGAAACCAATGCCAATGGTCAAGACAGTACCTTCCTGTAGCAGGCTACGGAAAACATAGACATATATAGATAGACGCCACATTCACTGTGTTGCCCAGTCGACACGATAAGTCAGCACATCCGCCCTATTGTGAGTGGTAAAAGTGCCATTTAAACAAAAACAGGTAGACGTGGAAACCGGGTTTTCTGATGAAAAAACAATAACGTTTAAAACAGTATCGTTTACATACAACAGATTTTGGCGAATCGTTTACATGCAATTATTTATATCCATTTATACACTAAATGCGTGCGTCCCCCATAGTCTTAGAGTTGGTGGGCGGGGCTCTCTGTTTTGCTCTCTTGTTTAGTTAGAGTTGGCGGCGGGCTTTGGCGTCTCTGTCTTGCTTGCCCTTAGTTAGAGTTGGTGGGCGGGGCTCTGTGAGTTGGCGATCGTGACTCTCTGTCTTGCGTGTGGTGTAAAGTCAATGTGGCTCAGAGGTGCATGTGGACTTTTGCACAGACGAAAGCGACTGAGGCTGTGTTTGGTGAGTTGTAGCGTGCCTCGAGAGCGACGCTGGACTTGGGAGGATGGTTGCAGTTGGCGTACATGGCTCTGTCGTGCGTATCCCATGACGTGGTAGGAGGGTTGGAGTTGGCGGGCGGGGCTCTGTCGAGTGTATCCCATGGTCTTGGAGTTGGTGGGCAGGGCTCTGTCTTGCTTGCGCTCAGTGTCTTGCGTGCCCTTAGTGAATTATATATATAGATGCTGTACATTTCAGAAAGTGTCCAAGTTTATTTTGAAAACCTTGTCTCTCCAAAGACATCTCTTTTGTTTCTACATTGTGGAAAAAGGATAGCATTTAGTCTTTCAGAAAACTTCTATTTAGATATTTTACTCTGTGTAACTAGAAGTCTAAAGTAAAACAATCTTGTAAACCAGTGTTGCATATTGTAAGACATAATTTAAATACTTCTAATTAGAATGTACCATACTCAGAGTTCCCAAAATAATCAATTCAGAACAATGTACCTTCTCTGTCTCCCCAAGGAGACGTGGTCGCTCTTCCAAAACCCCCTCTTAAATGATGATACAATGGGAAACAAATTAATTTCCTTTTTTACCTCCTCTTTGCTCGATCAGCTGCTGGCTTGCTGCTACTGCCGTGCCGTGTGATCTGCATCTTGCACTGCTCACTTCTCTCATATCACCTATGTCCATATATTTGATCTCTTTTCACTTTTACCTTTTCATCAATATCGCACTGAATTTTGATTCCTTTGTAATTTGTAATTATATTGTGACAACACAACGTATAACTGCCCGTGAGTGAATATCGTTTCTTCCTCTCTACAAGAAATGTGTCTGACAATAGCTTTCACACAAACGAGAAATGATTTCTCTCGCTAGATTTCACTTTCACCAAACAACAAATCTTTAAATTCTCGTGGATAATTCTTCATTGGGAAGAAACAGTACTTTTTTTTTTTCCTGATGGCAACATGAATTAGACGATCTACAAGTCTCCGACTTAAAGTTCAAATCTGAACAATATATTCGATCTCTTTTCAATTATCCGTTATTTCATTGAGCTAATAATTTCCGTTTGTTTGCACTAATGCTATCTTTACTATCCTTTTTTTGAGACTTTCAAATTTTCGCACTTCCATTTCTCTAACCTGCTCTGCATGTGCACCGTGCCAATGTCTTTGAATTCTTTACAATGTTCTACTTTATCATCTACTCTTTGTTTTATGTCTGGCCCCCAGGCATGGTTAAATCTTGGCACAAAGACTTGTCTTGCGGGGCGTGAAAGTGTCTCTCTGAGAAAATCCCAACCTTCCAAGACTTTTTTTATAATAGAGAGACATCACTCATGTGACACGTCTCTGCATGTGTTACCTTGACCTTGATACAATGGCAATAATTCTTCTAATGCCAGAATCTTTCTATAACCTTTCGATGGTATTCTATTGAGTCTTTGTTTTCACTTGTGTAAAAAAAAACAATGATATACCACTAAGAGATAGTCCACAGTTTCTGTTCAAATATTGCTGTGTAACTCATGTGTTTAAAAATTTTGAAGGGGTGAAATGCATGGAGACAATGAAATGCATGGTTAAAATCTAAAATGTAAAAACTAAACTATTCAGCTACAAGTCCGCCTTGGCAAGTGTTGAAGATTTCTGCCATGGCACTTAATGCTGTTACACAAGCTGTTCAAATAGTTATTTTGCAGTGTAGATAACAATCACATTAAGCATGAATGGCTGTAATGTTTACTCACTAATATTCTCATAACCATAAAAGCATGAAAATCTAGGGATGTGTTTATTTAATTTTTTAACACAGTGTTTTCTTTTGTTGTTGCTTCTAGCTTCGGTCACCCTTCGCTATCAGTTGTCTCTTCTTGATTCAGAAGCAGTTAATGATCAAATAAAGACTCTGATACTGAAAAAGGTTGGTAGTTTACACTCTTTACATGTGTGGCAATAATATACAATCTGTTCTGAGAGGAAACATTAATTTGTAAACAAGAATTGTGGTGCACCACATAGAAAAACTGTTCCAAAGTATATATACCAGCTTCAGTTTTTCTTTTGGTGTTTTCATGTTCTAGTTCATTTATATCAGAGAATCAGCACTTAGTGGTACATCAAGTTATGATGGCAATTCACTTTAAAAAATTGAAATCTTTTTAAGCAGAAGTTAGAAATCATGTCCTTAAAAAAATGAAAACGTGCACTTATTTTGTACTGGAAGATAAATAACTGTTTCCTTTGTGCATACATTTGTGTTGTTTTACCTACTTTTCATTTCTTGAAGTTCATGTGTAAGTGCTTCTGTGAATATCAGTTGTCCAAATAAGATTAAGTATTTTATAATATGTCAGTCAGTCAGTCATTTTCCATCCCAGCAAAATACTAACACAGGGGTCTACTGGAACCAATCCCAGTCAACACAGGGTGCAAGGCATAAACAAATTCTTGACAGGGCACCAGCCCACCGCAGGACACACACCAAGCAGACACTAGATACAATTTAGGATTGACAATACACAATCCCTGATTTCTTCAAGGTGCCTGTTGAACCTAGAACTATTGATAATGTACCAGAGGATTAGCCAGGCAAATGTGGACACACACAGTCAGAAAGGGGTTGGTGCAAAGTGTTGGAGTGCTTTTATTTAAAACATCAAATAAACAGTCCAAAGTGCAGTGCAATAGATCTTCAAGTAAATTAATAATCCATAAAATCCTGTGATTGTGGAGGTTAAAATGTCCAGTTAATAAATCCAATAAGAATGAGGCTAAAATCCCAGGCAGAATCTGCTCCAATTCCAAACCCCAGTGCCTCTTTTCTAAAAACTGACAACTCCTCTGCTTGCTCTAGACTTCCTCCAACAGGCACAGTCAATCATGACATGGCTCGGGTCCCCACTGGCAGCTCCTCAGCATTCAGTGGGGCGCCATGCCAAGCCTTGCTCTATCTTCTGTCTACTGGCACAGTATAGCCTTAATGGCCATATCACTCAGCAATAATGACCCCTACCCCTCAAGTGCTGGCCATGCACTCCTGTTGGAGCCACCTTCCCAACTGCCTGTTTCCATTCCACTCACACAAGTACCTCCTCAATTTTGCCTTTTTATTTTTGATTAATCCTCTTTTCCTTCTTACCTCCGGATTCAGCCATGCAGACTTCCTTTATAGAAACAATTCGGTTGCAAGTGTTGCCCTGCACCTGTTCCAAGATGTAAATGAAGCACCTGGCTAACCACATTTGCATGTGAATAAATGATCAACCAAGAACTCAATGAACCTCAGTCACTAATATATTTTCTCCATATTGATTAAAGAATTCAATTTAGCCAAATAAATTTAAGCTTTGAAACAATGGGTTAGAAAGATGCTTCCAAAATAAGACCAAACTTCAAAAGAAATGAAATCTGGACCTGGTGACTTCTCTTTACTCGGAGAAGCTAGGAGATTCTTTTAAGTTCTGACAATAGATAGAGCAGAATGTAGTTTAGAGATCTCTGCTTAGGAGAGCCCAAGAAGGTCCAGACCTTCGAGCAAACAATTAAAATCACAGAGATATGTTGGAATTTTCAGAGAAACGTTGAGAGTAGTACTGTACAAACATTTATTAATTTGAAAGGCTTGGATATATAGTAGTTTAATTTAGGATTCTTTCAAGAAAGCAACACTAACTGTTTTCTTCTGGGGAATGTCACTGAATATATTGATTTTGAGTCTGACACTACTTATGCTCCAAATAATTAACTTTTAAGAGCACCATTGGGAGGATATAGCAGCGGCAAAGAGGGGGTGTGAAAGAAACAAACAATTTGAAAATCAAAGAGCAACAAATGAAATGAGCATGCCACCATGATCACCACCCTACTGCAGCAGCACATGGCATTGCTGACAGGGATCTCCCCCTACAGAATCACCCTAAAAACTGCCTAAACAAAGGAGAAAAAGAAAAAAAGCATGAGCAAATCCCCCAGCACCCCATCCTATATGCCCACCCCTCTGTCTGGAGACAGAACTGAAAAATACCCCAGTCCTCCCCTGTCCTCTCCTACCCTTATACCTAGACATACCAAGTGTGAAATTAGACGCAGTATAGTGCCGAATCCTCAGACAAGGAGGCTAACCCCAAGCATCCCGGGGGAGGTATTGAGCAGTCCATGATTGCTCCCCCGGAACATGTGTAGAAGGGGCATCCCAGCCAGGTATGGGACTCGGCCACCCACCACATTGCCCCTCTCTCAGTTGCGCCCCACGAGGGCCGGTCCTCTCCAGGATAGGGAATCGGCCTCCTTGGATCCACGGGTCCGCCCTGTGGAAATATAAACAGAATGTCTGGGGGTGCTGCCCCGACGTCCCTGCCACTCGGATGTCCTCTCTGGACAACACCTCCAGACGTGGCCACATCGGCCGCAGTTGTAAAGCCGACCCCCTCCATCTCGACCCTTGCAGGAGCATAAACAGGCAGGAAACTCCTTCCCCTTCGCCCACACAGTTGAGGGCTCATGGCATTTCCACCCCTCTGCAGCATAGCCCTCGCGTGCCCTCAGACAGCCTGACGCTGCGCACTGTCAGGAGTTCCCAGTTTCTTCTTCCGGGTCCACCTCTTTCTCTAGGGTGCACTGACAGTCTGAATCCCTCTATGGGAAGAAGAGGGACCCCTCGCTGTCTGCACCCCTTTAGATGGCCGCGAGACCAGTGCTAGCAGTCGGGACAAGTTTGTTTGGCAGCCAACTTCCACCAGCTGCCTCCCTGCATGCTCCCCTGCCATGCTGTCGGTCATCGCAGCAGCGTCTCATGTAGAGGGCAGGGCAGCCTGTCAAGCAGTATTGGTCATGACTGTGGCTGCTGCACACCACCCTCCCCTTTCCTCTATGGAACAGGCTTCACTCACCTGTACCGCTATATATTGCTGGGAGGATGACGTGCTGTGTCTCTGAAGCCACTGTGTGAGGGCTCCCAACAGTGCGCCAAGCTTCTTTTCCAGACCCTCCTTCACCTCCTGCAGGACCTGAAAAACCAGGGACTGCAGAGGTAGGAGGACAGCCTCCACTTCACTTGCAGCCCAGAAGAAGTCAGTTACACTAGTCTGCGGCAGACTTGGACTCATCCCGTCTTGCGGCGACCATGAGTTACCAAGACCCTGTGCTCTCTCCACAGGTGCCTCCAGGATATCTTTGGGAGTGGTGTTGAGGTTCATCGCCAGTGTCTGGACACCAGACACATACCCTTCCCCCCTTTACCTGTCACAGGGAGGGACTCCTGCCCCTCCACCGGGAAAACCGCACCGGGGACGTCATCTGGGCTCTTGCCCCCCGACTGTTGTCCGGAGTTAAAAAGGGGACCCAGGTCAGCATCACTCCATCAGAGCTCGCTCATCTCACCATTACGCCACAGACAGGTGTCTGCAGGCCACCTACAGGGATACAGCTCCTTGGCACCTAGGAGACAGGCAGACGGAACAAAGGCACACCTCACCCAGGGTGGATCATCCCTGGGTCTGTCACCATCCTCCCTGTGGATCCTGTGTCTCTGAACGTTGTGGCTGTGCCTGGCCACCAGTTTACGAGCCTGCCCGGTCTTCTTTTTCCCGATCAAGTGCGGTGTCCCTCAGAGTTGTTGTGGGGTGTCTCTCCTGTGGCTCCCTACCGCTCGTGCAGGCGCGTACCTTGCGGTGCTGTGCTGCCTCGGGAGCACGCTCTGCGCTGTAGTGTTATGCGCGCTCTCCGCCTCGGGAGCTGTGCGTGCTTACTAGTGCTGTTCTGGCGGGCATGTGCCTCGCACTGCTGCGCACTGCTAAGCCAGGTCTTCACACAAATTTTTTATGTAGGTCCTGGCCCAAATGCATGGACTGAAATCCTGCCGACTATGCCAGTGTGAAAGTAGATGCAGTACAGCGCCCGACCTGACACAGACTCACTGCAGAGGCATGTGTAAAATGACAAGACTTTTATTTTCTTCATTTGTGGGGCACGTCTTCCTGTGAATCCCCCAGACAATACACAGCCCCAAAAGCACTTAACTCAATTGATCACAACACTCCCGTCTGGCACCACCACTCCTCCCTAGCAACCTCATCCTCTTCCTCCCGATTCTGGCCCTGAGTGGTGGTTGCCAGCATTTTTTATAGTCCACCCAGAAGTGCTCCAGGTGCTTGATTACCTGCTTCCAATTGCACTTCCGGGCGGGGCTGCAGAGTTGTCCAGGCCGGCTCAGGGACCCATACAGCACCCCCTGGCAGCCACCCGCCACACAAGACAGGAAGAACACAGCAGCCATGTCGAGAAGTCAAGCTAAAAGGAGCAGAAGTTTTAGGAACTCTCCATTACAATATGGGTTATTGAAGAATGCTGCAGCAATATTAAGAACAGAAAATTCCTCTGTAGTATATGACCTCTACAACCTGCATCAGATTGTAAAAGAAAAAACTTCTGAATGCTTGAGATGCGCAAAATTTAAAAGGAATGATTGAATGCCAAGTTCACAAACCTTTTTGACTGCAGGCTCTGTCAGTTTCCTTAATTTCGCAGTCTCAGAAGAGTTGGAAAGAATAAAAATATTGTCTCCAGAATACTATCTAGTTATCCAAGTAGTAAAGGAGCTTCATTATTAACAGTCTTGGTCTTGTGGAACTGATGCCAGCGCACACTATATGGCATTGTTCAAACACTTGTGCAAGCTTCAGGAGAAGAAGAAATATAATTGGCCATAATTATTTAAGAAATGTGAAGGTGACTTCCATTTTTAGCATTTTCCCATAAGCTAACCAAACAGACTTTGCTCCTTCCATTTATGTTATGTACCTCGGTGAATTTGGAGCATATTACAGCAGCTTGGCTCTCCACAGCATTATTCCAATTATTGTGGACAATGACTGAAGCCCGTAGTGAGCTAAATTTCTTTGTAATTTTTTTTGTTCTGCCTTGATGTCAGTAATATGTTAATGAAGCTATTCCAGGCATTCCTGGAACCTTAATCATAAAGTATCTTTTGTGGCAAGAAGCTGTTTGGAGTCATACACATTCAAAATCATGATGGCATTATAGTCAATTACTGGAACTTTTTTCACCACCAACAACAACAACATTCATTTATATAACTATATAGCATATTTTCATGCAAACAATGTAGCTCAAAGGTCTTTACAACATGAAATAAAAAGGAAGTTAATATGAAACATAAAAAACAAAATTAGGCAATAATATTATACAGTATATAACAAAGAAAAAGGTAAGGTCAGATGACCAGGAGAACAGAAAAAAAAAAAAAAACTCCAGTTAGGCTGGAGAAAAAAAATCTGCAGGGGTTCCAAGGCCAAAAGACTGCCTAGTTCCCACTGGGCATTCTACCTAACACAGATGTTCTAAATCATCCACATGGTTTTCAGGCTTCAAATTGAAAAGTTTGATGATGATGGTCATGTAGACATCTGGGACACTCACCATTAAATCCATAAATGTCAGTGGAATCATGGTACCTTGATCATGTGGTGGTGGCTCAGATCACCACCACAGAAGAACCGGAAAAGACAGAAGAGAATGGTACAGATTAGTACAAAATTGCAGAACCCAGGGAAAATGCTAATTCAATGCCCATATAGACTAATAGAGATAGAAACTAAAATGTAGCTACAAAAAGCCATTTTAATGTTTTTTAAATTGTTCTACAGTGTTATTTGGTGAATTTCTATTGGTAAAGTATTCTAAAGAATATCAGACTGATCAACTCTTAGTGGAATCTTCTTATCTAGGGTGCCATCTGGATAATATGCTGTAAGTAAAATGTACTAATATAACTTGAGATGGCAAAGTGGGAGAATAGAATAAAATGGAGCAAAAAGTTTAAAAAAAAAACAAGCAATCCAAGAGAGCAATTCTACCTTGCATCCATCAGTGCCAGAGGTTATGTGATCCCTATAAAAGAAGATTTATAGATTTCAAAATAAGAAAGAATAATTTACCATTTAGGAGAAAAAATGTGTAAATTTAACACAGAATAGCAAAAGAAAATGTGGCATTTAGGGAAACTAAAAGAACTGTGTACATTTTAGTGAAAATAAAAGAAATATAAAAACCTATTGTTTGGTTTCAATATACAGTATACAGTAGTATATAGATCTTTTTGTGATACGACATTTGTTTAGATTTCTTTGTCTGAAGAGACTTTTGAGTTTATAAGACATGTAATCCCTGCCACTCAAGAAATAAAGTACTGCTATAATGGTTGTACGTTTATATTTTATTTCCAGATTACCTGTTCCAAATACCTTGTGCTAAATTGAGCAGAATTCTTTTAGAGCATTTAATTATTTGAAAGTGTATGTATTCATATGTGTGTATAAATATATACAATTCTCTTTTTCTTGCAGTTAAGCAGTCTTCTTCAGAACCAGCTGCCACCAAATTCCTTCTCAATATCTTTTAAAGGATGAAGGGACTGTATATTAAAACAGCATCAACCAAGTGACGTTATTCTTGTTATACAACTTGAAACATATGACACATTATGTATTCAATTTTAAATAACATTGTATAATAGTGTTTATTTTCTTACTTTTTAAAAGAAGTGTATAATTCCATTATTATTGTAAATAATTATATGTAAATGAATGTCTGAGCTTGATTGCAATAGTAAAAAGTTCTTATGGTTCCATAACTGTTTGAATTTGCCTGGCATTGTTCAAAGGCATTTATCTTCTAATAAGGCAAGACACAATACTTAATGATCAGCTTCATTCTACTTTGCAGGATTAATTTTAAGTTAGGAAAAGCACCTTCCAGCATGAAAAAATATCATATCTCAATAGCAAGTGAGGTCAACAAATAATTTGACAAATTTATGCTCTGATTTTCGCAGTGTCCAGATAGAAAATCAGTTACAAAGGCATGAGGCAACAACGAGGCTTGTACCTCACCTGATGAAGTTAGATGTTAGACGTGTGGTGGACACAACACCAAGGCACACTTTTCTGGGTCATTCATGTTTACTTTCTGCATTAGTTCTGTATACAGGATTAACTTTATATCAACTTTTGGTCATTTATCAGGTGAAGATGAAAAAATATCCAGGAAAGGCACTGCAGAAAGTGATCATGGTAGTTATTTTTAATAATTATTTCTACTTGACTTTTTATTTAGTTTTATTAACTAAATATATTGAGGTTTATACAACATTAAACAAAATCATGTTGTTTTAAGTAAGTTTTTTTACTTTAAGCAAAAAAAATGTCAAAGCTTCATCAGGAGGATGTTGTGATTCATCACCATTTTACCTCAGCAATCAAGACTGTGAAGGGCAATGCACTAGAGAAACCTTGCACTTAATATATTATTTTATATAAAATGTTTTTTACCTAAGAAAATGGATGTGTTATTAATTATATTAATATTACAAGAGAGTGACCTTAGCGTTATACTTTTTGTCTTATTTTGTTACAAGTTGGCCAGTCTAAAAATATTGACATTTTGTTAATAGTAAACATGACCTACTTTAATAAAATGGCATTATTTTCAAAGCAATATATTGTCATTATTTCTGTTTTGTGGATCATACTAATTTTGTACTCTTCAAGTACATAGTTGGGTGCCACTACATGAAATGGAATATTTGGATTCATCCAGTTACGAATTGAAATTTTGATATACCTAGAATGTTTAGGTTGCAATTAATCTAAAAATCTAATGATGCATTGTAGTGAAAGTTTGGTTTTCATAAAATGAGATTAGACCAAATTCAAATACTTATTTAGTAAACCTTAATGTTTCAGACTTTTTCAGCTTGGTTATATTACCTGCGGTGGGTTGGCACCCTGCCCAGGATTGGTTCCTGCCTTGTGCCCTGTGTTGGCTGGGATTGGATCCAGCAGACCCCCGTGACCCAGTGTTCGGATTCAGCGGGTTGGAAAATGGTTGGTTGGTTATATTAATTTCAATCAAAAAATGTATTTGACTTGAATGAACCCAGTTAAACTATATGTTTCCAAATGAACTACATTTAAGTTAAACTGACTGTACATTTTTTACAGTGATGGTTCACATTCAAACCTGTTTTGTGTTTAAGTTATATGTTATATATCATTTTGACTATTAATGTTTAAAACTCTCTCATTTGCTATGATCTCCAGGGGGTCTAGAGTGTGTACCATAACTGAGCCTGCCCTTTTAATTAGCTTGTTGATTCGGTGGGCCTCTCTTGAAGTGATGTTACCACCCCAGCATGTCACAATGTAGAAAAATCACATTAATCACCACAGAGTTGTAGAAGATGTAAATGATGTCACTTCCAACATTAAAGGAATGCAGTCTCCTAAAGAAAAAGAGTGAGCTCTTGGCCTTTCTTATATAGGTCTCACTGTGTTCGGAGATCAGCTCAACCTGCCATTAATGAGGACTCCCCATTACTTGTAGAGGTGGACCACTAATACATCCCCTTCATAAATAAAAGATCAGACATAGAGGTTCTTTGGTGTGGCAAAAATTAAGTTCTTTGGGTTTGCTGATGTTAAGATGCAGACAAGTCTCTTTGCATCAATAACCAAAATTCATCAAATGAATCCTGCACTCTGTCCCTCCCTTATTAATGTACCCCATAATTGAATAATCATCTGAGAGTATCTTTAAGTGACATGACTTTGGTGGTATTGAATGCACTGGTGAAATCAAAAAACACAATTCTCACAGTGCTGCCAGCTTTTTCCATTTGAGCATAAGCCTTTTGGAGAAGATAGACAATTGTAACCTCCACTTTAATCTTTGTCTAATAGGCAAACTTCAGTGGGTCTGGGTGGTCTACCACAAGAGGACTCCTATAGTCCAGGACCAGTCTCTCAAAGGTCTTCATGATGTTAAACCTAAGTGCCACTGGTCTGCAGGCATTAGGTGAGTAGACACCGGCCTGCTTTGGAACAGGAACAATGAAGTTTGTTTTCCACAGCACTGCCACTTTCTGAAGCCTTAAGAACAGACTGAACAGGTGACAGCAGACACCACAAAGTTGTTTAGCGCAGGCCTTAAGAACTCGAAGACTGACTCCATCTGGTCCTGCAGCTTTTCCTGTGTGTAACTTCCTCATTGTTTCCTTACTTCAGTTATAAATATTCCGCACTGATAGTCAGAGGTGGACTTGTCATTGGCCATTCCAGTGGTAGTAGTCGTTGATGTAGTAAGAATGATTTGGTGAGACTGGACATTGGAAGAAGGTGGCAGTAGGAGGAAAAATCTATTCAAATCTGGTTCAGAGCCTTAACTTTGTCTATATCCCCTTCTGGCACCTGAGCCCTGGATTGCTTGAGTCCAGTAATTATACCCAGTCCATTCCAGACTTCCTTCATGTTATTCTGGAAGTTTGAACCTGTACTGTAATACCGTTTTCTTACTAAACTGGTTTGTGATGGCACACAATGATTACTAAATGATTACACTTATTACTAACTGATTAGTTACACATCCCAGGTTGTAGTATTCCCAGTTAGAGGTTTACTCATTCAGGGATTGTTTTTGCATGCTTGTTGCTGCCAATGCAGTAAAAGTGCCCATATGTTTGCATTTCCTTTCTAAGGAACCATAGTGTGAGGAGAACACATTTTCTATTTTGATAGGATTTATGCTTCTTCCAACATGACAGTCTTTTGCTCCCTAAATACAGAGCCTGGTCCTTACTTATCACCTATAGACAACTTTTTGTGAACCAGCCAAAGTCGCTACTCTTAGTGACATCCCAGTGAAGGTATGAACTAAGGTCAAGGCTCACTCACAAATGTCAAGTGACCCTGAGCAGTACTTACCTCTGTATCCATATTTTTTTTATTCTGGAAATATTTCCAAGTCTTGAAAATGGTGATTGTGTTATTTATGGATGATTGGTGCGCCGTCACACTTTAAAAATAGAAGTTAGGCACCAGCTTTTCTATGTTCCACTGTTGACCAGTTACAAAATAACCATCAATAGAAACTTATATTATAAGAGATGGCCGGCAGCTCAACCCGGCTGGGACGCCCCTGCGATGGAAGGATGGGGGAAGGCAGATTTTGAAGGACACTGCCTCCCCAAAAACGCTATATGGCAGCTCCCCTGGAGTGTAACGGTTCCCGGATTCTCTCAGGGCATCTTGGGACTTGGAGTTCAGTTGCTCAGCCTATTTCCTTTTTAGGGTGCAATATAGCTCCCTAATTGGAATAAGTTCTTTTATAAATGCGGCGTTTTAAGTAACCGAAAAATATAGAGATGTGATATTAAAAGGTGATATCCCTCCCATAGTGATACGGCGGTAAAAATCACATAAGAGAAAATAATTTAGCTTTCTTTACTGATGATTTACGCGGCATTACAGACGGGAAGCCATAACAGCAAGACAATACCTTCATCATGTCTGACTTCTAGCAGCATGTGTATGGTTACCATGGAATTTGTAACTTGCTTAACAAACACATTTGTAGTTAATACATGTAATCTAGAGAGCTCTTCAGATGTGAAGTTGAACTTGAATTTGGACATTATTGCCAGGTAACAAAGTTGCTTGTGTTTTCTGTTAGTGTTACATCCATACACATAACAAAAGTTACAGCACAATATACAATACATGACACTATCACAGCATTATGTACAGTAAGTAGCATGTGAATAATAGTATATTGTGCAAAAACACACATGTATCAACCAATTTAACAATGCAGAACAATGTAAACCAGTAACATAGAGGAAAATCTATAAATGAAAGATAACTTAGGTCAGAGAGATGCTTGGAAATTAACAGAGTGTAATAACAGACACACAAAACATTCAACCAATGGAATTGCTTATATGTATAAATTTAGACATCAGAAGGTTTGACTTATATTCTTTCTTACAGTTTCTTAATATGAACCCAGCCTGAAGAATCTCTGACCTGTTTATTGTTGAATGTTTGGTTTTCTTACAAGGCAGCACACCGTTTCTCAAATGTTTGGATACAAGGCCCTAACACATCCATTAATTCAAGTGAATTCTGTTGAAACAAACTCAGTATTCTAAGGCTGGTGGCACACTCCATGACTTTTAGTCATAAAGCTTGTCAAAGTTAATGACAGCAGTTGCTGGATCTCATTGCAATTTTCAGCACAGTTTCAAATCTTCAAAGTATCGGAAACTCTCTGAACTTTAATAGTCAATTCATGTGCTTCCTAACAACGCCAGTGCCTGCCCCACACCAGGGGCCTCATGTATAACTCTATGCGTAGAACTCGCACTATAACATGGCGTAAGCACAAAAGCCGAAATGTGCTTACGCACAGAAAAATCCATATGCAGGAATCTGTGTGTACTCCAACTTCCACGTTCTTCCGCTACATAAATCCCGATCAGCGTGAAAAGTAACGCCGCACGCGCATTTTGTAACGCCCCAAATCCTCCCAGAATTACGCCTCTTTGAATATGCAAATCAATATAAATCGCCCTTAAGCTCAGCCTTCTGTGAAAAGACAATGGGAAAAGCACGGGGGGAAACATAAGAATTTCAGCGAATACCAAGTGGAGGCAAAGGAAAAACATACTATTTGTTCAAATAAACCATGGTATAATCAACAAAAGGACATAGCGTGTTAGAGAAACTTGAAAGCTCACGTTCACAAAATCGCACAGTGCCAGAAATAAAAAAGAAGTCACATATCAAAGTCGCCGTGAAAAGGCGAGTTGTAGCTCACTGTCTGAGTGTCATATGAAAGCTTATTACGGTACAGAGAAAAAAAGGCACACAGTGGGGAAAAAGCACGAAATGTCAACTTCAATCTCAACATTTCCACTTTAATCACGTAGTTTATTTTGTCACTAAAGTCATCTTAAAATCGTTTAATTAACCAGTCTCTCAAATGACATCGTAATTAAAGTTGCACGTTAAATGCTTTGTTTTGTATTTGATCATCTACTCGTATGTGCTCTATGTGTGTGAATCACTACTTGCTTCTTAAACCGGCTCTCTTCCTCCAACTGGACACAGAATCCATTACATTCGTGATATTACAGCTCTCTGAATAACTAAAATACTGAGATGTATACGTGATATCATTTTTATGATGATAGGAGTTAAAGCACGTTATTAAACATGTGTTTCACTTCAATGAAATAATTTATTGCAGCAGTACTCCGGGGCGGCTCTAGGCTTGTGGTGGCACTGGGCAGAGGAAGAATCGGTGGCTCCTTCGTCCGTCAGTGTCAGTAAGGTAGCTTATGCACAGTGGATGGCCACGTCCGTTGCAGACACTGCATAGCCGCCTTGTGCTCATGACACAAGCTTTTAAGTTTTGCCTAAATTTGTCGCTGCGTTTTTAGCTGAGTTGTTATTTTCTCTTTCTGTTTTATATTCAATATATATTGGCGTAGCCGCCACTGCAGTCCTTGCTTTTCTTTCCCCAAATACCCAATCAGAATTGGGGAGCGCCGATTCTTCAAAACGTTTAAGGAACATTGAAATATCTTGTAGTACATGTTTAATTATTCTATCCTTCACGACACTCCCAGTGAAGAATATAGATTATTTAAATGAAGTTAAAGTTTTATCTGTATAATTTAATAAACATATTTTGCTGCATTTCACCTTAAAAATGATATCGTCATCATATGTAAATACGCGCTTTATAAAGTGGCTCAGGTTGTGCGATATTATAACTGTGGTGCAAGTTTACAGTGAGATAATTGTACTTATAAGTACAAACAGTTCTACAAGGAGCAATTAATTGAGTGCATTTAAAGTTCTTGGGATGAAACTGTTTCTGAACCGCGAGGTCCGTACAGGAAAGGCTTTGAAACGTTTTGCAGTGGCTGAGACAGCGTGTCCTTGAAGCTGTATACCGATAATTCTCTTTCCGATCAGCTGCTGCTGTGATTCATACTCAGATACAGTGATATAAATACTCCGAGTGGTGCAGTGAGAGTAATATGGAAAAAGGTGATCCGCTGTGGTAACCCTAACGGGTGCAGCTGAAAGAAGAAAAAAAAGGTGCAGTGAGAGTAACAACGCTAAAGCAGTTATGGTATTTGGAATACTATGGCTATTCCCTGGACCATTATATCGTTACAAGTTAATCACAATCAGATGCGTTACACTAATAAACAATATGCGGTTAGTTTCAGTGTATTTATAAAAAAGGAAAATAAGAAGTAACTACACAGGAACAGTAGCACTGCTTTGACGCTGGGTGCTGCCAGTTTGCAAAACCGAGCGGAGAACTTGCATACGACAAGGTATGAGGTACCGTGGAAAAGTGCGTGGCTTTACGCCAAGTGTAGGTTTTATACATCGCGATTTGAACGTGGAAAAGTTCTTACGCAACATTTCTGTACGTACGCACCGTTTATACATGAGGCCCCAGGTATGCTGAGTTCAGCTGCAGCCTCAGCCCTTCTTTTTCCTTTTTCCATTCTGTCATGGTACACATTGGATACATGAGCTTGTCTCATGTATGCATGATTTCAAAGCACCTAGCTTTCTTCTTTCCTTGTGTGCACAATGTAGCAGCCTTATTTATGGCTGACTGTGTATTGGTTGGTATCTCTCGCACACACTGGGGTCCACTAATGTAACTTTTGTTGTGGTGTGTCCCAGACCTCTGACTGACATGAATGGCAGTCAAGTTGTGTAAATGAAGGATACAAGTTAAAAAGTTCTGTAAATGTCACAAGTGTTACTGGCTTAAATGTGCTACAGACCAGAACAGTTCTGACAATATATTCCACATTCACACCTTCATAGAGACCAGCAGGCCTCTCTGCTCACAATTTCATTAAGAAATAAGGTCATTTTAATAAAATGTCATATAACTAAGTTCAGGGGCCTAATGTATAATACTTGCTTACACCTGGAAATATGTGTAAGCCATTTCTTACTCAAAAGATGGGATATATAAAATTTTAACTTAGCATGGAAATTGACTTATAGTTCCAACCATTTGTAAGTCCTACGCAAACTTTTTCGATGCTAGCATTTTCACAACTGTAGGCAGGAGGATAATGAAGTGAACAGAAAATCTAAATTATTTAGACATTTCAGGAATGTGTCAGTCACATTTCACTGTTCTTTAACAAATTATATCAAAGTTAATTAGCAAGTTTGCTCAATGTAGCTGTCTTTGGTGATGATAAAAACCTTTAATTGATATGCTTAATGTCAATGCTTTTGGTGTGTAGCTCTTTTGTCTTTAAAAAGAGTGTGCTGTATATATTGTACAACATAGCTGGCAATAGCAGTGTTAGCTCTTTTGGAGGATATCGCCAATGACTATATAAAGCACATTTTCAGAGATCACAATGTTTTTGGGTTCATGATGACGATGACTGGCTTATAAGCCAAGTCAGGCTTCCTCAATTCATACTCTTGGAGTAGTGTACTGAATCAGAGCCTACATTACAGAGACCATCATGGAGAAATCATGCAAACATTGTTCCCTTACTAGGAACTTAACATGCAGTAGGCTATTTGGCGATGGGTGCTTTTCAGCATGAACTGTCTGATCGGTCAGGAATCTCGCAGTCAGCCTAAGCTGTGTCATGTCATCTGTATGGGATGGCACACTTAAGATGCTCACCAGGCACATCCATTATCCTTACCATCATGATCAAAAACTAATTTGCAACAATTGCTGATATTCCTAATGGAACTGGTGCATTTCACTACACACATTTTGTGATAAAGGCACCATCACAGAATGCATTTACTTTTGTAAACAGAAACCACTTCCATTCAATTAATTAAATTAATATGTAATGCTCAAATATGTCTGAATAACACTGTTGTGAATCTCAGTCCACAATTGCTTTATTTTATCAAACAGCAATGTGTGAAGCAGACTTCAGGGTCATGCTGTGTGCGATGGTTGACTTCATGGTAAGTAGGCCTAATCGATAGGATTGCAATTAAGTTTAGTACATTACAGGCAACTTGCATTATCTTTTTTTCATGTGATAGTTGGTACACCACATGAGAGGAGATGTCATGATAGGCACTCCAGCCCACAATAAGTGACAGAAAAAACCATTGGTTCATTAAAAGGTAGATGGTGGTGTTTGAATATGTCGGATGGCTCACTGCTCTACAGCCCACCAGAGTTTTTCCTCATTGTGATGGCTTGTGAGGTACTGCACAACCTAGTGCTGTAACATGGATAGCCTTAAAACATCAGCACAATGATAATTCAACAATGACATTTGCTTGGAATAATGATTTTATTTTATTACAAGTTCAATAGGAATGTATCTGAATATCAACCTGCGTTCATTCACACAGTGTACTGCCGGTGCTCAGGCCGATTCATGATGGCACATTGCTATTGCTCTCTACAGTCTTGTTTTTTCTTTTGTGACACCTGCAGAGATAGCAGCAAAAAATATTTTTGCAGATCTTTGCTTCAGTGAGTAATACTGTACCTCAAGTTCACATTCACTTAATTTTCATTTTCTACCTTTTTGTCCTTTGTTCTTCCATGGTTAATAATAAAGATGGTTCTTAGAAACATGGGCAAATTGGCATGGTGATCATACATATTCAAAATACGCATTTTTATGGCAGACATTGTTTCTGACAGGCAATGATGAGGAATGGCTAAAAGCATGTGCATGATTTAATATTTTATAAAGGAACGTGGGCTAGCACATAGTGTAGGGCCCTAAAATATTTTAAGATGCAATTTTTTGTTTTTTTTTGGATGACATACAGTAGATAATGTACAGAAATTAAAATTATTCACATTAAGACCAAATTGTGGATTTGTTACAGATTGCAGATTACAGATTGCTGTTTGTGATCCATGGAAAATTGTAAAAAAAAACTGAAAGAAAAAAATTAAATCACACATCAAAATATTCAAGTGGAAAATCTTTACTGAGTAATACTGTATAGTTCGTTGAGAACAAATTGATGTAATAACGGTCAATGGAAACCACAATCATTCATCAATCAAGCCCATTGATGGCTTGATTCAACATCACATTGAAATCAAAGTCAAAAACTGAAATCACAGGCTGACCCAACTTGTGTGAATTTCATCACAGCAACTCAGTATGGCCATCATATGTGTCTTGAGAGCAATGCAGCTTGCAGCAGTTGCCATTGTAACCTTGGCTGATGTTTGTGGTGGTGGGGAGTAGTGTCTGGGTTCATCACCCACTGGTAATTGTACTGTGTTGGGTGGTTAATAGCCACCAACTTTGCCTTGTCTTTTCAGAGCCGTGAATAGAAAACCTTTGCTAAACTTGCTGAGGACATTTCTTGTTTCTGAGTTGATCTCTTTGGTTCTTGACTACTGACCTCAATTTTTCTCTTACTCTTTGGCTTGCTGTTTTGGTATCTCTCTCCTGGTTTGTCCTTTAAAAATCTTCTTGGTTTCCCAGCATTACATTTGATTCAAGAGGGGACGGAAGTATAAAATTGTCTTTAGGGAGTTGCTCTGTGTACCCTAAACTAGAAAGAGAAGAATGGCAGGCAGCACCACATTTAAGAAAAGCAGTCTTCTCCATCTTCATTAGGTTGCTGCAAATGGAGGGAATATAGGGACCCCAGCTGCTCATTTTGGAGGCAAGATAACTTGAGCAATCCATCATGATTCTGGACCTGTAAGTTAATAATGCAACTTCAGGGGGTATAGGTTTAACTGGGAACATTTAGATGAAGCTCTGGGAAAAATTGATCCAGGACATTCAGGTCCCTAAAGTAACATTTGGGTGAGGTTTAAAGATCACTCTATAACATAGTCTAGGCTGGTAGGACTGAAAGAGAAGTTGGGACAAGAGATTGATATTCTTTATGATCTTATATTGTTGATCTTTAATCAAAATGTGGCAATTTTGCGCTACAATTAGACACTTACTGATTTTTAAAGTAAGTCTGGGATTGTAGTAATTCATAGACTTAATGCCGTAAACAACTTTTGTGCGTTTTTTTGAATCCTAGTTTAACTGTGTATTTCATAATGCAAGTACACATAAGCAATCATAATAATATATAGTATAGAATTTTTCCTCTAAATAATATCATGTAGGGCAGCATGGTGGCGCAGTGGGTAGTGCTGCTGCCACGCAGTAAGGAGACCTGAGTTCGCTTTCTGGGTGGGTTTCCTGCGTGGGTTTCCTCCCACAGTCCAAATACATGTAGGTCAGGTGCATTGGCGATCCTAAATTGCCCCTAGTGTGTGTGCCCTGCAGTGGGCTGGTGCCCTGCCCAGGGTTTGTTTCCTGCCTTGCGCCCTGTGTTGGCTGGGATTGGCTCCAGCAGACCCTCGTGACCCTGTAGTTAGGATATAACGGATTGGATAATGAATGGATGGATGGATAATATCATGTTCCTTTAACTATGACATTTGTTTTGAAGGGCCAGACAAACAATAAAATATTGTGTTCAGCATTCTTTATTCATCAAGCCTGCTTGTTTCACCTTAAGGCCACAGAGGCTGGAGCCAGGCCTGCCAACACAATGCGAGAGCCACATCCAGACATGGTGCCATTCGATCACACCCAGAAATTTACAGTCATCTTTGGGATGTGAGTGACATATTGGAACAATCAGAGAAAAGTCCACACAGACAGGCAGTGTCTCAGTATGTTTCAGTCTTGAAGATAACATACAGTATGATGTAACCATCTTGTGTAATTTTATCCTTATAGTTTATATTAATGTCTTCAAAAGCTTTAGCGTAGGCTTATTGTGAAGACCTTGGACTGTCTGGATTCCTGTTTTGCCTCTCAAAAGATCTAAATCCTCTCCATTTCTTGGAATAAGTCTTCCAATTTTCTTTTCGATTTAGAGGTGTGGACTTTTTAATCTGGTTGGGAAACAGCTTGTCATAAAGCAGTTTGGTGTATTGAAGCTCTGGTGTAATAAGTTTTTGACACCACTGTTTTGTCATGTTGTCTAGATGTAAATTAAGATTATATCCTTGAATTACAGAATTCCCATACTGTAAAGGTTTCAGAGACTCATCTTTGATTTTAGATGGATCTACAGAATTCCTTTCTTTAAGGCACATCTTCATGAGCCGGTTTCTTTTGCTTCTAAGCTCTTTAACTTCTTTATTCATCTTTTTTCTACCAACTGTCTTGTCAATTGTCCTCCAAAATGTGCTGTTAAAGTATAAGTAGAGCTTCCAATCCCAAGAATTCCACTCTTTTATTTTCTGTTCAGTCTGCAATGAGACTTTTGTTTTTGTTTTATTGTTTCGACTGTTAAGTTTGAAGGATACTACATCATCCAGGCTCCAACACAGAGCGTTTTTCAACAATATCATTGACTCATCAAAATATTCTGAAATCAGTATTAGATCAAAGGTTCTCTCTATGAATGCAATGGTCTTATTGATACGTGTCTCATTATTCTCATCATTGTTATTGAAGCCAAAGTCAAATGTCAGTAGATTCCTTGCATAGCTGTTTTCCTGTAATGACTCATTATAGTATTTCTGGGGATCCTGGAGAAACTCATCCAGTGTTTCAGCACTGTAAAAAGCTGGGATTTGTTTATAATATGAAAATGTGGATTCCATCATTGTGACAGGATTCCGTAGAATAGAGAAGTAGAAAGAATCTGAAGGTGTTATCCTTTTGACCTGTGAACCCAAAAGAATATTTTAAAGTTCTGGAGTTCATTTTTTTTTAAATAACACTCAATTTATTAAATTCAAATAGAGATAACTAATTTCTATTTTTGATGTTACATACTGTACATCATTACTATGATGTCAGGTTTTATTCCACTAATACTCTAACACAGGGATTTCCAAACTCAGTCATGGGGACCCCCTGTGGGTGCAGGTTTTTGTTCCAACCAGATTCCTAATCAGTGACAACAACTGATAACACTGATCTCATTGAATTAGCTGTTATTTTTTTTCCTCTTGAATTATTCTACAATCAGAAAAGCACCGCAGCATGATTTGTACATTTGTAAGACGTTTAGAAAAATTTCTGCATTTGCTATTGATTTAAATGCTTAACTCTGTTTTGTTGATTTCATTATTTTTTGTCCTTTCTCTGCGCAGTTTGCTCCCTTCATTGTGTCTTAATAATGACAACCAGCACAGCAGACAGCCAGGCAAACAATGCTGAATTAGGAAAGGCTGCAACTACTTTAGTGTCAGCCCCACTAATTAGTAAATAATGAATTAATTAAACAATTAGAACACCTGGAAAAGTAGAATGAAAATCAAGATGAAAATGTTAAAAAGAAAGAAAAACACATTTTTCCCATATAACTGCTGTCACAGGTGGCTGGGGGGGTGCGACCCGGCTGGGACGCCCCTGAGGTCCGGAGGAGGCCTTACGCCTCCCCCAGACCATGTGAGGGTGACCACCCTGGTGGCTATGGGGACCACGGGTACAGAACTTTGAAGCTCAATCCTGTAGGGGCCCATGGTCACCGCCAGGGGGCGCCCCAATGCCTATGGAGCCCTGGACCTCAGAACTTCCACCACACCCGGAAGTGTCGGGAGGTACCTAAGGCACATCTGGGTGGTTATAAAAGGGGCCGCCTCCGTCCGTTCGGGGCTTGAGTCGGGTGAAAGAAGGATGAGGTCTTGGAGGAGAGGAGTGGAGGTGGCCTGAAGAGAAAGAGGCATTGAGTGTGAGGCCTGGACTTTGGGGGAGTTTTGGGGATTGTGTGCTGCACTATATATAATTATGTATAATAAACGTGTGTGGGTGTTTGAACCATTGGTGTCTGCCTGCCTGTGTCCGGGTCACGTTCCATACTGCTTAGTACATTTTAATAATTCTTTTTTTTACTTACCAAACTTAGTTTTCTAATTTCTATATTGTTCCCAGAACACAGAATTTGGGAAATAACACCTCACTTAACTAGCCCTGGAGTCCAATTAAAACCTGAAGCTGGTTGGAATAAAAACCTGCAGCCACAGTGGGTCCCCAGGACCGACTCTGGGAATCCCTGCTCCAACACTCTGTGGCCAGCTACTACAAGAAGCACTACATGTAAAATTGAGAATGGTGAAGCAATGTCTCATGTGGCTCATAGCTTCAAAGTCCTAGGCTCACATCCTAGCTTAGTAAATGTTTGTGTTTAATTTGTATGCTTACTCATTTTGGTGTATTGTGTTCTTTTGTCTGTACTGTTTTCCCTATTTACTCCAACTCTTTTTACTTAGATTTTTCACATTTGTGATATTATTTTAGGAGTTGGTTAATGCCAGGAAAGCAGTAAAAAAATCACCAATATAAATCATTCAGCCCTTCATTTAATGAAGCCACTTAATCCAGCAGGTCAATGTCTTTTATAGCTGGCCATCATGACTTTGAATGTAAAGTAGCATACGACTGATATGCCTTGCAGAACAGAATATTGAAACAACTAACACACAAATCACATCAAATCAAAACACAATCACAAATGAAAACATGCAGAATCATTTCTAGAATCCTGAGAGACAGATAGCTGCTGAAAGATAAGTTTCATTAGTGGTTGGAGATTGATGAACGGGTAAGCCACCCTATCTGGTCTTAATCTTCTGTAGACCCAGGCAGGCTACAGGGTTTGTTCAGTTTTTATTTTTTGTATATCTTACTTTGTGTTTTCCATTTAATCAGCTCTTCTTTGTGTTTTCTTTATTTAACAATCTTCATTTTTTGCATGTGCTGCTCTTATTAGCAATATTCTGGGTGTGTGGGTCACTACAATGACACCCCTTCTTTGTAACATTACCCAGACATCATTCACAGTGACCGTGTGACTGAAGCTTTCTGCAAGAATGGCTTTATAAAGATAAAGCAAGATGTGTTCATTTCATATAAACCTTTTAAAATGTAGTATATACTTTTTTCAAGATGAAAGCCTGGTGGGGGTGTGGAAAATGGGAAGATGGAAAAGCCCATTAGGTCATGAGTGATGTTGTTCAATGCTTGCTTAGCCCAGCTTTTTTAAACCTCACTGCTGGTTCATGAATTTATGGCTTCATATGATTATTTGAAAATTGTGTCACGTATATTTAAAGAGGATGTTCATTCCTCCGTAGCACTATTTAATCATGCAGCAATAACAGGTTCCTATTTAGATTTTAACTTTTCCGAACTGGAGCACTTTAAGTTTGTCTTGTTTTGAATTATTAAAAAAAAGTTGTTTTTTTTTTGTGTAAAATTCATAGCAGAGTTTGAATGTATTAAAACTGTAGATTTTTTAAGAGGGCGGCATGGTGGTGCAGCGGTAGCACTGCTGCCTCACAGTTAGGAGACCCATGTTCACTTCCCAGGTCCTCCCTGCATGGAGTTTGCATGTTCTCCCCATGTTTGCGTGGGTTTCCTCCCTCAGTCCAAAGACATGCAGGTTAGGTGCATTAGAGATTCTAATTTGTCCTTGGTGGGTGTGTGTGTGTGTGCCCTGTGGTGGGCTGGCACCCTGCCTGGGGTTTGTTTCCTGCCTTGTGCCCTGTGTTGGCTGGGATTGGCTCCAGCAGATCCTCGTGAACCTGTAGTTAGGATATAGCGGGTTGGATGATGGATGGATTTTTTAAGATAAAAATATACTAAATATACTGTATAATACAAACTTAAAAATAAGTAATATATAATCTAATAATAAATATAATACAATATAAAAAGTCAATACTGAAACTTGAATTTAAATACTGTATACTACTGTATGGTGACACACCGAAATAAATAATAAATTTCAAAATATTTTACATATTTACATCTTATGTTTTATCATGAAATAAAAAATCTCAACTTTTCAGTGGATTATTAACAATAAGAATATGACTTTTTTAATTTCTATACATTTGCTTAAAACACAAAAAGCACATATTGTCATTGGTATGTCTGTCTGTCTGTGTTTGATGAAAACACTCAGCTGCAAGTGGGCTGCTGATGCTGAAAGTTGGTATGGTTATTCTTCAACACGAATTAATAGGAATATTCCCTTTTTATTTCCATATTTAGAACAAAGCATGTTACACAATTGTTTTAGATTTCTAAAACTCTTGTTGGAAACATACAGATACATTTTCAAAATTGTCTATTATAAACAATAGAAACACAAATGAAAAACTTCCTGTTTGCTCAATGAATTATCCATTCACTTTTTCAAACATACCTTGAGACAAGTTATTTCAGCTTCTACATTTTGTTCTTTTATATGCCTAACAGCCATTCTGATGGCAAACAAATCCATAACACAACAGTTTCAAATGCCAATAGAGTCTTACACAAGGCCAGGAGCTTGTCCATACATGGGCAGATGTCAATACACATTTTTAACTCTACATTGGATGCTTGGATGCTTCTTTGAAAATTTACAAGTTTAAAAAATATGAACTATAATTAACCACTGTGGAAGAATATCTGCTCAATTTATGTTGTATTTATGTGGTTATATATATCTACTAGGGGGTTTGCCCCCTGCTCACCTCGCTTGTCACCACCCATTAGGGCCTGTGCTTAGTGCCAGCCACTTCACATCTCTGCCGCTCACATTGTGAACGCACCCCAAGGAGATGCGGTCACTCCTCTGAAACCCTCTCTTAAACGGTGATACAATGGGAAACAAATACAGTTTTTTTTTTACCTCCTCTTTGTTCGATCAGCTGTTGGCTTGCTGCTGCTGCCATGCCGCATGATCTGCATCTCGTGCGGCGCTTCGAACATTTAAAAGCCTGAACAGCAGCTGTCCTACTCTTTGTCTTTTATTTTTGGCCCCGGGCGTGGTTAAATCTCTTGGCACAAAGTCTCGTCTTGTAGGATGTGAGTTCTTGATATTTTTTAGTTTATAATTTAAAATTAGAATAAGAATCTGAAAATCTAACAACATCACATTAAAGTTTAATAAATTCTGAAAAGAATGATACCAAACATATATATGTAGGTTTTAAAATAAGCCTGATTTAAAGCATGACAAAAACGTGACATAAAAAGTCAAATAAAATCATTGCACTTTTAGGCTTAGGATTTTATATATAGAGAGTAGATCCAGGGTTTCCATTCTGTTCTGTTAACTTTAAATCCTATTACTAAATGTTGTTGTTTAACAATAAGTAGTGAACTGGGTTTCATGTATATTAAATAGTTTCATCCTAGTTATTTTCTTACATTTTAACCAAATCTGTATCTTTACAGTAACAGAATATTTTGGAGTTTCAAGGACAGGTGCTTAGTGACAAAACAATTAATGATTTCTGTAGCAATAAAATATAAGCAATAATAAATGTTTCTTTACTAAGGACCAACAGACATGATCTACAGTAACTCTTGTTGTTATGAAGTAAGTAGGTTGACATTGGTCGATTGAATAGCAAGTGTGTGTGGGATTTCCAAGTTATAAAAAAACTGGAGACTGCTTTAACTGGTATTCAGAATTTTAATATAAAACTAAAGACCTCCTTTTGTTAAATTAAAATATTGTGGCTTATTTTCCTCCATACCACAGTCACTCAATTATCACCTTTTTACAATATTGCTAGATCAGTTATCAATTTTTATATTACTTGAGATGAAATCTGCTCTCTATGAAAGAAATTTCCACCACTACATTTCTATTTGGGGTCAGTTTTTAACCACATGATATTGTAAATGATACTGAAAACATGTAAATAATGTGCTGTGTTAATACATGTAAGGACATTCTATTATCATTCCTACAATATTTATGAAAATCACTCATTAATTTAAATAAACAAAAATGTGATTAAGTAATTAAAGAAAAAATTGTAATGCTAACTTTCAAAACAGTTAACAAAATACCTAAATATTATATAGCATTCATCCATCCATTTTCTAACCCGCTGAATCTGAAAACAGGGTCACGGGGGGTCTGCTGGAGCCAATCCCAGGGCACAAGGCAGGAACCAATCCTGGGCAGGGTGCCAACCCACCGCAGGACACACACAAACACACCAAGCACACACTAGGGCCAATTTAGAATCACCAATCCACCTAACTTGCATGTCTTTGGATTGTGGGAGGAAACCAATGCAGACACGGGGAGAACATGCAAACTCCACGGAGGGAAGACCCGGGAAGCGAACCCAGGTCTCCTAACTGCGAGGCAGCAGTGTTACCACTGCGCCGCCCTCATCCGTTATTCAGCCCGCTATATCCTAACTACAGGGTCACGGGGGTCTGCTGGAGCCAATCCCAGCCAACACAGGGTGCAAGGCAGGAAACAAACCTCAGGCAGGGCACCAGCTCACTGCAGGGCACACACACACAACCCAAGCACAAATTAGAATCACCATTGCACCTAACCTGCATGTATTTAGACTGTGGGAGAAAACTGGAGTATCCGGAGGAAACCCACACAGACACGGGGAGAACATGCAAACTCCAAGCAGGGAGGACTCAGGAAGTGAACCCGCATCTCCTAACTGCGAGGCAGAAGTGCTACCCACTGTGCCACAGTGTTGCCTTCTTTTCTGCCTCTAATGTTATATACTATATATCCATCCATCCATCCATCCATTTTCTAACCCGCTGAATCCGAATACAGGGTCACGGGGGTCTGCTGGAGCCAATTCCAGCCAACACAGGGCACAAGGCAGGAACCAATCCCAGGCAGGGTGCCAACCCACCGCAGTATACTATATATACCTGTATATATTTTTAACATGTTCATTTTTGATGACTCACTATTGTAAAATCTCCAGAATGGTGTCTTCCATTTTGTGTATCAGTTCTCCAGTTTCTAATTTGGCTTGAACTTATTCAAACATAAGGATGACTTCTAATAATATCCTTACTCACCTCTGGCAAATGAAACCTCATATGATTGCATATTATGTCGTACTTTGTAGTGGTATTTGATGTGAATCCTTTAACAAATGAAGCTGTAAAATACAGTGGATAAACAAGCTGGTTATTTTGGTCATATGGAAGAGCAAATGTTAGGTTTCTGGTGTCCCCAAAGCGATACAAAATGTTAAGAAGTGTGCTGCTGGCTGTTTTATGTGTCTTGAGAAACACAATGTGGGTTTTTGGCAAACAGTGGAAGTCTCTTCCTCCAGTTGCTCCAGATGCTGAATGACTTTGGCCAATACCACTTCTACCCACAAAATCATTTTTTTCCACAGAAAGTGAAACTGCCTTCTTGATAAGCACATTAGTTGATTTCTCAGCATTCTGTGGGTTTGTGGTCTGCTGAGGATAATCCAAAAATGTTTTTTGTTTATAAACATTTTGATTCCTGGCCAGTGGCTGATTGAAGTCATGCTTAACATTTTCATTGTTTTCTTTTTCAGAGATTTTCTTATAATCTGCCGATTTTCTAGTATTGAAAGGTTTTGCCACCCTGCATATGCAAAAGGGAAAAAGTAAAAGTTACATTCTTGCTGGAAAAAAAGGAAAGTAAGTTAGTGAAAAAAAAAATATTGGTCTATGTAACATACACCCTGAAACATAATATCTCTATATTTCATACTAGGTTGAGGGCTCCATTTCAGTCTACTGTGATGAAGTAATAGCCCTTCTATGTTCACAGAATTCTTTCATAATTAATGAAATTTCAATGGTGAATCTTTTTTTTTTTTTTTTGCAGGTGGACCCAACTATCAAAAGGGCAATGATAATGGTTTGTTGAAATCATTTACCAAATAAAATGCAATAGAGTAATAATGAATGAAACTTTTATTGCCCCTAAAATTTGTTTTACATGTAATTGCACAACTGTAAAAAGTGAAGCTTAATAAAATTAGGTTGTGAGAGTTTTAGAAGTTTTTTAGGGTGGCAAACAAAGAATATTGCTCCCCAAAGGTTATTCCATAGCCAAACCTGCTATCTCTTTCCTCGGCCTAACTTCATCTGCTGCCCATCCGCGCTATCTTCTACGGCTCCTTCTACGAAGTTCTAGGTCTTCTTATCTGCCTTATATACTGTTCTGACTCACGCTGCAAGTGCTGCCTGACACTGCTTATTTAGGGTCAGAGGTAACAACAGCTGCACTCACTTTTCCAAACTATGTAAACGGATCCAAGTCAGGATCCTTCTGGAGGATTACTGGTGGCCACATACCTATGCCAAGAGATTTTAGTATCAGAGAAGGTCCTCTGAAGTATTTGCAGATTAAGTGCTCTGTAGTCACACCCTGCATTGCACTCTCTACACAAGAATACACTGAGCCATGGTTTTGCACATGGAGAAGAAGTCTGTAAATTAGTTGATAATATACTTGCTAAAACCATGAACACTGCAGGGTTTACTGTGCTTTTAGTTGTATCCATCCCGGAATGCCCTTTCTCCCTTAGGATGTGTTTCTTGAGGCAGAATTTTCTAGAAACAATACTATCCCTTTTGTACCCATAGCTTAAAATAATTACAAAAGAGAAATATGGTACAAAAAGAGAAATATGTATTTAACTTACTTCAAAAGATAACAATTATTCCCAGAATATAATGCATAATCCTATATATATACATATTCGGGCTGGAAGGAAGAAAAGGGACATCTCTGCCAAATGGGATAATGCTGACACACAGATCTCCCATCCAGCAGCAAGGAATGGCAGTGGCATAGTGAGGCACTTCTGATGCCATGCTGGATCCTCTTCATTATAAACACTCACATAATATTCATAGAATTCATGTCAGATATGGGCGACTATAAGAAGAACTGGCTGGTTATTAATACCTTCACAGACTCTGCGTTTTTTAACCATATTGCTCAAGCAGACATCAGCATCTTTAAAATAACCTGCTTGTGTCCTTCACATGATTTCTACCTAACCTGACTTACAGCTGTCATTTGTCAATCTCCCTGGCGGCCTCTCTCTCTCAGCTGCATTGCATGGCTTTTTGAAATAAATGTCATAAATTACGTTTGGCACAAATGAACTTCTTGCTATGGTTAGGCAAAATTCTGGAAATGTTCAGGAACTTTGCCAAACTTGATAAAATGCATTGAAATCAATGGGGAAGGAGGAGCTGAACTGGTTTTGAGTAAATTATAATGGTGATGGTCTTTAAAGTGTCCCTCAGGGCTAAGTAATGATCTGTCAGCTATGTTACAGAGATAATTGTGGATAAAAATATGACCCGAGTTGTTAGGCTAAAATGCTAACCACTACACCATAGTGCCTCAAACAACAAAATACGTACAAACATAACCACAAACAAAATACAATAAATAAACACAAACTAGCAATTAGAAAGTCAGTATCCCAATCTTCAGGGTACAGATTAGCCATGCCCCAAAGTAACAGTGTGAGACTGACTAGTTCCATTGTTTGAAGTTATGGGTCCGCACTGCTTTTGTTTCCAATATTTTTGTGCAGATGCTTTGCACTGTTTACTTCCATTAAGGAAATAGAAACACCTTGTAAAAAGTACTACAACTTTTCTTTTTATCATCATTTTACAGATTCTCATGTGTTTCTTGACTCTGGGAGGGGGAGTGCTTGTTTTGATCAAAGCTGTGCCACATGGCTAATTGCGCATTTAATATACCTATTGAAAGTTTAGTAGAAAATAAGCACAATATAATGTTGTTAAAGTTCATACTTATACAGCATTATATTTTTATTCCTTTTAAATATGCCTAATCAATACCAACACCCATCCCTTCATCCACATATTTTAACATTTATTTGACATAAATGAAAAAGGTACCAGCTGTGTTGGGTTATTCCAACTATTTGAAGAGCTACCCAAAGGACTGTAACTGCTATTGCAATCATCCACAGATGCCACAAGCATCTAGAAAGAGGTGTCTTCAAGCACCTACAAAAAAACAGACAACTTAGTCTATCAAAACTACTTACAAAAGATAATGGCATTTTTAATTACCTGCTTTATATCTAAAACAAAAGGAAAAATGAGGCCCAGGACCACAGCTTGCAGTAGAATCGTTTGGGCTGCCAGGCAGCTATCAATGGTGTCACGAGTTTGTCCTGTGAAAAATGGCAAAGGTTTTTGAGAAACAAGATGCAAAGTGAATATGACCAGCTTGTCAACATTCCAACAGAGGACATGCTTCATCAAGCAAGGAGCCAGCAAAACAAAACATCAACTGGAAGGGGTGGTTTTTCCTGACAACTGAATGTGAGTGGAATGTGAGAGTGGACCTTGATCAACAGCTGAAATTCCAATGTGAGCCACAACTTCTTATGTTCAGATATCATCCTTCACCTCTGCCAGGGCAGTAGTCAAGGTCAACCAGGTTGGAAGGAAGGTATGGAGGCAGCCTTTGAGAGGAAGAAGGAAAAGTATAGTAAGTTGTCCACGGCATATGCAGACACAGGATGGAAGGCATCTACATATCCAGTAGAGGTTGGCCACAGACACTTTGTTGGAAAATCCACCCAACAATTGCTGAAGGCACTTGGAATAACTTGGTCCAGACAGAGGAAGACACTAAAGGAGGCAGAGCATGGGACGGCTGCCCACCACCTGGAGATGTGGGTGTGCTGTTTCATGTTTCTATGTATATACAGTATTTTCACCACAAATATGTGGTTTGTTGACACTCTTTAAGCAGAAGCTTGGTATTAGGATTGCTGCCATCATGCACATGCAGAACATATCTTGAGGCACTAGATAATGACACTGTGATTTCAAAATGAAAGATTATTTGAGGAAATGTAAAATAATAAAGTTAGAATTAAAAACCAAGCAGGTTTTTCCACAAATATGTTTTGTTACCAAAGCTGCCTTTCATCACTAGTTTGGTTAGAGCTATTTTGTCTAGGGAAGTATTGAGTTAAAGAATTATGATTCAGAAGATAAGATGTACTTGAATTTCAAGGTTAAAGCTGAATGTTGTGTGATCAACACTAGAAGCTGTCAAAGTAAAAATCTTAAACTAAATTGTTATTGTTAGTAAACAGGAACAACAAACTATGAAGCAACCCCAGATACAGTAAATTTTCTCCTTTAATTGAATCCAAGTAATAAAAATTAACAACAAGTGGAGTAGACACCAAGGCACAGAAGATTGAATCCTGAATGTGGCTACTTCAGTGTCCCACCCACTAGTGCAGTTACTATTAAATTATAGGAACATCTGGAAAAGTGCAATGTCAATCATAATTATAATGATGAAAACCAAGATAAAAAACACCAAATTATGTATCTTTATGCAACATGCACAAATTACTACATTACAATAGAGTTTCTAAATTCCTGGTATCAAGCCTTTTATCATTCTGTGTCATTCCCCCCCATTCACTATGCTCATTGTTAGTTGCTATTGTTAGGATCCAATCAAGGAAGCAAAGGACACAGAAAAGGGTGAATTAATATAAAAATTACAAAAGAGAGTTAAGATGCTAATACTAAAATACCAATGTTTCTTAATGTTTCATAAAAGTCAATCTCAAACTACTATGCTTTTCTGAATGCAGAATAAGAGAATAAAAAAGACCAGCTAACGAAACAATGAAATCCATTACAGGTAAAAATGATTCACTGATTGTGAATTTGTTTGGAACAGAAACCTGCAGTCAGGTTGGGCCCAAAGGATTGACCTTCAAGACTATTTAAATTTCGTTGTTCCTTTGTAAAAGTGACAGTGACAATAAAGATCTATCTATCTATTGCTCTAGTGCTTTTGTCCCTTTATCAGGAATGTTTTTAGTTTTGCTTTGGAAAATGTGAACATAAGAACCATATTTCTTTCATTGTTATCTAATTTCTCTCAGATCAATGTTTTTCAATCTTTCCAGTGTCATGACCCACTTTTTCCCATGCAAGTGTCTTTGCAACCCACCAATAGGCATTAGAGCGTGGCCTTCAGACCACAATTAATTGAGTGGGATTATCAGAGTGGGAGGATTGTGCACGATCATAGGAGCAGTAAACATCTTTGTGACCTACCGGCGACAGCACACAACTCAACTCAGTGGTTGAGAAACAAATGAAAGAGCAAAATTTTCTGTCTGTGCACCCTCTTTGGCAAATAATACATTAATGGGAAGATCATTAGTTACATTTATAGAATAATCCAGGACCAGCATTGGCCTTTAAAGAAACTTTATGTATGATTTCCATTCATATCAAAATGCAAGCCAACAAATACTCTGATCAATCATCAATGAATGAAGACAGGGAGAATTTTTGTCTTTGGATACAAGATAAGAGGGACTGATAGCATGAGTTTAAGCTTAATTGCTCCCCCACAAGCTGCTCCAATGTAATATACATTCAGATCTCTGGACTTTGAAAGGCGATTCCCACCTTGCCCTCTGAAATCATTTACATTTACATATGCATCTGCTTACTTTGAATGTAGATGCATCACCACCTCCCAGCCAATCTACAAAATTCTTTACATATACATTCACTTCTGTGGACTTCAAATGGGATCCCTAAGTGTTTAAGGGGCCTTCAAAACATCATACCATCAGTTGTTTTCATTTCAGTCACAAGAGAAAACAAAAGTAACACCATTCAGTTCATCACATGGACCTCCTAAATATGCAGTAAGTAAACATTATTGCTGTTTGTAATATGTGTTAGAATATTATTGCCTGCCAAACAACTTAAAATTGTAAACATCTAATAATGACAATCATAATGATATTTGCTTAAATGTAGAATTATTCCTACTGATTATTCAATTCAAAAGAATACACTTTCTTGTAAAATTATGTTTTGCAATGGCGATTAACAAAATCCAAGTCACTAGGAAAAACAAGAACTGATCTACAGCAGGTATGTTTTACTCATGGACAATTGTGGGTAGCATGTTCAAGAGTAAGCAGCTCCAGTGATCTAATAATATTACTAGTTCTTATTATTTGACTGGTGTCTTTTTTTCAAAGTGGCTTAAAACATTTGAGATACAATTGGTTACATTTCTTTTGCTTTTGGAAAACAGGCAGGTGAAGTGACTTGCTCATGGTCACAAAGTGGCAGTAGTAAGATTTGATCTCACAGCCTCAAGGTTTGATGTACATAGCTTCAACCATTATACCACTCTACCTGCCAATAATAATTAGCCTTTGATTAAAAGCCCTACAAATATTGCATACAGAAATGTACTTCATAACCTGGAACATCTAATACATGTCAATAACTCTTGACACTATAACTGAGGCCCATTGTCTTATTAAATTTCCCAGGAAAAGCAGGGTAACACAGCTAGTGGTTTGTAATGTCCTACAAATTTTCAGGCAAGATTCTTTGTATGTCCTTAAATTCAGTGTTCAGGCTTTTGTGCTAAATAGAACAGATAAGCATTATCAAAAATAAACATCCTGGAAAGGAAATATTTCTAACTTTAACTAATAGATTTCAACTAGATCACATTCATTAACATCTGTGCCATTACAAATATTTACATAGGCAAAGAATAAAAAAATCAGAGAGCAGACATACTCCGTGTCTGGCCTGAATTTAACTATTCTGAGGGTTTCTGGAGTTGTGGTTTTTGTAACAAGGAAGGGCATAATCACACCCTCACACTTCACTGTGAGGCACATTCACACACTAATTAAGAGCTAATGTAGTTCACCATTGCTGAAACATGCAACCTGCTGGGAAAAAAATTATTATCAACATTATCATTTTCATTCGTCTGTTCCTGGTAAGGGCTATGGTGGCAACATGCTGAGATGGGCTGATCTGGGGTAACTTCCTGCATCCCTTCTTGGAGAATACCCAGAAGTTTCCAGGATTACTAACAGATACAATACCCACTGTAGGTATCCTAAACACATGCTAAAACCATCTCAATTGGCTCCACTTGACCTAGGAAGCAGCAGATCTATTCCACCTTCCTCCTGTATATGCAGAGTTCTTCATACTGTTATGAACAGTAAGCCTATCAACCCTACACAGGAACTTTATTTCTGATGCTCGTACAAACAATTTTGTTCTTTCATTCTCTACTCAGTGCTACATGAACAGATTTATCCACTGATTCAGTTTTTACTTCACCTAAGAGCAATGATTGTACAAAGAGGAATGGGCAAAACTGACCAAGGATAGGTGTGCCAAGCTTGTGGCATCATATTCAAAAAGACTTGAGGCTGTAATTGCTGCCAAAGGTGCATTGACAAAGTATTGAGCAAAGGCTGTGAATACTTATGTACTTGTGATTTCTCAGTTTTTTTTATTTTAATAAATTTGCAAAAACCTCAAGTAAACTTTTTTCACATTGTCATTATGGGGTGTTGTGTGTAGAATTCTGAGGAAAAAAATGAATTTAATCCATTTTGGAATAAGGCTGTAACATAACAAAGTGTGGAAAAAGTGATGCGCTGTGAATACTTTCCGGATGCACTGTAAGTATAATTGATACCTTTAAGAGCCTATTTTTAAAGAATTTTATTAACCATATATACATTGTCGGAGATGGCTGGGGTGGAGACCCAGCCAGGACGCCTAGGAGGACCGGAGGAGGGCTTGCGCCTTTCCCAGACCATGTGGGGGCAACCGCCCTGTTTGCTTTGGGAGCTTGGAAACTCAACCCTGTAGGGGCCCGTGGTCACTGCCAGGGGGCGCCCCAATGCCTAGAGAGCCCTGGACCTCAGCACTTCCGCCACACAAGGGCATGTCGGCGGAAGGTAACTGGAAAACACCTGGAGCACATCCGGGTGGATATAAAAGGGGCCACCTCCCTCCATACGATGGCTGTAGTCGGGTGGAAGAAGGACGAAGTCTTGAAGGAGAGGAGTGGAGGCGGACCTGAGAGAAAGGCATTGGACTGTGAGGCCTGGACTTAAAGGGGTGATCGGTGCTGCAGCACTGGGTTGTGCTCACTTTATTGTATATAAATAGTGTAATTAAACGTGTGTTGGTGCAAAACATCATGTCTACCTGTCTGTGTCTGGACTGTACCCCACAACATATAAAACATATAATATACTAGGCGACTCCGCCCCCTGCTCGCTTCACTCGCCCACCCCCGGGTTTGGTTTACTGGATGTACAATTTAAAGAGATTGTTATTTTAATGGGAATTGCTGCATATGCATTATTTTCACTTTTACTTTAAAACACTTGTTAAAACAATAGTTGTCCTTTATTTCTGGCCCCGATCATAGTTAAATCTCTTTCTCACAGGACATATAACACTGCTCGCATTGTGGGTATGGCTGAACGCATGCTAAGGAGATGCAGTCGGATCATCTGATGTCTTTCTACGGCTGCTGCTGGTGAGCTGTGTGTTCTGCTTGTCTCTTGTTGTTGTTTTAAGAGCTGGGAGCACATGAATTGTGTCTGCAAAATGCATTCCAACAACTGCTAGGTTAGATGTCCTTGAACTTGTTTTAAATGTTGTCTCAATGTCTTATCTCGCGTGATGTTAAAGTGTCTCTCACGGGATGTCAGATTATCTTCCGAGAAGATCACGTCTTGTCTCCCTCCCAAGATTTTTTTTATAATAGAGTAGAGAGATGTGTGTGCGCATACAGTGTATATATATATATAGTGAGTACCATAATGGATAGACTGCCGACTGCTGTCTGGACGCGAATGGAGGGTGATTTCTCACCCAGCTGGGATGTCATAAGGTCAGAAAATGGATGGCAGGGCAAGGAATTGCCCTCCATTTCAGTCCAGATGCCAGTTCATCCCTTAGGGTACTCACAATATATATACTGTATACAGTATACACACATACACTGTATATATGACTGTAAAAACAGGGCCTTTCACTCTTCTTATTCTGCCCCTCATATCTATGCTTCTTTAAATTAACAGATGTTTGAAGAAATCCAGTCTGAAAGAAGTCTCAGTATTGCACAGTTTGAACATAGTTCATTGTTTCTGACTACTATAAATGTAACAAATGTGGCTGTGCTCAGCAACCCACCTTTACCCCTAGATTAAGTTAAGCCAGCCATCCATTTTGTGGACCTTCATAGGTATGCATCAAAGTGGAAGGCATTCATCAAACCTGAACTTGTCCATTACTGGTTACCTTAACACACAAACCCACTGTCATTCATGCTTGACTGCTTATACATTTGAATAACTTTAATATACACAACTTTATAATGCGGCAGATACTGTGCTGGGAGATCTATTATGATGGGAAACTACAGGGCTAACCTCCTGGCCACCAGGCTTTCCATGTTAGTGAAATGACATAATTAGATAAGAACCCTTTTTAGAAAATGATCTGAGAAGTCAAGTAAGTTGTAAAATAAGACCTTTTATTGCCTGAAGAAGGGGCTGAGCTGCCTAGAAAGCTTGCATATTGTAATCTTTTTAGTTAGCTAACAAAAGGTGTCATTTTATTTGACTTCTCACAACATTCATAATGACTAACACAGTACAACACCCCAGTACTATAGAACATAATCTGTAATATAATAACTATTAATGTTATTTCCAATTTATAAAAGTATATTATTGTTAATACAGCTCTGTAACTAATAAGATAACGTTTTAAAAACATTTCGGGTTACAGGATGCAGAGGCCGCTTTGGCAGCACTGAATCTCAGGCAGATTATGTATCAGTCCTAGAGAGAGTGTTAGTCCATCACAGAACTTCAGAAAATTTCAGATATAATTAAATACCAAATTAATACAATACACTGCCATCCAAAACAAGCATTTTGTTCACATAAAGATAAAAATGAGAAAAAGAAAAAAAAATATACTATAAAAAGTATTGCAATGGCTAAAAACATGCCAAAAATGTGAGATTACAGACTGTATTACAAACTAATCAGTATAATGAACTTACATGGCAACTGATTGAGTACTCCTCCAGAGATGCACATTTTCCTTCATGCCTTTCCTTTATTAAAGACTCTTCTGACTCTTCTGTGTAAAAGAATGCAGCCTGGTAAAGTCACCGAGGCAAGAGATTACAAAAGTCCACGTCATGCAGTTCCCTACTGTTATGCCCCTCCTTTCATCATGAGTAGCATTTGCTTTCTCCAGAAGAATAAGGAACTCTGGGACAGTGGGCAGTCACAAATTAGTTTAGTGAAGACTCAAGAAGACATAGAAGTGAAGTGATAAGATTAACTGAAGCCCACAGCTGATATTACAGGGAAGAGTGGCTTTTTGGTTTCCAGTGTGTTTTGGAGCAGAACAGCTTCCTTGCATTTCAAATAAACAGATAGCAACAGATGAGAAATAAAAGCAAAATTATCATAACCTAGCAAAATACACTCACCTAAAGAATTATTAGGAACCCTGTTCAATTTCTCATTAATGCAATTATCTAATCAACCAATCACATGGCAGTTGCTTCAATGCATTTAGGGGTGTGGTCCTGGTCAAGACAATCTCCTGAACTACAAACTGAATGTCAGAATGGGAAAGAAAGGTGATTTAAGCAGTTTTGAGCGTGGCATGGTTGTTGGTGCCAGACGGGCCGGTCTGAGTATTTCACAATCTGCTCAGTTACTGGGATTTTCACGCACAACCATTTCTAGGGTTTACAAAGAATGGTGTGAAAAGGGAAAAACATCCAGTATGCGGCAGTCCTGTGGGCGAAAATGCCTTGTTGATGCTAGAGGTCAGAGGAGAATGGGTCGACTGATTCAAGCTGATAGAAGAGCAACTTTGACTGAAATAACCACTCGTTACAACCGAGGTATGCAGCAAAGCATTTGTGAAGCCACAACACGCACACCCTTGAGGCGGATGGGCTACAACAGCAGAAGACCCCACCGGGTACCACTCATCTCCACTACAAATAGGAAAAAGAGGCTACAATTTGCACGAGCTCACCAAAATTGGACAGTTGAAGACTGGAAAAATGTTGCCTGGTCTGATGAGTCTCGATTTCTGTTGAGACATTCAAATGGTAGAGTCAGAATTTGGCGTAAACAGAATGAGAACATGGATCAATCATGCCTTGTTACCACTGTGCAGGCTGGTGGTGGTGGTGGTGTAATGGTGTGGGGGATGTTTTCTTGGCACACTTTAGGCCCCTTAGTGCCAATTGGGCATCGTTTAAATGCCACGGGCTACCTGAGCATTGTTTCTGACCATGTCCATCCCTTCATGACCACCATGTACCCATCCTCTGATGGCTACTTCCAGCAGGATAATGTACCATGTCACAAAGCTCGAATCATTTCAAATTGGTTTCTTAAACATGACAATGAGTTCACTGTACTAAAATGGCCCCCACAGTCACCAGATCTCAACCCAATAGAGCATCTTTGGGATGTGGTGGAACGGGAGCTTCGTGCCCTGGATGTGCATCCCACAAATCTCCATCAACTGCAAGATGCTGTCCTTTCAATATGGGCCAACATTTCTAAAGAATGCTTTCAGCGCCTTGTTGAATCAATGCCACATAGAATTAAGGCAGTTCTGAAGGCGAAAGGGGGTCAAACACCGTATTAGTATGGTGTTCCTAATAATACTTTAGGTGAGTGTACACCTAAATATTGGTACTGGAGCTAAGGAAATGTACTCATTATAATAAAAAAGGCTATACAGCACCAAAAGAATACTATCCCTTCAGATCTATACAGTATTTCACAATGCTGTGAATATGAATTCACTTGTGTTTATTGCTTTGTTGCTTTATTGCTTTAATTGTGTGAAAAAGTTGACACATAACTATATACAGTACAAAAAGTGAATAACAAAGGTCTAAACAAATTTTAAAATTTCAGGGTTTATTTTTAAGCTTTGAATACTTTTTATTATAATTTTATAAATACACTTTTATAACTTTTGTTAATTATAATATTAATTTAAAAAATAAATGATCCACTTCTTTTTTGACATGCTGGTTACAAGACCTCATTAATGTTAAAGGTCTGCCTTGATTTGTTTTCATATCAACAAAAGCTATGATTTCAATAAAGATGGCGTCTGAAATGACAGACAGAATAGAAAAGAACAAGAAGAATGGTAGGGAAAGCTGGATGTACAGTACCTCTCAGCATGTTAATTTTCTCCTACAGCTATGGGAGATACCATCAAAACAAAAAAGTATAGGACTTGTGCAACAAGTTCTTGCTCTTTCTTCATCTGCCGTGCTTCGTTTCTCTCTGTCATGCTCTATCTTCACACCAACTGCTCATAATCACCAACTCCAGCTTTATGTGTGTTTTTCTGCATTCCTCTCCATTGTCCTGCTTGTGACATGTGCTTTATGCCAAAAATCCCTTCGGCATTAGTTTCATTTTATCATCAATATTTATCCAGTGTCTGGGAAGCCCACTGCAATGGCAGAAAAACAAGTGCTCTGAGCAGTAGTAGACATCTAATAAAGTTCCATCTATCTTTTAAAGTTCTATTTATGTGCAATGCACAACTACGACTAGACATTACCATACATATACTTTGAAGAGTTGTCATGGTTAGTGGAACAGAAAAAGTGAGAACCACACTGTGAGCTGTACAGATTCTACCAATTCCAGTATGTAAGCAGTGTGCCTTCCTGCAAAGGGCAACAGGAAGAGTATACAGTATGGAAAGGAGAAATCTGCAGCCTGTATGGAAACGTGTACTGTTTGTAAAAGATACTAGAGGGTGTGTGACACAACAGTAGCCAGACATTTTTTACTTGAGACAGAGAGAGAGAGAGAGAGAGGTCAAGGAGGCATAGCAAGAGCTATAAATCCTTAGAGCCAAAATGTGGGAATGTATGGTCATTTACTGGTGAGTTTGGTGAAGGTTGCTCATTCAAGGCTGAGCTCAGAAAGGGCTGAGAGAAAACCAGTACCCTCTTACCCATCCACTAGGGGTAAGCAATGCATCCCTCCCTATACGATATGGAAAGACAACAGACTGCCTGCAATGCCAAGCCTTTTAAGGGTAAAATTGGCTCTGGGGTGAAGGGACCCTGGAGACACCAAGTTAAATTCGAATATTCTCTCTGCATGACTAAAGTAAAGCAGCTCACCAGGCATTGGGGAGAGATGCTGGAGTCTAGGCAGAAAGAAAAAATATATGAGATGAGAATGTGAATGCTTTACGTAGTATTTTCAGTTGGGCAAGCAGGTATGTGGGAAGATAAGAATGTTAACAACACTCTTTTTTAAGATGCTGCATGTAACACTTTGCATATAGTGAGCATATAGTGCTATGGATATCCTAGTCTTTTTTTTCCCTACATCAGCTGGTGGTTACTATTCACAGCTTAATCATACTAGTAGATACAAGGTAAAAATAAGATTTTTAATGACTGGGCAGTGAACAAATAGTGGCAGCTGAAGGGTGAGTATTAAATACTTGTACAGGGTGAGTTCAAAGTCAATACTAGTCATGGTTCCTGTCAATGACAGGTAATAGAATAATTTAAAAATATTTGCTACCTCTTGTCATACGCGTACCTTCAGCGCCTTTTCTCTTTATTTGTGTATATCTGAACCTCCCTGCTTCTCAGAGTCTGTCATTATTTGTGAGATGCCTTCCTTGCCTCCTGTTCACTTTTATACTCCCTGTTTTTGAAGACGACACACTCAGCATGTCTCCTATACCCTGTCTCCTCCTCAGGTGTCTAACACTCATAAATTCTCTTACTGCTTACCTTTTCACCATTCATTGCATTTCAACTGATTCAATTTGAAAAGCAATGTTAATAAAGTCTGTGGTGGGTTGGCACCCTGCCCAGGATTGGTTCCTGCCTTGTGCCCTGTGTTGGCTGGGATTGGCTCCAGCAGACCCCCGTGACCCTATTCAGTGGGTTGGAAAATGGATGGATGGATGTTAATAAAGTTGATTGTCTACCAGGAATATGGGTAATAATTTTTGCTGCAAGGATCAGTCCTTATTCCTCTACTAGTTTCTTTATATGGGCTTGTGAAAAAAAAAGTGGATGTGCAATAATGTTCTTAAACCTAACAACTAAAAAATGGAAATTCTACTACCTTGGTATAGTGTAAAATCAGGGATTGGATGGGAAAATTAATTTAGCTGTAAATTCAAAAATGCAGTGGGGAGAGTTCTATTCCAAAAAGTGAGTATCTAAGCATATAACACCAGTATTAGCTACATTTCAATGGCTTCCAGCATTTTTTAGGATTGTTGTTAAATGTCTCTTGATTGTACTGTATATACAGTATGGTAAGTCATGCTATGGTGATAATTTTTTGTTGTTGTGTTCAACTATTTGTTGTGCTTTTGTTTAGTTTAAAAAGTTATACAGGGACACTTATCTTGAGCATTACAAGGCTGTGTAGATATGAAAACTACAGACTAAACAGCAAGGCAGCTGTGCAGGATCATGCATTCGAGGCAGTGCAGGTGGGAGATCCTGGAGACTTCACTAGTACGGTGTCCATTTTAGGACATCCTCCTCTGTACAGAGAGGTCAGTTCCGTGCCATATGCAATCATCAGATTCAAATGTTAACAGTTCCCACACACACTTAAAGGACCATCTTTGCAACATGTGTATAAGGTGTGAATCCTGAAGTCCAAATATCAAATAAACACTTTTACAATAAGTACAAGTATAACAAAACAAGTGCGCTTTTATTCAAGAATATAACCAAAGAAAAAAGAAAGCAGGTTACGGTAAGCGGTTGAAGCGACAGCTTGTGTATTGCAATGCTAAGAACTGCTGACTCCCAATCAAGAGGTTCTGGGTTCGATGCTGGCAGCTTCTCAAGTTTACTGATTTGAGTAGAGAGCTGCTATAATTGTTAATATTATACAACAAAAACATACATTTGATTTGCGTCTGTAACAGGTGCTGTAAATTTATTGTGCTTGTCAAAGTTAGCGTTTTTTTAATTTCAGTTTTATTTTCTCAGTCGCGTTCACGCTCTCCCTGATCTGACACTGCTGTTTTCAAATAAAGATGCGCTATAACAGATGTGAACTCAGATCGGAGAAAGAGAACAGAAGCCTTCCCCACAAGAAACGTCCACTCTCATATATATCAACAATGCAGCTGCACCAGGCATAAAGGCGAAAGATGGCACCGTTTGGATACAGGACGAAGTCCGGCGTCATCCTGCCAATCACCTGTCCTTGAAAGAAACAGCTGTTCAGCTGAGTATGGTGATCTGGTACTCCATACAGAAGTCCAGTAGCTGAGTAGGGGTAAGATATTGTAACATTTTTTTGACTTCTGAAGGAAACCAAGGCTTTTTTGGAATCAGTTGGAGTGGCTGCATGACCTTGCTTTCCTGACAGACACATGTCACAGATAAACTGAATAATGTAAACCAACAGTTACAAGATAAGGACAACAATATATGAAATATGATGATCATAATCATCATTTGAAGCATTTTTGTGAAAGTCACTGAACCTGTCTGGAAACTCTTGCCCCAACTTGTATTCAATTTTTTTATGAGCAAGTAAAACATCAAAGATTGCAACACTTCCCCTCTGTTGGAAAGATATTGGAATGTTATGCAGGGAAACCTGATATTTTGACGTACAGAAACGTTGGCAGATCTGGTACAAGTAGGGCAGGGGTTTCCAGTGACTTTGAGAAACCTGCTTTGCATTCTTTGCCTGCCTTTTCATCGAGGTCATAGCAGTAGAAATACAGTATGCGACATTTCAGAGCAGATGGTATAGAGCAGGGGTCCTCAATCACAGTCCTGGGGGGCCACAGTGGCTGCACGTTTTTTGTTCTAACCCACTTGCTTAATTAGAAAGCAATTCTTGCCAATAATTTAATTTCATGGCCCGTTAGTGCTTTAACTCTGCTATGTCAGGTCATTCTCATATCCTAGATTTTCTTCCAAATATCACCCAAAGGATATGATGCCTACAATGCATGAGTAATTCTCAGTCATATACTTTTTTCTCTTCACTTTCCTTCCAAGTATTTAATTAAACCCAATAGTATATGATAAATACACACAGGTAAAAATGGTAACAAGCTAAATGGAGAAATGCTGGTCTATTTTGTCATTTGCATGTTATTGCTAATTAGAAGCTATTAAAAACCAAGAATACAGCTGTTTTAGACTAAAATAAGCAATATGGGTTCAAAATCTTAGTGAGCAAGACAACTAAAGTGAAGCAGAATTGTTACTTGAGCAATAAGTGCTTCTTATTAAGAAACTGCAAAAACCTGCAGCCACTGCGGCCCTCCAGGATGGTGATTGAGGACCCCTGGTATAGAGGGATATATTTACTGTATAGCACTGATGATTAGTATGTATTTGAAAAGAATCATGAGCACATAAAAAGACAAGTATTATATTTTATTGAGCACTTGCACTGTAAACGTTAAATTATGTACAGTAGCTGTGTAAGCTAGGGACCACCAATAATAATAATAAGTCAAAGGTCAGGTATGCAGAGAAGGGTTGGGGGAGAAAAATCCCCTCTTCCAGATGGGGAATGTAAAGTTTAGGTTGGAAATATTGATGGCAAACACAGGACCAGTACCAGTATGTTGAGAGATAACAACTGTAATAGAAGTAAGATTTGCCCATCACTGGGCGCTCATTGCACTTGATTTGAGTCCATGTGTGCATCATGCAATAAAGCCTGATTCTGCTGCTATTTCTGAGACTCCATGTGGCTAACTTTGAAGACTGGGTGTCACACTCTCACCGCAACAATAGCTGAACTGTTCAATATCAATCTTGTGGAGAAAGAGATGGAGATTCTAAATCTCCAAAAGTAATTCCCAGCTAAAATGTTAACAACATTCACAACATTTATGGAGCTTGGAAGAGCCAAAAAATCTGAGAATCTACACCAAGCAGCCCTGAAAGCATTTGCTTTATTTGGCTGTACATACCTTTGTGAAGTAGTCTATTCTGATAGGAAAGTTGAGAAATCTAAATTCAGAATGAGGAGCACACATAAACATTTAAACAACTCTTTAAGAATGAGGTGGATGTACCCCAGGATGCTCTCCTCTTGTGGACCTGTTGAAGTACTGGCCATCTCACTAGCTGTAGTGTTTTTAGTTTTTCTTTTTTTTATTGATTTAAGGTGTTGTTTGAGCTTAACTGAAAATTTATTTATTTATTTTATTAATTTTATTACAATCCATACAAAGCAATCGAGTTTTTACAAAAAGAAAAATTGAGTTAAGAACAGATCGATCCCCACCCCTGAGAGAGAGAGCAAGCCAAGTCTTAACTGAAAATTTAAACAAGGATATGGAAAATCGCATTTGACATGATTGTCATGTGGATGTAAGAATTTTTTAGTACAAGATATGAATTTGAAGAATGTTTATACAAAAAAAGCTTCATTCACCTAGTTTAGATTGAGATGTTTGATATGCTTGATCAGAAATGTGAGCCATTTAAAGGTACAATTCTCATTTATTTTTAGCCTTAACTTATTGTCCTGACTCACACAATTCAACATTTTGCCAAAATGACAAATATGTTTACTAATTTTACTGTTTTGAACTGTTTCTAGAAATAAATCACTTTGCATGTTAATACAAAAAAGTGTCTTCTTTTAGCTGATCTGGATTTGAAGTTTTTTTTTTTCTGATATGAGAAGCATTTAATACAACAGATGAATAAATATAAAATGTAGGTAGTTCACGGCCACTTTCTTTTTTTCAAAGTAGTGTTTGAATGAATAAAAGGTTGTAGACCACTGGAACAGGGCTAGCTGAACATTTCCATTTTGGCCACACATTCATTTGTTTTCAGTCTGCAAAAATATTGCCTCACAGTGAGCACAATGCTGATCACAATTCCTAAAGTAGCACTCCTCAACAAACATTAAAATAAGGATCTGAAAGCAATGTGTGCTTATGGGTGGAAGTTGTGAGCATTTGACAATCTCTTGATTTTTTGGCATATGTTTCTGTGTAGTTGTCATTCTTGCATTGTGTATCATGGAAAGGGCTGGCGTCACCATTAAGGAGCTGTTCACTAAGGTCAGTTCGTGCAGGCACTTGTCTCCATTTGTCACGCGAGTATTTTGTTTCACATAGTTGACGCTCAGCAGATGGTGCTTCTGTTTTTGTTGTTCTTGGTATCAGTGGCCACAGCAATGCACCTCACATTCAGCTGATGTTGCTTTTGTTCTTTTTCTTCCTGCCATGTTACCATCTTAAGCAGTTTGCCTTATAAGAAAGATATAAACTGTGATAACTTTGGGGAGGTTGCTAGGACCCCACTTTCTTGCTTCAGCAGCATGTATTACTTCATAGTCTTTCGATGAAGACCAAGATCAATGTTCTAGCTCCAGTGGTTTGTGTGTAATCATGTGACAGATGGACACAACCCTTAGCATTTTATATATATATCTACTGTATAAAAAACAATTAGGTCTCTGTGCCCAGTACGTCTGAGCTATTTGATTGGTCAGTTTGACTCTGGTGTGATTGGTCAGCTTGGCTTTGGTGATACGACAAAAGAGGAAATGTGAATGGGAGATGCATGAGGAGCAGTAAAGGCTTATGAAGCAGAGAGTTGCCTTCAGAGACAAGAAGCATGAAACTGAACAGGTGGTGAGAAGGGTATCTCGAAAATAATGACAGATTCTGAGAAGCAGGCTTTATGGGAACGTGTTCGAGAGTACCCCTACTGCAAAATTTAAACACTAAAATACGTAATGATTAACACTAGAAGTCCCAGAGAGCATCCATTTGGCTTTTCTACCTATAAAACCCGCAGGACAGCCGATGGGCTGGAAGGCTTTTAGCTGATATCCTTAATCACCTGTGAACAGATGCTTTTATTATGCAAACAAGGTGGGGCCATGCTGAGCCACTAAAAGGAAACTTGTGTTTCACTTCGCCATCTTAGGGAGAAATCAACACACATGGGTTTTTTTTCTTTGTTGCTGAGATTTATTGATAAAATAAAAAAACAAACCAACCATTTGTACACATATTTACAAATAATAATAAAAAGTGAGTGAGTACATTTCAGCAATCACTCACAATCCTGGCACTGCCATGGTATCTCTAGTCTGCATTTACCACATGTGTATCAGTGAACACATCGCACAGTGGCATGATTGTTCTTGCATTTGTGTTTGACCTGACAAATGGCTCTTTTTCCAGGGCTAGGTGTGGAGGGTTGTGTCTGAAGCAACTGTTCTTTTCTTGACGCCTTCCCAGCCATATGAAAGTTAGCCAACTCTCTTGCAAGCTCCACCAGGAAGTCCACCCGTCTTTCCTGCATCCCGGTGCATGCTTGATACAGCACATGTGCATTCATTGCTGCCATGTCAATCATGTTATAGAACACGGCAACTGGCCAGCGCCCTGTTCCTGTGCGGACAGTGTACTCCCGCACCATCTGGCCCATCACATCCACGCCACACTTTGTGGTGTTGTAAAAGGTGACAGTGTTTGGCTTCCTTTTGGTGGTATTATCAGTCTGAACCACGCTGTGCATGCTGCTAAGAATATAAACGGTCTTCTTCCGTTTGGCCGCATACGCCGTCAGCGTGGCAGCAGTGGTTGAAAACACCTAAGAAATAAGATAAATTGTTATTTTCATAGCACTTTTGCACACAATGACACACTTGGAGGTGTTGATTCTAAAAATTAGAAACACATAAACATAGAACCACAAAAGACCTGCAACATACCTGAGTGGTGAATTCATTCCGATCTGTGTGTCTAGCGGATTGAGGAATTTCCCGGCGAATCTTGTTGACTGTGCCGAGGATGGTGGTTTTCCGTCTAAGAAGTTTTTGCACAAGTGACAGCGATGTGAAGAAATTGTCTGTGGTAACATTTCTGCCCTTGTCTAGGAATGGTTCCATCAGCCTCATCACTACATTTTCAGACAGTCGTTCCCCACTGGGACGATTGGGGTCCTTGCCAAGATATGGGAGGACATTGCAAATGTACTTGGATTTTAGGTCGCAAGCCACCCAAAACTTGATTCCAAACTTGTCAGATTTAGTTGCAATATACTGCAGGAAACAGCACCGAGTCTTTGATGGGAAAAGCTGTTCGTCAACGGTGATATGTAGACCAGGGTTGTAGGACGTGATGCAGTTGGTGACAAATGATCCCCACAAAATGGAAATTGCATCGAACTTACCAGTCTTTGCTCGATCACTGCGGGTGGACCTGTCATCAAAGTGTAGGTGTCGCATGATGTCTTGGAAGCGGTTTCGCGGCATAGTTCCAATGATGTGTGGGTTTCCCAGGTTTGCTGACCAGCAGTCACGTAATGATGGAACCTTAGTAAGCCCCCGCAAGATGACAATTGCAATAAATGCCATTAGTTCGAGATACTTTTCCTGGCCTTAGCCGATGGCTCTCCATCTGCGGTGTACGCTTCTATTGGGGTGAAAGGGAGACAGGTCCCCACTTGTTCTTCATGCCACACTGTGCCATCTTTCGCTGTCTCTGTGAGGTCAGTCCCCAAACAAGCCTCTTGGCTAAAGGAGGGTTAGAAAAGTCTGGGACTTCTAGTGAAATGAAATATCTTCCTAAATAAAATTTATACAACTAGGGTTAGGGTTACTAGCTAACCCTAACCCTGCACACACAAAAAATGTAAACTGTAAAAAAGGTAGAGTGGATATTTTGTGTCACTCTGCTCTGCTCTTTTAGTATTTTTCACTTACTTGTTTGAAATGAAATAGGAAATAATATGAAATGAAATATCTTCCTAAATAAAAAGATACAACTAGGGTTAGGGTTAGGGTTACTCGCTATCTGCATTTTCTTTCCTTGGAGAGGAGGTTCGTACACCACAGAATTCTTGAGGGCACTGAAGTAGTAGGCTATGTGCAGTGAGATTTTATCCACCTCAGCACAAAAGGAAGTTCTCTGCTTTTATCAGCCCTCCCTCCCTCCCCCACACAAACAAACAGGCCACCAACAACCATTAACCCCCCTCCCCCACTCCCCTGCAGATTGCTCAGGTAATGACCTAATTTACACATGAATTGATGCTAATGTTAGCCAAAAGAGTAGCCAAGTTAGCAGCCTCTTGGCTAAAGGAGGGTTAGAAAAGTCTGGGACTTCTAGTGTTAAAACATCCAATTACGTATGATTGGAAAGAAGAGCCGTCCTATTCGGAATTTGAGTGGCAATTTTTTTTTTTTATTTCAGTAGTCAGATCATTTGATCTGAGGCCATATGTTTGGCCACTTGGCTAAAAAGGGGTGCTGATCTCATGAGATCTTGACATCTAGTAGACAGATCCATGTTCAAGTCACAGTGGAGGCAGCACCTCTAGAGCCAGCGGGGCAGACAACAATAATGCAGGAAACTGCTAAAAAGGAGGCTTACTACGAGTGTCTCTAGATGTGACTGGTGGGATGGAGGTGACAGCTGGCCAAATCAAAGACTCATGTGGGCATAAAATCAGACTTCGAAGATCTTCTGAATATAAAAGAATGCACTGCAGGAATTGTCCATCTTGGTTATTTAAAAGTTGATTAGCACATGCAAGTAAGAATTTTAACTGTACCCTGTACAGTTTGACAATATTGACCCAAAGGCCTTATTAAGGGTACCATTTCATTCATCATTTTTGTTTATTTTTGGTGACAGTTTCTGATTTTCTTGACCACAAAAATGCAATATAAGTTTGCAATGGGAATTCTAACATTTTTGCCTTTGGGACACATTTAATGCTTCTAGTCAAGCCGATATTGTTAAGAATGATAATTTTCAAATCATAAAGTAAGCAAAAACAATGCAATGCAGAGATGAAACAAACTAGATATTTCAAAAAAACACAGTTTATTTATGTAATTGTTTTTGATAGAAAACTCAACTTTTGTTCTCTATACTGTTTCATGCTTACTTATTATCAGTCATTATTACTTTACATTGTAGTTTCAATGCGTTAGTCTAAATGGTGAATGGCTACATGTGAGTGTTGTGGGTCTGTGGGTGTCCTGTGAAGGACTAGGTCCTCATCCAACGTTATTTTTTAACTTGTGTCCTCTGCAGCTGGCATAGGCCATAACAAAACTTCACACTGAGCTATTTAAGCTCGAAAATGTTATGTTTTTTTCATGAAATTGACTCTTCAGCTTCCTTCTTTTCAGATGGTATGGTTACTCAGTGAGCTTGCAGATTCAGAAAACTGAGTCCTGTCCCTAGCCTGGTCACTGTTAATGTGTTCTCTGTGTGTTTGTGTTGCCTTTCCACAGATATTCTTGTTTCTACAAATATCCAAAAGTGCTCAAACTGGCATCTCTAATTCGGTCCAGTATCAATATTATTGCTACTGAGATAGGTTGTGAGTATCTGACCCTGCACTGGAGCAGGCTGATTTACAAGATTTAGATTAAATTTCGTACTGTAGATATAGATTTTGAATGTGACTTGGAGCCATTAGGGTGAACATTCATATACTATTTAAAAAATGAAGCATAGTTTTTAAATGTCTGTATATTGTACTGAAATGTATAACATTATAACAGCTTACAATTTGACAGTAAAAACAGTAGACTAGAAGAAAGCAAGCCATTGTTCCTCATTTTCTTCTCAGCTTCTGTCATTTATTGCTCCCAAATGCTGAGTGATTCCACCAACAGCAAATTAGTTAATTTATGTTTTTAAATCAGACGGAAATTGCGCCTGGCACCATCCTCCGTACATGCGAGTAGGATTTCCTAACCGTGACACTCCCATGATGAGACACCCCTCTAGGCAGGACACATTCTTCAGTCAGCTTCTGGGATTCTGCATCCCAACAAAGTACAGTGGCAATGACTTCATTTTTCTCATCACGACCTCCAGTGATAAAAATCTTGTTGTTGCAGGCAGCGATCCCACAGCTGGCTCTCTCATGGGCAAGCCTGGTGACCAAACTCCATGAATCAAACCTGGGGTTGTATGAGTACAGTGCTTTCATTGCACCACCTGCAAAAAAAAAAAAATACACAAACACATATCACCACTTTCACCAAAAATAAACTAAAATTATGAGATGATGGGATAATGGTTTGGTGGTTAGTGGTTGCCCCTTTGTTCTGTCTACATGGATTTAGCATGTTTTCAACATTTCTTTGTATGTTCTTCCCAGCTGCTACACTTTTCTCCCATATCTCCAAAGACATGGTAGTTAGGTTAACTGGTGCTACAAGTGTGGGTATATGCATGTCTGGGCCCTGTAACTAACTGGCACCTTGACCAAGACTGACTCCTACTTTGCGTTCAGTGTTTCTTCAACAGGCTCTGGCTCCACATAACCCTAAACTGGATTAAACTAGATTTGAGAAAAGCAGTATAAATGGCTAGCTCTAAATACTAGAACCTCTCAGAAGAGCTAAAGCCAGGGGCAGATGTTTTAATTTAAAATATGGCTGCATTCCTTTAATTTCAAATAACAGCCATAGAAACACATATATCAACAACTTATTGCTATCAATCATTCTGTACCATTCGGAAACTGCTACCTCTTTAATCATTATACATAATATCCTAAACGTTTCAAACTTAATTAACAAATATAGGGTCACAAAGGCTTGAGGCCTTCCTGCCAGCATCACATACAAACTGTGACAGGGAGTGAAAGTCCACTGCTTACTGAGAAAAGGTCAATTTACAATTGCCACTAAATCTGGTACAGATATCTTTGGGATGTGAGTTGTGGCCTGCAGAGAGCGCTCCTGCTCCCCAAACCTAGCACAGTCAGACACGAGGCACAAGTCCAGCACAACACAGGCTTTTATTTATGTGGGAAACGCTTCCCAAGCCATTTCCCAAAACACCAATGCACATAGCTCAGTACAATAAAAGCACTCAGCACTCAGCACTTTGTTTTCTTATTATTTTCTCCATCTCCATCTCCATCTCTCCCTCCACCTCCACTCCTCCTCCAGCAAGCTTTGTCCTCCACCTATGACTGAATCTAAGAATGAATGCAGCTGGCTTCTTTTATGCTGCACCTAGGAGTATTTCTGGTGACCCATTAGTTTGGTCCAGAAGCACTTCCGGATGAGGCAGAAGTCCGATGAAATAGGGCTCCGCAGCACCCATAGCATCTCCTGGCAATACCCTAGGAACCCAACAGGCTGAGCCCCCAAAGTCCAACTCTCAGTGTGTCCTGTGGTGTCACTGCAACCCAAGGGGGCTGCCGTCTAGCAGTCTGGGGGAGATAATACACTATGCCTGCTCTTTACCTTCGTCCTTCCAGTTAATAGGCCTGCCAGCCAGGTAAGGGCCCTGGCCATCCGGCACAGGGTGTTGGGGTTTAAGTCTGGGCCACTAGATCCATTAGGCAGCAGTACTTATCAAGTATAAATACTGTATTGTACCATTTCATTAAGTAAAAAAAATAAAAAGTGTTTCTTCTCAGATATGCTAACAAAATTAAAGCTCTTGAAGCTATTCGTGAAAATGGCACTAAATATACAGAGGAGCTTAAAAATTGGACAAAAACAATTTTTCAGTTGCATTTGTTTATTTTTTTTTTTCAATGTTTTGTAAATTGGCTGTCTTTCAAGACTAAGTACTTGATTATTTGTTTTCTTCACTTTGTTGTTCTCTCAGATTGGTCTTCTGGCTGTAGTTTTGGATTAAATCCATAAGGCTGTTGGTCCTGTCCTCTCTTCAAGTTATTTAAGCTGTCTGTTTTTCAATTGTACAAAAATTCTATAAACTATAGTTATGTATTTACAAAGTAAATGAAATAAAAGGTGCTTGTTTCTAAAAGGTCAAAGGGTCATTTGACTCTTTCTTAGAGCTTGCATAATGTAAACAAAAAGTACTCCACCGATAAAAAATTAACTCTTGGAAGCAAAGTAAATCTCTAGAGAATTTAGATCTTAAAGCAGTGGCCTGAACAGAAATCACTTTCAGTGGCTTTTGAATAATCTCCAATTACAATCAGGGCAAGCAGCTAAACAAAGTAATGACCAACACACATGCCGCCATGATCTCTTGGAATTCTTAGTTATTCAGTCAGCTTTGGCTATAACTTACATTAGTTATTAACTACAGGTATTTTGTAAGATAATTGCTATTGTCTCTGAATTAATCATGTTCAACATTTCCAGACCAATGTCAAGGTTAGTTTGACATGAATTTATTTTTTAGATGCAGAACTAAATCATGTGCATACAACAATTAGATAGATAGATAGATAGATAGATAGATGCTCCAATGAATCTGATGATAGAAAAGAGATTAAATCATTCTTAGAAACACAGCAAAAAGAACAGTGTGCTTAAATACTAGGCTGAACTGCAATAGACAGTTGGTCTTTAACAGTTTGTACATGTTGTGTGTTAAGCAGGTCATCCACATGAAGTTCAGTATGTTTGGGACCAGCAAGTACTTCGATGGGAGACCATTCAGGAAAAGCTTGGGTTGTTGCTGGAAGATGACACCAGGGGGCACTTACACTGTGCTCTGAATGTGGATCCCAATGCCCCAGTGCAGTGACATGGACACTTTGCTGTAAAAAAGACACCATCCATCAGATGAGACATAAAACTGACGTCTTGACTCTCTGTGGTCATAAAGATTGCTAGGTATCTTTCAAAAAGAGCTGGGTGTATCTCAATGTCCCGGCTAAATTGTCTACCACGGCCTAGTAATTCTGACCCTTTAATCTTCCCCTTTCTCTAAATGGCTATCTTTCTCGCCTCTTCACCACCTAATATCTATGTGTGGTGAGTGTACTGGTTCAAAAATGGCTGTCATCATATCATCCAGGTGGTACAAACTGGTAGTGATTGAAGTGGCTCCCCACTCACTACATAAAGCACTATAAGTAGCAAAAAAAAGTGCTACATAAATGTAATTAATTATTACTACAAGAGTGGCTGCCTAACAACAAGCTGATTGCAAGGTGATTATCTGCATTATACATTTACCAGCTAGCTTATTCAAGATGCATCCCTTATCCACTGCATGTTTTGTGCTCAGAATTTCTTGCCCGTGAGTAGTATAATGTCAGGCGGCTTCTGTCAAAATTTAATCCAAATTTGATTGATGAGATTAAACCCCGCCCCTTTTTAATCGAAGACCGGAAGTCCCGCCCCTCACTCACCGGATGTTTTGTTGACCTTTGATGACCTTTCAGGAAGTCCCCTCCCCACATCCATCTCCTGTTTTGTTGACCTTTGATGACCTTTATCCGGGTCCATTGATGACAGGAAGTCCCTCCCCAACCACCTGTTGTTTGTTGACCTTTAGCCCTGCCATCTGTTTTTCCCAGGAAACTGTCAAGGGCAATTTGATGGATGCCCCCCCCCTCCTTGAACCCCCCACCACCACCCAGCCCCCCTTGAACCCATCACCACCCCACAACCATTTCCCAGCCCCCCTCTTCCAAAGACAAGTTCAGGCATGTTCCTATCCATACCCAGACAGCAGCACATGATGTCTGGCCCCCCTTCTTCCGAGGACATACACACACATGCTCCGGTCGGACCGATCTAACTTGTCGCCATTCCTGCCAATATTGCTTTAGGTAAGAATCCTTGTATCTATGTAACAATTATTTTTAAAATATCTATCTAATCGTTGCTATATCATTTGTAAACCCCCTTGTATTTTATCAAAGCCAAAACAGCCTTTCCTTCCCATCTCAGTGAAAATCCTTTCACAGAACAACAAATGACATCCAACTCACAGACTTGACATGTCAGGACACCTCTGCGCAAACGGCTTTTAGCAACCCCTGCGTGCCTGCGAGCTGGTCAGTCCCAAAAGCTCTACGAGGCCCCGAACAGATACGTAGCTGTAAGCTGCAACCTGTATGCCCCTGGAGCGCTGCTAAGTCATATGCTCGGAGCGCTGACACAGGTTTAGTCAGACCCTACTGACGCTGTGAAGCGCAACTGCCTTAACAAAGTGCTGTGCTTTGAAAACCCATTACCCCTCCCTCCTGGCCATCTCTGCGCAGATTCAGTCCAGGCGTGCGCAGGCTTGTGAACAGCTGAGCGTAATACCCCACTTCTTCCATTCCCAAGACGCATGGGTCTTTAAAAGTTAAAGGCTTTCATGATAACGTGTAAAACCCGAGATAACTAGTTCGCTATAAGACCTTTAAAAATCACACAGTTAAATAAGATGCAGCAGTTCCCTTATAAATCACGTTGGAGACATCTAAATGCTAAATGAATTAATATATTTATAATTTGTATTTAAATCGATCTAAAGCCATCCCTTGTTCTAACCCTGTTAATCCTCCCCTCATGAAGAAACGCGTTTAGTTTTTTCTAAAAGTTTGAATGCCTTAATCAGATCGGATATCTCAGGCTAGAGAAAGGAACTTTAAAATACTCTTTGTCAAAACAGGTTTTTCCAAAGCCCTCACCCTCACCTCCAAACCTAACCCCACCTCCGGCCGTCTGGAGTTGATAGGGGTCGCTGGTGATTCGGTATCGAATCACCCTTACGCTCTTAGGACTGGGGTCAGGCCGTTGATGACCCTTAACCTCGTGGCCGAAAGGTGAAAAAGGTCTTATGGAAATGCGTGCAGATGATTAAACAAATCTACTGAGTTACAATGGAATCTATTAAACAAATTCTGGACTTTTCATCACCCATCCAAAGGTGTTGTTTTTAAACACCGGACAACAGACTTTACACGGATGTCCGGCCAAAATGATGGCAAAACACCTGATATTACAGATCACAGGGGCACATTCCAAAAAACACAGCTTTTTTGGGTATATAAAAGTGTTCAGACCGGTCCATTACTCAGCATGCCGTTAATACTGAAAGAGGACACCGAATCTCGTCGGAAACATCAAGGATCACGGTATGGCATATTTTTGATTATTATATGCGCCAAACAAGTATGTTTTTAGAAAACGGCTGGATGAACCCTTATATTTTATCCTTACTATGAATAAATTCCAAGTTTATTCTCAAGTGCGTGCGTGCGCGCACTCGTGTGTAGGCGCATGAGCGAGCGCATGTGTGCGTATAATATAAGATGTAGCATTTATATCCATCTATCTGCGTGTACGACGATTAATGTACAAATTCACAGGACTGAAGCAAACAATATTGGCTTTTTCATACCGAAAAGGGCTTTACAATCAAGTAGTTTTTGTCTCGGCGTCTGAAAATTCAAACAGAGCCTCTTCTCTGAGAATACTCAGGCATGGTTTAAAAGCGCAGGCCGGTTGTGTGTGTGTGTGTGTGTGTGTATCAGCTCTGGCGTAGTAAGAGGTCGGTATAGCGAATGCTTAATAGACATAAGGCAACTGTGTTTTCATTCATTTCGCTAAATGAAAAGTAATTATTTTAATACGGAATAGTAGCCCCCAAAGGCCGGGTGATTTTAGATGTGCGAGTAATATAATTATTTTTAAAAGTAATCCCACACTGCACAAGAGAGACAGATTCCACGTGTGTTTTAGGATTTGCTGCGGTCAGTGATGACTTAAATTTTTTCCTTAGCTCATTTCTATAACATAGGAGCCTTTTGACAAAGGAAAACTCTGTACACTTGTGCATTTAAACGGAGATTTAAGAAAGCAGGTTTCTACCTTAGACAGATTACTCACCTTAACCCAGTTTTGTACGTGCATGTAAAAGCACTCACTGTTGTTACACTAGCACAAAATTGATATTTTCTGTCTACTCAAAAACTAAAATTATTTCTATTAACACAGGTGATAACTGGAAAGCATTTTCACTATTTTTAATTAAAAGTTAAACAGAAAAGCTCAATTATGATTTTTGTTTTGTCATGCTAGGGTCCTAGGGTGACACTTGTGCCCTTTATACTCTCTTATGTAGACCTTAACACATATTCTTATCAAAATAGTTCATCACTTCCCAATTCCTGTAACTTCAGGTAATTACACAGAGCTCCATAACAGGCAAGAGAAAAGTATTATAGGTCAGATACACAGAGCCATAAAACAAAAGCACTGAACGCCACACAACCTGGTATTGCTAGATGTATTTTGTTACCTGGAGAAAAAAAACGAAACATTTTTAGTAGCCACGTAAAATGACCAGTTGCTTTAACATGAAAATAAAACATCTTTAGAAAATAAAGCATCTAAAAGCATCTTTGTAAAGGACCGATTTTAAAACATAAGAAAAATCCTTGTTTCCAAAAGAGTTCTGCCCATTTTTCCAGCAGTTTTCTTGACTGATCTCATTTTAAATGATAATAGCCAGTATAAAGTCCTAAAGGAACTGGGTAGGAACTGGAGACATCTGATATCTTCTAGCATATCTTTTTTGCGAACAGAGTTTTCATAACAGTTTTAATCGAGCCCTTAACGTTTTTTGAAAGTAGACCACTATTACCAATATGTCCTTTTTTAAAATTAATGATATACCATAGATGCATATTTTATTATAATTACTTAACTTTTATCAACTTTTATCTAACTCAATATTTATTTTTCTAGTATCAGAATGTAGTTCAAGTTATTTTGTTTTCGGTTCAATAGATGTATTTTTCATATTTGATTCTTTGTTTTTCACATCTTTGCCCCTTTTTGTTACTTGCCCCTAGGGGCCATCCCACAGTTTGAGAACTACGGTTGTAGGGGATTATTTGTAAAACGCTCTGTGGCACTTCAAGCTAAATTAGATTTCCTTGGTTATTCAGCCGTTCATCGGTGTTCCATTTTGTTATAAATTGTATTTAGTCTCTCTTTATTTACTAAACATTTTATATTTTGAATAGAAAACAGTTATTTTGTTCAGGCTTTAATTTAAAACCGCATTTTCATCAACAGGCTATAATCACTTTGGTACTTAGGATGCTTTGTATAATACAAAGTTTTAGAAATTCTGTTAATGCTTGGTAATAGCCTTCCATTTTACATCAGTTATGAACCCCTGAAAATAAGAATGGTTATAGTAGGTTATAGGAGCCTGTACACTACAGGGCCAATGATTAGGCTTATACTGGACACGTTAGGCAAATCAGGATGGAAATTTTTAGTAAATAGTTACATAATATTATATGTTTTTTACAAGGATTAAAATTTTACTAAAACTTTGTGGTTTATTCTTTCTTTTAGTTAGTCCAGGTTACATAGGACAGCTATCATTGAAAACTGCTTTTCCCTCTGTTTGTGAAAAAGCACCCTTGGTTTTGGTAGCATTCAGGGTGAAGGGAATGTAAGTTTAAACTGTGATTCCAAGAGTCAACAAGTGTCTGCAAACGTCTTGAATACGAGTCAAAGGACCAGGGTTTGTGCAGGGATCATAGTCGGGGCAGAGTTAAGCTAGACATTATTATTCCAAAATGTAACATTGACTTGCTCATATCACAAATATAAGATAGTAAAACTAAAATTTACAAATACTAAGTCACAGAGGAGATTAAAAACATAATTAAGACCGGATCAACAAGGGATCACCCCAAAATCACAGCACACTACAACAGAACCTACGTTTCTGAGGTATATTATCAGCTAAACTGTCATCTGTTTACCAGTTCCACGGGGTTGCAAAGAGTTAGGGAAAAACGTTATTTAACATCTGCTAGTATGAGGCTAATTAACATTAGCCGGTTATTGTTAGAATCTTATCTGGAACTAAAAGTCAGGTTTGTGTTCCTCCTGATTCAGGAAGAACATTAAATATTGGAGTTTAGAATATGAACTAGACTGGTAAGGACATTTATGCCTAAATAAATAAATAAAGTTAATTATGAAATAAATAATTACATGAAAAAGTGGATTTATAAAGGAGTTATTACAATTTGAAAAACTGCTGTGATGTATAAAAAACATTGATAGGTGACAAAACCAGCACGAAAAGAAACCTTTTGAAATAAATAAGCTTTTTTGACATGCGTAGTCTGGAATAGTCTGAATATGTCTTAAAGAGTTCATTTTTTAATAAAACAAAAGGCAAATTAAAAATAATAAATAGTAAACCGAATAAAACACAGAAGTATCATTTAATGATATCAATTAGTGTTAAGTATTATCAAGCACCGGGATCTATTTATAAGGATTATTTAATTTAGTTATAAACAAAATGATTGGTTGCATTTTGCTTTGAAATTAACAATAGTTTGATAGAGCTTTAAGAATTAGAATGCAAGACAAACCTATACACTTAATAACAAATATTGATGCAATAGGAGTATCTCGGATCTCTGTTTTATTTTAACCTTTTGACAGGGAAGTATACCACCTATATTGAAAATGAACAGCGCCGACATGCTAACTAAATAGATATAATCGAAGATGTTTTAGAATATGGACCTGGGCACTAACCCATGAATCTGACAAACTAAAGGGTCTTCACTTAATTGTCGAACTTCCTGTGGGTGCTATGGATCTCGTAATGGAGAGTGCAAAAGATTCTAGAATCTTTACTCTGTAATGGTCCATATGACGGAGATCTAGCGCCTGTGTCCACAGTGTTAACCAGTCATAGGACATGATGTTCAAAATTCACCTAGGGTTTTTCAGAAGAGATAGGACAAGTGCGCGTGTGTTCTGTATTCTCTTTTCTGTATTAACTATTCACAATGACCATACTCCCGAGACCTTAGGTTTTTATGCAGAAGTACATTTCACAGACCGAATAAGAGACATCCATCAAAATGTTCTTGACACAAAGGAGGCCCAATCAGGCCGGTGGGGTGGGAGTCTCTTTTCAAAGAGTCTTTGCCCCCAAGCGGCCTGGATTTGTCGGGCTATAAAAAACTTTTTCAACGACCCTCCATCCTTGACGGTGAAAGAAATTAGGGTTAGAATTTAAAAATCAAATGGTACTTTATTGGTCATTTTCAAAAACAATATTAAAATTGAAAGAGGTTTTACCAACCACTTCAAAACATATTACAACTAAACAGCGTGATTAAAAGCAGACAAAAAATACTGGTGATCTCACTGGTACATTCAGTTCAGACACTTCATCTGATTTTCCAGGACGTATACCCATAAAACCTTAAAGGTCCATCAGACCTATTAGGTCCATAAAATGGCGTTTAGAGAAAGTCTCAGCTATTTCAGGTATTTTTGAGTAAGAGTCAGCGTCCATGTTATGAAAGGCTTGTACAATCAACTCATGAATAGAATGTTCATTTTTCCAATCATCGACAGCACTTTGTACAAAGGCGTGAATCTGGTGAAAAGTAGAAAGATGTTGAAGCAGCACAGAGTCTTTATGACTAGGCTCCTGAGCCACGGTTTGTGGAAAACAGACAGCGCTGTTGCTGAGCGGTCAGTGTCAAACAGACACGTAGGCGTGTCTGGCTGGGTTGGTCTATTAAACATCCCTGCCCGGTACTTTTAGGTGCCTATGCGTTATTATATCCGGCAGAGCGTAATCAAACTCTTGAACAGCTTTGAGCCTTTCAAATGTCTCAATCAGGGTCCGTCAGTTTGTTCAAGGGCCATGACTGCACAATCCCATCCTTGGGTGATATGTTCCAAATGGCTGGCGCCTGTATCAGGTCATCCATGGCCTGAATGGCTATCTCCTCACCCTCTGCTAGGAGCCCTGGAACATCATTAGCAGATACAAAAATGTCAGGTACTGTGCGGTTCTCCAGGAAACGATCCGACCAATACATATCACCATGGGTAGGTACCTGAGGCTCAGGATCCTAGATCTGGTCAGTTCAAGGCATAAGAAGGTCTGGCCAAGAAGATTGGTCTGGAGGTTAGCTGTTAGTCGTAGAGTACTCGGAGTCGGGCACGATAGCCTCAGGTCAAAACAGGCCATCGTAGGTGGCCGTCTGGTCCTTAGACCATCATGCCTGATCAGGAGCATAGCCTGAGAGATGTTGATTGTTAACCGTTCAATACAACGTTGTTGAAAAAGCTTTTTATAGCCCAACAAATCCAGGCCGCTTGGGGCAAGACTCTTTGAAAAGAGACTCCCACCCCACCGGCCTGATTGGGCCTCCTTTGTGTCAAGAACATTTTGATGGATGTCTCTTATTCGGGTCTGTGAAATGTACTTCTGCATAAAAAAACCTAAGGTCTCGGGAGTATGGTCATTGTGAATAGTTAATACAGAAAAGAGAATACAGAACACACACGCACTTGTCCTATCTCTTCTGAAAAACCCTAGGTGAATTTTGAACATCATGTCCTATGACTGGTTAACACTGTGGACACAGGCGCTAGATCTCCGTCATATGGACCATTACAGAGTAAAGATTCTAGAATCTTTTGCACTCTCCATTACGAGATCCATAGCACCCACAGGAAGTTCGACAATTAAGTGAAGACCCTTTAGTTTGTCAGATTCATGGGTTAGTGCCCAGGTCCATATTCTAAAACATCTTCGATTATATCTATTTAGTTAGCATGTCGGCTGTTCATTTTCAATATAGGTGGTATACTTCCCTGTCAAAAGGTTAAAATAAAACAGAGATCCGAGATACTCCTATTGCATCAATATTTGTTATTAAGTGTATAGGTTTGTCTTGCATTCTAATTCTTAAAGCTATCAAACTATTGTTAATTTCAAAGCAAAATGCAACCAATCATTTTGTTTATAACTAAATTAAATAATCCTTATAAATAGATCCCGGTGCTTGATAATACTTAACACTAATTGATATCATTAAATGATACTTCTGTGTTTTATTCGGTTTACTATTTATTATTTTTAATTTGCCTTTTTAAGTTTTATTAAAAAATGAACTCTTTAAGACATATTCAGACTATTCCAGACTACGCATGTCAAAAAAGCTTATTTATTTCAAAAGGTTTCTTTTCGTGCTGGTTTTGTCACCTATCAATGTTTTTATACATCACAGCAGTTTTCAAATTGTAATAACTCCTTTATAAATCCACTTTTCATGTAATTATTTATTTCATAATTAACTTTATTTATTTATTTAGGCATAAATGTCCTTACCAGTCTAGTTCATATTCTAAACTCCAATATTTAATGTTCTTCCTGAATCAGGAGGAACACAAACCTGACTTTTAGTTCCAGATAAGATTCTAACAATAACCGGCTAATGTTAATCAGCCTCATACTAGCAGATGTTAAATAACGTTTTTCCCTAACTCTTTGCAACCCGTGGAACTGGTAAACAGATGACAGTTTAGCTGATAATATACCTCAGAAACGTAGGTTCTGTTGTAGTGTGCTGTGATTTTGGGGTGATCCCTTGTTGATCCGGTCTTAATTATGTTTTTAATCTCCTCTGTGACTTAGTATTTGTAAATTTTAGTTTTACTATCTTATATTTGTGATATGGGCGAGTCAATGTTACATTTTGGAATAATAATGTCTAGCTTAACTCTGCCCCTGACTATGATCCCTGCACAAACCCTGGTCCTTTGACTCGTATTCAAGACGTTTGCAGACACTTGTTGACTCTTGGAATCACAGTTTAAACTTACATTCCCTTCACCCTGAATGCTACCAAAAACAAGGGTGCTTTTTCACAAACAGAGGGAAAAGCAGTTTTCAATGATAGCTGTCCTATGTAACCTGGACTAACTAAAAGAAAGAATAAACCACAAAGTTTTAGTAAAATTTTAATCCTTGTAAAACACATATAATATTATGTAACTATTTACTAAAAAAAATTTCCATCCTGATTTGCCTAACGTGTCCAGTATAAGCCTAATCATGGCCCTGTAGTGTACAGGCTCCTATAACCTACTATAACCATTCTTATTTTCAGGGGTTCATAACTGATGTAAAATGGAAGGCTATTACCAAGCATTAACAGAATTTCTAAAACTTTGTATTATACAAAGCATCCTAAGTACCAAAGTGATTATAGCCTGTTGATGAAAATGCGGTTTTAAATTAAAGCCTGAACAAATAACTGTTTTCTATTCAAAATATAAAATGTTTAGTAAATAAAGAGAGACTAAATACAATTTATAACAAAATGGAACACCGATGAACGGCTGAATAACCAAGGAAATCTAATTTAGCTTGAAGTGCCACAGAGTGTTTTACAAATAATCCCCTACAACCGTAGTTCTCAAACTGTGGGATGGCCCCTAGGGGCTAAGTAACAAAAAGGGGCTAAAGATGTGAAAAACAAAGAATCAAATATGAAAAATACATCTATTGAACCGAAAACAAAATAACTTGAACTACATTCTGATACTAGAAAAATAAATATTGAGTTAGATAAAAGTTGATAAAAGTTAAGTAATTATAATAAAATATGCATCTATGGTATATCATTAATTTTAAAAAAGGACATATTGGTAATAGTGGTCTACTTTCAAAAAACGTTCGGGTGCTCGATTAAAACTGTTATGAAAACTCTGTTCGCAAAAAAGATATGGTAGAAGATATCAGGTGTCTCCAGTTCCTACCCAGTTCCTTTAGGACTTTTATACTGGCTATTATCATTTAAAATGAGATCAGTCAAGAAAACTGCTGGAAAAATGGGCAGAACTCTTTTGGAAACAAGGATTTTTCTTATGTTTTAAAATCGGTCCTTTACAAAGATGCTTTTAGATGCTTTATTTTCTAAAGATGTTTTATTTTCATGTTAAAGCAACTGGTCATTTTACGTGACTACTAAAAATGTTTCTTTTTTTTTTCCCAGGTAACAAAATACATCTAGCAATACCAGGTTGTGTGGTGTTCAGTGCTTTTGTTTTATGGCTCTGTGTATCTGACCTATAATACTTTTCTCTTGCCTGTTATGGAGCTCTGTCTAATTACCTGAAGTTACAGGAATTGGGAAGTGATGAACTATTTTGGTAAGAATATGTGTTAAGGTCTACATAAGAGAGTATAAAGGGAAAAGTGTCACCCTAGGACCCTAGCATGACAAAACAAAAATCATAATTGGGCTTTTCTGTTTTTAACTTTTTAATTAAAAATAGTGAAAATGTTTTCCAGTTATCACCTGTGTTAATAGAAATAATTGTAGTTTTTTGAGTAGACAGAAAATATATCAATTTTGTGCTAGTGTAACAACAGTGAGTGCTTTTACATGCACGTCCAAAACTGGGATAAGGTGAGTAATCTGTCTAAGGTAGAAACCTGCTTTCTTTAAATCTCCGTTTAAATGCACAAGTGTATTTACAGAGTTTTCCTTTGTCAAAAGGCTCCTATGTTATAGAAATGAGCTAAGGAAAAATTAAAATCATCACTGACCGCAGCAAATCCTAAAACACACGTGGAATCTGTCTCTCTTGTGCAGTGTGGGATTACTTTTAAAAATAATTATATTACTCGCACATCTAAAATCACCCGGCCTTTGGGGGCTACTATTCCGTATTAAAATAATTACTTTTCATTTAGCGAAATGAATGAAAACACAGTTGCCTTATGTCTATTAAGCATTCGCTATACCGACCTCTTACTACGCCAGAGCTGATACACACACACACACACACACACACACACAACCGGCCTGCGCTTTTAAACCATGCCTGAGTATTCTCAGAGAAGAGGCTCTGTTTGAATTTTCAGACGCCGAGACAAAAACTACTTGATTGTAAAGCCCTTTTCGGTATGAAAAAGCCAATATTGTTTGCTTCAGTCCTGTGAATTTGTACATTAATCGTCGTACACGCAGATAGATGGATATAAATGCTACATCTTATATTATACGCACACATGCGCTCGCTCATGCGCCTACACACGAGTGCGCGCACGCACGCACTTGAGAATAAACTTGGAATTTATTCATAGTAAGGATAAAATATAAGGGTTCATCCAGCCGTTTTCTAAAAACATACTTGTTTGGCGCATATAATAATCAAAAATATGCCATACCGTGATCCTTGATGTTTCCGACGAGATTCGTGTCCTCTTTCAGTATTAACGGCATGCTGAGTAATGGACCGTCTGAACACTTTTATATACCCAAAAAAGCTGTGTTTTTTGGAATGTGCCCTGTGATCTGTAATATCAGGTGTTTTGCCATCATTTTGGCCGGACATCCGTGTAAAGTCTGTTGTCCGGTGTTTAAAAACAACACCTTTGGATGGGTGATGAAAAGTCCAGAATTTGTTTAATAGATTCCATTGTAACTCAGTAGATTTGTTTAATCATCTGCACGCATTTCCATAAGACCTTTTTCACCTTTCGGCCACGAGGTTAAGGGTCATCAACGGCCTGACCCCAGTCCTAAGAGCGTAAGGGTGATTCGATACCGAATCACCAGCGACCCCTATCAACTCCAGACGGCCGGAGGTGGGGTTAGGTTTGGAGGTGAGGGTGAGGGCTTTGGAAAAACCTGTTTTGACAAAGAGTATTTTAAAGTTCCTTTCTCTAGCCTGAGATATCCGATCTGATTAAGGCATTCAAACTTTTAGAAAAAACTAAACGCGTTTCTTCATGAGGGGAGGATTAACAGGGTTAGAACAAGGGATGGCTTTAGATCGATTTAAATACAAATTATAAATATATTAATTCATTTAGCATTTAGATGTCTCCAACGTGATTTATAAGGGAACTGCTGCATCTTATTTAACTGTGTGATTTTTAAAGGTCTTATAGCGAACTAGTTATCTCGGGTTTTACACGTTATCATGAAAGCCTTTAACTTTTAAAGACCCATGCGTCTTGGGAATGGAAGAAGTGGGGTATTACGCTCAGCTGTTCACAAGCCTGCGCACGCCTGGACTGAATCTGCGCAGAGATGGCCAGGAGGGAGGGGTAATGGGTTTTCAAAGCACAGCACTTTGTTAAGGCAGTTGCGCTTCACAGCGTCAGTAGGGTCTGACTAAACCTGTGTCAGCGCTCCGAGCATATGACTTAGCAGCGCTCCAGGGGCATACAGGTTGCAGCTTACAGCTACGTATCTGTTCGGGGCCTCGTAGAGCTTTTGGGACTGACCAGCTCGCAGGCACGCGCAGGGGTTGCTAAAAGCCGTTTGCGCAGAGGTGTCCTGACATGTCAAGTCTGTGAGTTGGATGTCATTTGTTGTTCTGTGAAAGGATTTTCACTGAGATGGGAAGGAAAGGCTGTTTTGGCTTTGATAAAATACAAGGGGGTTTACAAATGATATAGCAACGATTAGATAGATATTTTAAAAATAATTGTTACATAGATACAAGGATTCTTACCTAAAGCAATATTGGCAGGAATGGCGACAAGTTAGATCGGTCCGACCGGAGCATGTGTGTGTATGTCCTCGGAAGAAGGGGGGCCAGACATCATGTGCTGCTGTCTGGGTATGGATAGGAACATGCCTGAACTTGTCTTTGGAAGAGGGGGGCTGGGAAATGGTTGTGGGGTGGTGATGGGTTCAAGGGGGGCTGGGTGGTGGTGGGGGTTCAAGGAGGGTGGGGGCATCCATCAAATTGCCCTTGACAGTTTCCTGGGGAAAACAGATGGCTGGGCTAAAGGTCAACAAACAACAGGTGGTTGGGGGAGGGGACTTCCTGTCATCAATCAACAGGGACCCGGATAAAGGTCATCAAAGGTCAACAAAACAGGAGGTGGATGTGGGGAGGGGACTTCCTGAAAGGTCATCAAAGGTCAACAAAACATCCGGTGAGTGAGGGGCGGGACTTCCGGTCTTCGATTAAAAAGGGGCGGGGTTTAATCTCATCAATCAAATTTGGATTAAATTTTGACAGAAGCCGCCTGACATTATACTACTCCCGTGGCTTCTTAAAACCTGTTAAACTTCAATTATATTTAGAAAGAAGCATGATTGCCTAAGGAAGTGTTTTTAAGCGGGAGATCATAACTAAACAAAGGAAAATGTCTGATCAAACACAGAGTGTATTTAATATTCAAGTGCAAAAAGTCATGCAAAACAGGAGAAAGCTTTGTTTAACTAGCTGCTGTTATGCAGAGTAAAGTCATACATGGTGATATAATACATTTGCTTATCAACTTGAAAGTACATTAAGGTCAGTTGGTTAATTGAGTCTTGCAGAAAGAAAATTGTGTGATCCAGTAAGACGAATCAACAAATATAGCAGGGTCTAGTCAGCTACTTGTATTTATGAAATATTACTTTGATAAGAAATAATGTAAAATGATGGTTGGGGGACACCAATCTGAGAAAGGCATATCTAACTGACCAATTTGAAACAAGATCCTGTAACTAATATATGATATTTATTTGTCTTCTACAGCAAGCAGTCATGTTCTTCCTGCATTGAGTGTCATGTATGCCTGTGGCAATATGTAGCTTGTGAAGTGGAAAGTGATTTGTTTAGGTTTGAACTTGACAGTTTCTGTGTTTTGGTTTAATTTGTAATATCACTCTTGTTTGCTTGATATATGTTTTTCATCCCATTAAATTATTTTCCTTACTTATGTTTTTCTTTAACCAACAGAGGCAGGAGTATGGGGGCACAGAACTCTTTTTGCCTAGGGGCGTCTGATTAGGTTAATCTGGTCATGACCTGGGGGGAAGTAATAATGAAAGTGGGTAAGAAATTACTCCAATGTGAAAGCAGGCTGGAAGATGTTGAGAAGGAACCTAATTAAGATTATAAAGATAAATGATTGAGGTAAGGGACTGGATTAAATTAAATGTGGTTGAGTCTACTGTATAATGATTCAGAATATAAAATTAAAACAATCCCGAGAAATGAAGTCCATAAATTGTTAGGATTACTAACCTGCAACATAAATGTGTTCTTTAAAGGTGACTGCATTAATGCACTTTGCCTCAACTGGCATTGGCGATTTGAAACTCCATTCGTTAGTAGATGGGTCAAAACACTGAGTTTTATCTGTGGAGAGTTTCCCATTTGGTCCACCTCCAATTACATAAAGCTTCTCATTGTAGGCTGATGCCGCGAAGGAGCTCACGTTTAGCATGAGGGGTGCTGCCTATCAGAAATATGAAAAATCCAAGTTAGGTTCAGGCACAATAACTGAAAGTTACAGGAACTTTTACAAATGAATACTACAACCATATTTTATTAATTAAGCAGAATGCATTGATATCAAGTTCTTATTACACACTGCCACTAAAACTGTAAATTGTTCCTAAAACTTTTTCTGTTCATCCAAAGAAACAAGAGTAACTAATTTTTTTATTGAGTGTTCCAGATTATTGTATTTGGCTTTAGTTTGCTTCTGTTTTCCAAGCACAATGTACCGTAATGTCAGTAGAAAGATACAATAAGTGCTTTACATATTTCAGAACTTAAATGTACCAATTTAAGACATGTTCATTTTTTATTTTACTGGACAACAATATCTTAGTATTGAACATGGATTGATAAAAAAATAACCTGTGTCCAGCAGTTATGAAAGGAATCATAAGCTTCCACACTGTTCTGTCGCTGGATTCCATCGAAACCACCAATAACGTACACCTTTCCTCCCAGCACAGCCATTTTGTGTCTCCACCTGCCATTGTTCAGATATTCTAATTGGATCCACTTGTTCAAGGAAGGATTGTACTTCCAGGCATCATGTTGTGTCTCTTTACCTCCTATTTGAAGAAACAAATCAGAAATACACAAGACCCATGAAGATGAATGAAGATGACTTCGTCCTGTTGTTTTTTGAAAGGTCTCAGTTTATATAGTATGAATAAATTATAATATAAATTTGTCTCAGTCTATATAGTAACATAGATAGATAGAACCTTATTTGTCCCCAGGGGAAAAGTTGGAAACTGTTTAAATGAAAAGTACCTGAAGTAATGAATCACTTAGGAACAGGGATCATAATAAGAAGAAGCTTCATACAGGCTTTCAATATGTAAGAATATACAGTATACTAAACAAATACTTTGAAACATTACAACAGGAAATTATCCTGAGACCCATTCAAGGTGACTTTTGCCCTGTGCCCAGTGATGCTGGGAAAGGAAGTAAACAGTGGCACAGCATTGGACTAAATGGGTTGAAGATTTTTTTTTATATAATTCTAGGTATTTAAGCAACACTTATAACAGGAGATAAAAATAAAGACATGTAAAGCATACAGTTAATTATTTACCAGGACCCTTTGACAAAATCCTGAAAGATGCCCTAAGAATGTGGATTCCTAAAACTAATAAGCTGGAAATGTATTAATAATATGATCATAAAATAAAGTGCATTTTTGAAAAGAACAAAATACAGGAATTCACATGAACATAGGGAAGTATAACTAAGGATTCGACAGAATTAGTAAATTTACAGTAGACTCAACATATTACCAAGCTGTTGCTGAACACTCTGCCAGCCATGACTATACTTTACCTTCTTCTGAGGTCTCATGACTAACCCCTGTTGTAAGCAGGGTGGGTTCTTTGGGTAGAGGACTCAGCAGTGCTGATGGCATAACTTAACATTGGATTCAGCTTGGTGATTCTAGCAGGTATAGATAAAGAAGCCATTGAAAGAAAGAAGAGTTGAGGTCAATAGTCAGATCTGTAAAAAACAAACAACGTAAAGGAGCCAACAAGTACTGGGTAAAAAACATAAGCCAAAGGTTGGAATGCAGAGCCGGAAATCAAAGACAGACAACACACATTAGGAATGCAGTTAAAATTAAACCAAAGTTCAATAACATTAAAGACCTTAGGGTATGAATAATATTTTTGAACAGAAACTATTTTATGAGAAACAATGATTACTAAACCGTCATTCACATGAATGTCAGGGCTTTCAGTTTGAAGGTTAATTAAGTATGTAATACACCTGCAAACATTATGTGATTGGTCCATAGCTAAGGTTGCCTAGCAACTCCAAAACAGTGCTACTTGTAAAAGCATAAGGTAAGTAATGGGCGTGGCCACAAGCAAACAACAAAAACGAGGTTTGAAAGAAGAGGAGGTTCTAAAGTTGCCGAAAGGTGTAATATGGAATAAACTAAACGTTAGGAGGAAAACTGGTTTTGAAAATTGTTAAAACCAGAATGTCTACTTAGTGAAACATGCAAAAACAGAGCATATTATTGGAAATAAATGAATACCCTGAACTTTCTGAATATCCAGAAATGCATAAAATTGTATATTTTAAAATGACTGAGAAATAGTTAATGAATGTAATACATTTTTCACTACTGTTTTCACAGAAGAAGAAATAAACTGGACTCTTCAAATGGAAATAAAAGTAAGTTCCATGTTTAAGGACCTTAAATTGGAAGAGGCAGTCAATTAGTCATCATTATCATTCCAAACAATTGTTTTCTCACTCTCTCTGTCAGAGGTCTAACTAGAACAGTGACCTTGTCTATTCTTACACACAAAACAGCGTTTCAGAAATGTCATTATTCCTTTTGGATACAGTGATAGCAGTATGGCTGAGACTGAAACAGTCTTCAAAAACACACAGCAAAAATCTATAAAAATATAAATTTATTTGTACCTAGCAAGTAGCTTAACTGGGAAAAGAAAGTCAAAAAGGGGGGTTATCAAATGAGAAAATATATATTTCACCAATGTTTTCAAGAAAAGTATCAGACGGAATTAAAATCTCAATTTATTAAGCTAGAAGAGGGAAACGAATGTCATAAACTGGGCACATTTAAGAAGTATAAAGCCACCAGCCTGCCTAGGCGTAATGATATTATTTCTAAACCATTAATTATGATATTCAGAATATAGATTAATTATAGTGCAATGAAATCTAAAGCTGAATCTAAAGGTCAAAGAAAACTACATAGCACTCTTAAATTCAATTAGATGTCCTGGTTAGAGTGGCAGTGCCTACACCAGCAGCACTGAACACAAGGCAACAAAACATCTCTGGAGATGGCACCAGTCCATCAATGGGACCTCTCATGCACACACTCAGGCTAGGGCCAATTTGGAATTATCAGTCAACGTAACCAATATCTGGGCTGTGGAACTTAAAACCCATAAAGACACAGAAGGAACATGCAAACTCCAGGTGGTCAAACATGAGACATGGGATTCTAATCCAGGGCAGTAGATCTGTAAAGTGGTAGTACTGACAACTGGGCTACCAAGCTGACCCCGAAAAAAAAAAAAACTACTATAATGCCCTCAACCTTTCATCCATAATCCAACCCAATACCCTAATACCAGGTCACAGGGGTCTGCTGGAGCCAATCCCAGCCAACACAGGGCGAAAGGCAGGAAACAGGTCGCCAGCCCACCACAGGGCACACACACGACAAGGACAATTTAGAATCACCAATGCACCTAACCTGCTTTAGACTGTGGGAGGAAACCAGAGTACCCAGAGGAAACCCACACAGACACAGGGAGAACATGAAAACTCCATGCAGGGAGGACCCGGGAAGCGAACCCAGGTCTCCTTACTGTGAGGCAGCAGCACTACCACTGCACCCACCGTGTCACCCATCAACCTTTCAATCATTTTATTTACTTTATTGTGAAGGATTGGAGCACACTGAAGTTGTCAGTAACCACAAATTATGTGATGGAGGCCAAAGAAATAAATGAAAACATCCTTGAAGACAAAAATAAAGAACTTTATTACAACAATAAAGAACACAAATGAAGGACTAAATGTATGAATCAATACAATTTATAAATTGTAAATAAAATGAATAGCCTTCAAATAAAGAGCTTTAGTAGAAGAGCAAACACTACCAGTTTAGTTTGTAGCAGGGGCACCAGCAGTGTCCCACTCACAAACTTCTCACTTCACTTCTGAAACTAGAGAAAGTAGCACATTAAGAGAAGACATTTTGGGATGTGGGAGAAAAACCCATGCAAACAACAAACATAGATAGCAAAGTTTAGATAGACATTCATGCTAGACATCACCAAAAATGCCACAAACATGAAAAAAGCTCATGTTCTCATGCTGAATAACTCATATTTTAGACTGACCAGTTGTATGCTCACAACATACCAAACACGTGTATTTTTACTACAGATTTGTTAAGTAAAATATGTCCAGAAAATGCTCTTGTGAATGAAAATGGAATTTACTCAAATGCAAATGAGCATTGCAATGCAAGAAATGGCTAGTTACCAGCTAATGTAGTGCCATTTTGCTGAAGCTCTTTCATTGGATGAAATCTTCCTAACCTATACATTTCTTTTGTATATATCACCATGTTCTTTTAAAGGAGTGCGAAATATGATGTATGATGACACCAGTCTCTCCATTCATATGTAGCTTTCCCTACCTCAGAGTATTTAGCTGTATAACTTGGTTGGCAGAAAATTAAACGAAGGGTGAAAACTTGGGTTGAGCCCAGTCTCTGGGCTGATTAATATATTCAAGCAGACATCAGCTGCTAAACATTTTAGCATATTGCATATCAGTTTTTCAAACACAAACCCCTCTTTTGTTACAAAAGGCTCCAATTTTCCTTAATTAAAACATCATTTTTCACTACAGTACAGGGTCCATAATACGTTATTAGAAGGACTTGATGGTTTTTAATTGGTGGCTGACAATTCCCCACATCAGTCAATTCCCACATTCCCAACTCCCACAATTACAATTCCCCACATAGCAATCTCCACATTGCAATTCCCCACATTAATTCCCCACTTGTACAACTCCCACATTGGGATAATATTTATTATAACCATAGACTAATGTACTATATAAGACAGTCCATATAATGATACCCTCCGTTTATAATCTAGATTTTATTTAAAAACGCTACTTTAACTATGTATACATTATCCAAGCATGCATTTTTATATACAATTTGCCTTTAAAAAATCTTAAACAGGTAAGTTGAATTCTATTATTTTTCAATCTTTCTTAAAACATGCTAAAAACGTAACATTTTTGAAAAATCTGTTTTTGAATTACCAAAATTAAAGTTCTCAAAAATAATAGACTTTTACTTATGGTGTAAAAATAAAAACACGAAATAAATCAAATAAAATTCTTCTCGCCTTACAACGTATCTCGTGCTCAGCGTCAGCGCACCAGACCACAGCCAAAAAGGAAGAAGTATTGAGGCTGTCCAAGGGTATGCCAATCAACAGGATAAGATTAAGTATTTGAGAAAATTGGCCAACATGCAGTTTCCAAAGTAACCTTTGTGTTTAGTAGTTTCTGTGTACTTTAGTCATTCTTGTCAATTATTAATAGTTTTTGTACTGTACATTTAGTTTAATGATTTTTCTTTTATTAGATAAACCTGTACAGTGGAATTATTAGCAAATGGAATAGGACCTTATCTAATTCATTATTTTGTACCAAGCATATTTTGTATTAAACTCATTTGTTCATTTGTGTATATCAGTTACTTGTATTTTGTAATCAGTAATGCATTTCAATAAATTGTCATGAAATAAAACTTTTGGAGATTAATTACTACTATTTGCATTTTAGAATTCCTTCATTATATTATTAATTCAGTGCACTCCATATTATCCCAATGTGGGGAGTTGTGGAAGTGGGGAATTGCAATGTGGGAATTGTGATGGGGAATTGTAATTGTGGGGAGTTGGGAATGTGGGAATTGACTAAGGTGGGGAGTTGTCATGGAACCATTATTAATTATCATAATGAAGTTAGAGCTTTTGCTTGTGTTTACCTGATAAGTAAACTTCATTTCTGAATGTGATACAAGCAAATTCTATCCATTTTCTATTCTCGGTATCTGCCTCCATTTCAGTAATTGGTAACTTTGCTACTTCCAGTCGGCTGCGTCTCAGTGGATCGAAGCAGGTCACATCTGATACAAATTTTTCATCTTTTGTACAGCCACCTATTATTGTAAAGACCTCTGACTGGAACTCTTGCACCCGGGGCTTTGTACGTTCAGAAATAATCTGAAATAAGAAAAGAGAAAGCTGTAATAAAATTTAAGAGAATATGAAAAGTAAAGATGAAATGTTCTGAGGTTTGAAGCAGATTTTTTAATAATATTTAAACAGAAAGTCAATAAGAAAAATCATGATGTTGATTAAAATGAGTAAGTTTTTGTGTAACTTTTTATGTAACTTTAACAAGACAAAAAAAAATGTTAGAAGAAAGGTTACTGATGCTTAAGAAAAGCAGAGGTTTTCTCCAGGAAAATGGCCACTACAGCACATCAAATGTCATTTGTTAAATTGTGGCACTACAACTATCTCTGCATGATATTGAAAAATCTTTGTCTGACCTTTACACAAACAGACACAGTTTAGGCATGTTTTTTTAAAAATAATTACTTTAATGCTTTTAGACATATTGGGAGCATGGCTGTTACATGTAAAGGCAAATTTACATTCCGTGATACAGTAGCTCAGACCCATCTGAAACATCTCAAAACGTAAATTAAGATATCTAAAAATTAATTATAGATACATAAAAATACGCCTATTTCAAAAAATCTGAAATTCTGTAGTATATTGAGATATCACCAATACATTTTGAGGTATCTATTAATTAATTTTGAGATATTGTAAAATAACTAAAGAGAACTTCTGTTCATTTGAAGATATCTTGAAAGGAATTGGTGATATCATGAATTGTTTGTGAAAGTTTTAAAAATGCACAGGAAGCTATTAGAAGATATTTTTAAATGTTTTCAATATATCTTAAAATTTCTCTCAGATTTATCTTCATATTGGCCGGCATTTGAAATATCGAGAATGCATTTTGAATATTTCGGAAGTTGTAAGTTCAAATCTCACTTTTGATTTTGTGAGGACCTGACCAAGTCACATGATCTGCATCTGCTCCAACTGGGAAAAAAAGAAATGTAACCAATTATATCTCAAATGTTTTATGTCAATGGCATCTGCTAATAAGATAATAATTAATAAAAAATAATTAGTAAAATCTTACTTTTTTTCTTTTTAACCAAACAAAATTAATGAGTCAAATTAGAAAAATGATGTATTAAAACACAACAAACTGTAGAAAGATTTTTATAACAAACTAGCTGAAATTACCTGCCCTTGAGCATCATGAAAACTCATAAAGTCAAAATGAAAACAAAATGATGAGTTTTACATCAATTATCAGTAAAAAAAAAAATAAATGACTTCAACTATTAGGATGTAGCAGTGCCTCCCATACTGCCTTATTGTATGTCTGAATGCTAGGCTAAGTTAACTACTTCAGAAGCTCAGGGTGCTGAACAAACCTGAAGAGAGAATGACCTGTAGACTGGACAATGAGGAGACTCAAATGGAATAGGAGATAATTTTAAAGAAGATGAGGTGTAAAAGGCTGACGTTTTTTCAGACACTGGAGACAGATTCATTCACTGCATTTAATAATTGAACAGCCTGATAGCCAGAGTAACACCAGGAGACCAGTGCTGCTGATCCAGAGTTTGTGCAAGAATATACAAACATGGAGGAGGCCAAATATTGATGTTTGCTGGAGACATGTCTCCAAAGATAGTCTACAGTATGGTGACCATTTTAGGACATCATCATTTTTCACTTTTTCTTAATCATCAAATATCAGTATTACTCTGTGTCATGTATCAGAGGTCATTTAAAACCTTGCATATCATGAAACATCACTGTTACTTGGTATCAGGTATCGGTAGTCACTGTACTGGAGTAGTGGGCCACTGACTGGCTGAAGATCAGTCTTTACATACTGGAAGCTGACTACTTCTGTTCCATTGTCTTTAACTGTTATTTACATACAATGGTATCAAACCACATTCCATTGACTGCAATGACCCTTTGTGGTTTTTTAGTTGTACTTTGTATCTTATATGTCTTGTGTTTGTACATTAGGTATGCTTGCCTAGTTTATTTTTTGTATTCACTTTGCTATTGCTTCAATGCAATTGACATTTATGTACAGTCACTCTGGGAGTGCTAACTAGTCATTGCCTAAAGTGGAACACAAATTTCCCCTTGGGATTAATAAAGTATCTATCTATCTATCTATCTATCTATCTATCTATCTATCTATCTATCTATCTATCTAAAACAGAGCAGTGAATTGTAGGGTCCTAATATTTTACATGTAAAGTCAATATCTTAAATGCTGTTTTGGGGACTGGTACTATTATTCACTGCAACCCCAATAAAATGAAACTCCTCCAACTTCTTGAGCTTGATAAGTGTGTCATTTTTCAAAGATTACATCTATTCTTTTTTTAGGTAAACATGCACTAGTTTTGCACATGTACACATTTTGGTCACTCTTCTACAAGATGAAAGGAGACAGTCTATGAAAACTGTTTTGCAACTTTTGTAGCTAGGTCTTGACTGGTTGCTATTACTTGTACAGTATTTTGTCTTGGCCACTCAGGAACACTGACATTTTAGTTTTCTTAAGTCTTTCTTTTCTTAAATGGGTTGGATGATGAATGGATGGTTGGAAGTCAATTTAATGTCCCATTTTGATGTCAGTCTTAGTCATTTGCATTCTGGAGTATGAATCTATTTGTAAGTCCTAGGTGTTCTTGACATTCTACCATTTTACCATTTTTTTCTGCTCATTCCTCCACTGATATTGCTCTTCTGTTTCCACAAGACTTCCATGCTCTAAAACAGAGATATTTCACCATGCCATAATACTAACATATTCATGCTCTTCAACAGAGGATTGTGTTATCTGGACAATGTATGCTACTTGGCTTCCATCTCTTAGCAATTAAGCCAAACATGCAAGTTTTGGTCTCCTTGAACAGTAGGATCTTCTTCCACTTGGCCACCAGGATATCTTCTGGCAAAAAATATTTGTTTACATCTAATGTTTCTTTATTCATCATTGACCTTTGTTTTGTCTTAAAGTCAATTCATCTAATGTTTTGCTGACATTCCTGACTATTGGTTGAGATACTGGGGTGGTTTTAAAAGATGACCTATTTGACACAGATTCAAATTGTGTCACATTTTCTTAGTTTCATTATAATGGGTTTTGTTGTGGTTAACAAGATTTTTCAATGCTTTGTAAATTTGAATGCCCTTTACTCAGTGGATTCTCATTTCCTGCGGTACTAGTCAACATTTGAAAAATTGGAGTAATAGATAAACGTAACTTGAATTCATTGGAAAAAGTGTAACTAAATAAAACTGTAGTTCAACTGATTATGAGGCATCTGGCTGCACCAGAACATATTATGAGTATAACAGATATGTTACCTTGTATTTATACTATTGAATTATTGAATAACGCACATCCGGAAAATGCTCTTGTGATCAAAAATGGAATGTGTTCAAACGTGAATGAGCATCTGAATGGAAGGAACCACCAGCTACATAGTGCCATTTACTGCAGCTTTAATTTCTGTATTTAATGCTTTTCATTGGATAACAGCTAAGTTGTGGAAACATTTCCAAATCCTAATTTGTTCATTTCTCAGAAATATACCTATTTTATATATCACCGTGTACTGACATACGGTCATGCCAGTCACTCAGTTCATGTGCAGCTTGCCCTAACTCTAACCATTTAGGTGTGTAGATTATCAGTGGCAGAAAATAAAATGGAGGGAAAAAACTCGAGGTGAGCCCAGTCACTGTGCTGATTAACAGGTTCAAACAGGCATAAGTTGTTTGAGGGTTTTCTATTTTAAAACTTTAAATATATATTTTTTTTTATTATTATTCCATTGGACTTGCTTATGTCCAGCTTGCTTGGGTATCTTTTCTCGTTTTTTAATTTAAGATTTTAAAACTCTAAAAATTTAATCTAATGACTCTGAACTGGATTTAGTGGGTGTGATAGTGGAGAAATGGATGGTGGAATAGAAATATATAGGAAAAACAGTAACAGAAAAAGTGATATTGAATTCACGTTATTTCTCAAATGGCAACTCACTTTCATTCCATAATTTCAGGCATATTATTATAAAAAGTCTTACTTCATTTCCAGAAAGATGATATTTCCTTGCTTCCTGCAGGAGAGGAAACGCATCAGGACACTTGCGAATCACTTCATCCCCTTCTACTTTTTCGACAAAATACCATGGGTCCAGCAGTGGCAACCGTACATTTCTCAAGATCTTTGACAATAGTGGCAGTCTCTCATGTTCTTGTGAACGAACCCAGCTCATCACTGCCTCATAAACTTGCTCCTCCTCAGTCACACACAAATCATCACTTTTTAAGATCTCACAAAAGATATCACATGGGATATCAAGAAGTTCTCTATAGGTTACCACCTGAAGAAAGTTCTGGATTATGTAGGTTTGCACTTGTGTTTTTAGAGCAAGCAGGGAATAATCATCAGCCAGTCTTAGAATCCCCACACAGTTTTCTGGTAGCATGGCTTCAGTGAGGAAATTAGCACAGGCATCTACGATTCGTAAGAACTGAAAAGACCAAAAAAAAAAAAGTCAATCTAAATATTGCACTTTCAAGGTATTAATGTCAGTTTATCATTCTTCAACTCTTCATCCTATGCATTAAAGTAAAGTTTATGTGTTCATTCACCCTGTACAAATGGAAATGGCTTGTCTAGAAGGAGTGACTTAAAATACACTTTGGCCTATCTTTTCAACCATGGATCTGCTGGAGGAAATTGTGACTGCAGCTTTTACTCTAACACATTTTCTGATAAAACATCTTCTGCCTTTAATCAACATCTTCTTCATTTAATACATTCATTTGTTATTCTCCATACCTGTTTATCTAATTCAGAGTCATAGACGTTATAGAAAGCAAGACAAAAATAAGTGCTGGATGGTTCACTAGTCCACTTTAGGAGACACTCATATGCACACATTCACACTTATTCTTGCAGGATCAGTTTAACATAACACTTGTCTTTGGGATATGTAAGGGAAAATGGACAAGCACAGCCACAAAGGCTTCCAGCTTCTTATTAACTGAAAACAAAATTTTGGAGCAATGCACCAGCCACGCTACGTCATATGTATTGGAAGTTCTGTGCAACCCTTATGGTTTAATATTTTTGCAGTACCTCTCAGCAGAGGGGATAACCTTTCTATATACAAGGAAAATCTATTGTGCTATCCTATGTTATAGTGGTCCCCGAGTCCAGTGCTGAGGGAAACTCATGGCTTCAAGCTTTTATTCCAACCAACTTCACATTCAATGCCTCATTTTCTCTTTTAATCAATCTTATGGTTTAGACATCTGACCTACAAAAATTTCTAAGTAATTCATTAATATTTGTTAACACAGTTTTAAATGCATACTGTTTATACCAGTGGGCACTCCCGCTCCCAAAACACCCAACACACACAGGCTCAGATACAAGTCGCACTCAACAAGAGGATTTTTATTCATGTGAAATGCTTCTCCCAAGCACAATCACAGCCCCAAAGCGGCACACAATAATAAAGCACTTTGCAACCCTTTGTTTTCTCTTCTGCTCTCTACCACTGCCTCCTCTGCTCCTCACACAAGTTTCATCTCCTTCCTCCAGACTCTGGCTCCTTGAGTTGTCTCAGGTAGCCCCTTTAATCCAATCCCCGGGAATGCTTCTTGTGATATGAAGCTGCAGCTCTGAGCCACTTCTGGGTGAGGTTGGAACCCTACGGAGTAGGAAATCCCAAATCTCGCAGCTCCCGCTAGCAGACCCCAAGGGGCAAAACAAGGCTGGCCCAGGACTACAATACCCAGCATGCCTTGTGGGCACTCAAATGGCGATCCCAGCCTCAGTTGGCTGCCATCTAACATCCTGGGGAGACAAAGCCCTGTATAAGCTGTCTCCCCCTGTCCTTCCAGGTTGAGGGAGTCACATTACGTTTCTTTTGCTGTTTGTTTTTTATTGATTTGAACGTTTTTGTGGAGTTTGCTCCTTTATTTTTATCCTGATTCCTTATAGCATTCAATTTTGACAGCATTTGGATGCCATTAAAGGAGCAGACTTTATAGAAAATGGCAAAGGAAACTTAAGCATAGCAAGTTTTGGCAAAAATACAAAAGTTGTATAATTTCTTACAATAAGAGAATAAAAAAGGACAGCTGATAAAAAAAATGAGATTAAGTAAATGTAAGAATGAACCTGATTGAGAAATTAACACTCAACTGGAGGAGTAAGGAGAGAAAGTGTTTCATGATTTTGTGCTTGGTGGATTAAGGATGCATTGTTTGAACCTGTGACTGTATTGAGCGTTTTTGGGTCTAGGATTTGGGGCTCGGTGGTGCCCCCTACTATTTAAAATTAATTGCGAAATCCTAATTTATCTCTCATAACTCAGTAGGCAAGCAATGTCTTATACTGTCTTGAACTGGAGAAAATGAAATCCTCTCTCTGATTTCCATTCAAATTTTTTTTTAGAATTTGTAATAAGTTCATTAATGATATTGTAAAATAGCTTGTCATTTTTTCCTAAATTATTTTTGTTGTTTCCACGTATTTGGGGAACAACACTGGACATTTTGTGTCATATGGCTATCTGATGTTGGTACCAGAAAGAAGCTGTGTATATGCTTTTTTAAGTTGATAGAATTTTTTAAAGATACTGTACTGCTGTATTGTTTATGCAAGCATATCTTTGACTAAACTGTCTGTTATTATATTTGCTTTGTTCTTTTTTAATAAAGAGAAACCAACACTCTGTTTTGCTTCTCTGTATGGATTTGTACAGACAGGTATCTTCTTTTTAAGTCTTTGGGCCCACTAAAGTTTTATAATAGTTTTGTGCTTAGATGAGGACGAGGGTGCTTTCTATCTGTGGTTTCCTTTCTCACATTTGGGTCAGAGATAACTGCATGGTTGAAGCAACACCAAATAGTCATGATTTAGAGTATATCCCAGGTAATAGATCAGGCAACATTTTAGATAGGTGGTGGAGGCTTTCTGGTGTCAAGAACCTCATAAACCTAATTTCCATCCTAACTTTGACCACGAGTTAGAACCATGAACAACTATGACAGAGTTTTCTGCTGCCATGTGTTTCAGTCTGATTTACGGTTGTGTCCTTTGCTGTTTAAAGCTTACCTTCCACACTTACAAGGATGGAAAGGGAAATGCGACTGACTAGTTTTGTCCTTTTCAGCGAAATATGAGGCCACACAGTCAAAACACGGTGTCTGTAATATGCTTTTGTATTCATAAGAATTACTTATGAACACTTTGAAATTATTAATTTTTTTGTCCTCCAGACTCTATAGTACAAGAACACTACCACATATGATATGCCATTTGACTTCCTGTGATGTCTAGTTATGCAAGGGTTTAAGCTTTTTGGGGTTTCCTCCTATTTTTGCCCATCTAGACGTGAAAAAGCCTTATTTTTAGGCTCTTTTGGGGCCATATTTTGTGTAGGAAATTACACCCTTATGATACATAGTAAATAAAAAGGTGTTCTTTGGGAATAATGATTAGAAGGACGTGAAGTCGTGCAAGCCACATCAACTGACTCCAGGAGTTCACCCCCTAATGAGATACTGTACGAGGGTCAAAGTTACTTCTTTTCACAAAACTTTGAAAAATTGAGGATTAGCAATAAAGGAATGGGGAATGTTGTTTTAGGGTATTTTGAGTTTGCTGATATATTATTTTTGAATATGATTCTTTATTGGTGGTCATAGCCATCTAAAAAACCACTCCCAGAAGATTAACAGTGACAAATTTCAAACATAAGTATGTAGGATATTGTTTTAGACTATCTTAAAGTCCATGATTACAATTGCGTTTTTTCATTTTTGACCCTTTATTAGGTATCCTGTTTTCCAAATACTAAAATACCAAATCTAGTCCTGCATGGACCACTGACAGAGGGTGAAAAATGTCACAATTTTTCATTGGGTTGGCAAATGGATGGATGGATATTTAAATTGAGCCACACTTTTTAAATATTTCCCATATTTGATGCAGAAGAAAATCATTACATATCTTATGAGCACCTTAATTTAGGGAGGCTTACAATAATTCAGACATTTTCTATACTGTTTTCAGCATGGGAAATTTTTTTTTACATTTTTCCATTTGCACATGCATATTAACACAGCACTTCACTGACAAATCACATGCAGTCCCTACTGTCTAAATTTACATTTATGCAATATTGTGAACAATCTCCTTGATTATCAATAGAGGAAGCATAATATAAGAACCTAAACTGAACAGTAATGACATAATGTTGACTAGAATGTTTTCCTGTTCCCTCCTTCCACGCTTTTTGCCCTTAAACTTTACTATCAATATCTGTTGACAAATACACTGAATTTCATTAGTCACAAAGGGAAATAAAAAGTAAAGCTTACTATTCACATATGGCTCTAGGATTTAATCAGGTTCATGCCAACCAAACCAGATTGCTCGCTCAATGCTACTCAACCTATACTATGGAGTCCCAGCGATTTGGTTAGCTGGTATTGCTTGCTAGTGGTGATGAACTGTAAATATGGGGATGTACACCCAGATGAGCAGATGAAAATGGAAACCATGATGAGCAGATGAAAAGGAAGCCAATTCACCACCCATACACATGCTGCTACTTGAACAAAATAAATTCACTGAATTCTAATTTTCAATTTTTGCAACTTCTCCTTTGAACTCTCCTCTCCTACAACATCACAATATGCATTGTGTTATTTGTGTTCAAGAAAACACTTCTTCCGAGTAAGAAATCCGTGTGTTGTCTATTTAATAACACCATCAACAAAAAATAAATAAATAAACAAGTAAATACTGTTAGGCAGCATTCATATGTAATGATTGTTTGGATGTATTTGAAGAAGTGAAAATTGATATTGACTTGTGTTGCAAACATCTGTTTTATTCTCCAGGGAATAGAAGGGCTGTAGAAATGGCATACATTATTTGTGATATAAAGAAACAGGCTTAGATGTCAGAATGCTCAAAGTTGACTTTATTCACTATAAAATAAGACAATACTATGTATGTGTAAGGTTTTTTAACCATTCTGCCAGTACTTTCAGGTACTTTCTGTATTTACAAGTGTTGTGCATTGCTGAGTACAGATACAGTAAATCATGGTTTGAGTCCCAACCTGACCATTGTCTTTGTGGAGTTAGCACATCAACTACATGGCCATGTGTGTATGTTTTTTATTTTCCTAAAAACTTCAGATTTCCTCCCAGATTAAGTATTGGCAAAAGTGCTTGACAATGCCCTGGAGTGGACTGGCACCTTGGCATGCCCAGAATATTTTACATCTAAATTTTAAATTATCATCTCAAGCTTCGGGTTTGTTGACAGAATGATCAAATGTTTACTGTATATGCAAATCATTGTAGCAACAATCATAATCAGTACTTACTACGTCAATGTGGTTAAATGGATGGATGGATGGATTTTCTTTTTTTGACTCTAGTTTGCATAATGCTTATGGTTGTACTTGCACCTTTTAAATAAATGAATATTCTTCCGAGTGTTTTCTGACTTTCTATTTAACTTTCTCAGTAATTATGATTTACTGTTTTTGGAATTAGGGTGTGGGCTTTCCTTTCAGTTTATTAAATTTCCTTTATTGGCAATGCTTTAATATTTTTTAATTTTGTTATTTGTTTTTCCTGTTGTTTGCTTGAGTTCTTATTAAGAAGTATTTGCTCCTGTTTGTAGTGTTGCCTAATTATCCAAATAGTTCTTGCTTTATTATTGTAATAATTAATGTATTATTTAAATATTTACTGATAGTCTGTTTTTGGGGAGAGGTTTAATATTTTTCCTTCCTACTAGGATTACTTATAAGAAACTCACAAGGTGTTCAGGAGAGATCAGAGGTCAAAACGCTGAAAGCAAGGATTTGAAATCAAAAACACAACAAAGTTAAAACCAAAAATGAATCCATACTCAAAAGATCTCACTAAAAAGTTGGTGTCACAATCTGGCTTATGAGTGTATTTCTTTCTAACTTTTCCTGGGCCTTTAAAAATGATACAAATATGGTATTTTGGGATTTCTGAGGTGGTTAGATTCATCTTTTGCTTTGTTGTGGTTTTAAAATGGTCACAAACAATTCACTTTCACCTGTGGTGCCATCTTGTTTTCCTTCTGGACACCAGCGTGTTGGAGACTTGTTGGCAGGACATGAGGCCCTGGTGCTGGTCAATGGTTCCCATAGGTTGTTGGTCATCATGTAACCAGAATAATGTTTTAAAAAGCTGGTGTCACTCATTTCGTGAGTTTTTTTAAATTACACGTTATGACATTTTTTCTGCCTTCTTATTACAATTCATGTTTCATGTTTCTTGGCTCTAGTTAAATGTTCTCTTCCTGCCTTATGACTTATCACTCTGTTCTCTGACCACAATTTTCTACCCTTCCTGAGGTTTACGTTTTAATTGTTGGCTTCCAAATTCCGACTTTGTGTGGATTCCGATGTCTTTGTGCCATCTCCTAATTCTGTTTTCTCTCTAAACTGCTGTCGCCTCGTGCAATCAGCACAGTTTGTTCCTTTGACTAGGTAACGGAACAGAAGGTATGCTCTAAAATAAGATGGCTGCCATGATGTCACACATTCACAAGCATAAAAGGCACAGTCACAGTGATACCTGGTGTCATAGAAAGTAATTATCAAAATGAAGGTATGAATAATCATCACTTAATGCCAAAATAGTAAAATACAATAAATGTCAAGAATAAACTTAAGAGGATAAAGCAGTATGGTCCCAGATTAAACATTGACGCTTACCTTGAATACACATGGAAATAAAGGCATGTTATCTTCTACTAGGAAAAGCTCAATTCAAACATTATATAGCCATCATTTTTTTAAAAAGATTTGACACAAGGTCTCTTTCAAATGTAAATAATGTCAAGTACAGTAATCCCTCGCTATATCGCGCTTTGACTTTCGCGGTTTCACTCTATCGCGGATTTTAAATGTAAGCACATCTAAACATATATCACAGATTTTTCACTGGTTCGCCGCTTTCTGCGGACAATGGGTCTTTTAATTTAGGTTACATGCTTCCTCAGTTTGATTGCCCAGTTGATTTCATACAAGGGACGCTATTGGCGGATGGCTTAGAAGCTACCCAATCAGAGCATGTATTGCATATTAACTAAAACTCCTCAATGCTATAAGATATGCTTCCCGCGCTGTGCTTGTTTGCTTCTCTCTATCTTTCTCGCTCTCTCTGCCTTACGGAGGGGGTGTGAGCAGAGGGGCTGTTTGCACAGAGGACACGGACGCTCTTCTACAAAATGCCGCTTTATCGCGGTGCTTCTGTATACTTAAAAGCATGTATTGATTTTTTGATTGTTTGCTTTTCTTTGCGAGCGCTCTCTCTGACATTCTCTGCTCCTGACGCGCTCCTTTATGTCGGCGCTCCTTTGAAGATAAGATATGTTTGCTTTCTTTTAATTGTGAGAAAGAACTGTCATCTCTGTCTTGTAATGGAGCACAGTTTAAACGTTTGACTAAAGGGTGTTATTTCATGTCTAGAGGGCTCTAATAATGTTAACAGGGTGGGAGAGTTTATAAGGGCTTAAAATATATAATAACCACACAAACATATGGTTTCTACTTCGCGGATTTTCACCTATCGCGGGGGTCTGGAACGCAACCCCCGCGATCGAGGAGGGATTACTGTATATATTATCTGGTATAATTAAATACTTTTTGGATGTTTTAGATGAGGAGCTAAGAACTCAACAATAGCCAAAAACTCCTATTATTGTGATTCTTTTAGACTGGAGATTCTTTTAATTGATGATGATATGTATTGTACTTTTGCTCAAATAGTTGATAAACTATCCAAAACCATTACCCAGCACTAATGAACTTAGATTCAAACACTCTCTAGTCCAATATGTAATGACTAAATTGACGCCGTTATTGTCTAAATGAAATTTGTTGCACTAAATTGCTGTATGTTGCATTATTTGTCAATATATGATGTTGTGTGGCATTTTGCACAAATGCCAAATCCTTTTATATTTATTCCCTATGATTCATTTTCTTTGATATTTTTATTGTTACTGCGACAACAAATATAAATTAGAGTTTTAACCTAATAGTTATATATAACAAATAATATCTGAACCTCAAGCACTAAAATTATCAGGTCTACTGACTCTGAAAAAGACAGAAATGTTTTTTATGAAGAAGACCTGTTAGATACACATAGTCAGAGAGCAGGCGCCAAGGTCAGCACCAGAAATCAAGATTATCTTTCATTAGGTTAGATTGCTAAACAAAATAAATCAAAAGATAGTAAGCAATCATAAACAAGGAAGTTGTAAAATAAAGAAGTTAATCTCTATATGATGTTATGAGTATGGCCATTCAGCAATGTCAAAAAGGACATTAATGGAAGTGATCATGATGGTGTTTGTCACAGAAGTCAGTGAAATCAGGTGTCCATCTCTTTCATTTACAGTCAAAAAGCCACTGATCCACTAGCCTTGATCTGACTCTGCTCACTTCTCCTCTATCTGTAACATTGTTCCAATCTCTGGATAAAAGGTTTACTGTGGTTTTGTATTCTCATCTAGTGACTGGCTGAAAGTGGGACTGCACAGCATTTTAACTGTACCACATTGCAGATGGTGTTCTTGTACACCTTCTTGACCAGTCACTATTCACTTCAGCAATAAACCCTTTCCGTAGTTTAGGGCTACTGTGACTTTGTGTTTTATATTTACAATAAGTTATTAATTTCTTGATGTGGTTATAAGTAGTTCATTTGTTTAAATGTAAAAGCTTCAGATATAACAGTTAAGACTGCTACAGCAACAGGGTTAGCTAATGCAGTGGTTCAACTCTTGTGTTAAAGCACTCTCAGTGCCACCACATTAGGCACACCTTTCTAGTGCCAGGTAGGACCCTCCTCTTACCTCCATTATTATTTGAGGCATACATTCATAATTTTGCCAGAAATTTCCATTAGGGAGTTTGGTTGATGCTGATTCAATAGCATTATGTAGTTCATGCAGTTTTCTAGCCACATATTCCATCTTATCTCAAGGGTGTTTTATTGAACTGAGATATATATGGGCCATGTTAACTGTTGTAGTAAACCGAAGTCACTCCCATATTGAGGAACCACGTTGAGATGATAATTGGTTTATAATATGGTATATTATCACGCTAAATAAATGCATTTGAAAACGGTTGGGCTATTGCCATAAAGAAATGCATATGGTCAGCAACAACGTTAAGGCATGCTTGGTAATCAAATGAAAGAAAATTAGTGTTTAAAGACCTAAAGTGTACCAAGAAAGCATTCACTAATCTGTACTACTGGCACAAGGCAGTTGGAGCTGTAGATTCGGGATGTTCATTCAAACATCTGACCCCATAATCTGTATAATCTAGCAGAAATCAGGTTTTGCCAGACCAAGCAAAACATTTCCAGTCTTTCTTTTTCTTTTCTTGATCATGTGCCCACTACACCCTAACTTTATTGACAGGAGTGGATCCTAATAAACTTCTGCTACAGTCTATTTCAATGTGCATTCAGAAATACCCATCTGCACATCACTTTTGAAAGAGCTGATATTTGAGTGCTTGTGGCATTTCTGTTAGCTTGAATGGGGCTGGTCATTTTTCTCTGACCTCTGACATTGCCAAGGTGTTTTCTCCTACATAACTTTCACTTGCAGGGTATTTTGTGTTTATTACACTGTTCGTTGTAAACTCCACAGGCTGTAGAGGGCACCTGTTGAGGCTGGAACTATCACGGCTAGCACCAACAATCATGCCATGTTACAGCGTCTCTTAGATCACAACTTGCTTATTGTAATATTTAGTTGAAACCTCTTTTCCATATCAAGACTCCTCTGGGCACAATGCAGAATTTTACAAGAACTTTGTGTTCTCTCTGTTTCTTCTTTGTAGTTCCTAGTTTTAGATAAACATTTTTTAATTAATATTGTTAAGATGTGATCTGGCATCTAGCTTTTCACTAGGAATTTAAAAATTGATAGCACTGCTACCTCACAGTTAGGAGACCTGAGTTAGCTTCCCCGGTCCTCCCTGCGTGGAGTTTGCATGTTCTCCGCCTGTCTGCGTGGGTTTCCTCCGGGTGCTCAGGTTTCCTTCCTCAGTCCAAAGACATGTATGTGAAGTACATTGGCAATTCTAATTTGTCCCTAGTGTGTGCTTGGTGTGTGGGTGTGCGTGTGTGTGGGTGCGCCCTGTGGTGGGCTGGCGCCCTGCCCGGGGTTTGTTTTCTGCCTTGCGCCCTGTGTTGGCTGGGATTGGCTCCAGCAGATCCCCGCGACCCTGTAGTTAGGATATAGCGGGTTGGATAATGGGATGGATGGATATGTTACTGTTATTGCAAACCTGAGCGCTGGCTCATCTCAACTACTCCTAACAATACCTAACAACATATTGCAAGAGGCCCTAAAAAATATAAAGTGGGGTAAATTAAATAGTCTAATATTCAGCTGGTAGAACTATGATCACTAACAAGCTCTTTTATAGCCACATGATTGTCCATTTGGACGAGCAGGCAATTTTCATTAACTAGCAAGTGTTCCTAATAAACTGGCCACTGAGTATTTATACAAAACTCAACTGGGAGAAGTGGAGGATAAAAGAGAGAGAGAGAGAGAGAGATGGAAAAGAATTGTGTGTGTAATAACAAAGAAATATTTTGTAGGGTATCTGTACAAAAAAAACATTTTATTTGCACTTGGACTTTCATCTGTGAGGTCACTGGTTTGGGGTGTTGCAACAACCCTACTGGGTACACTGTTTAACTCCAGCTTAAGAAGCACATTATATATACTGGGAATGCAAAAAATAAATCAAGAATCATTAAAGGGCTAACCAAAAATGTTTGCAACACATTCTACACTTCAGTCAGAATTAACAGGAAATGTCTGCAGTTTATTCTGTGGTTAAGTAGAAATATCCTGCTCACTGCTGCATCGCCATGGAGCAATCAGCTTCCTAACAGAGTCTGTTAGCAAATATTAAATATACCAAGTAAAGACTTGTTTTTCACAAAATATTTGAAGCGAGGAGGTATCAAAATACTTGGGGGGGACCCAAGTACAGCAGGTAACACCTCAGCACCAAACTGGAACAGTGTGAGGTTTTTTTGGTGGCTGGAGTGCCAATCCTGCCCTCAACTTCTATGTTTTCCCTGTAAATTGGGCAGGGCTGGATGCAGATTAACATCATACCTGGGAAAAAGCAATTTCAGGTTAAGGGCCATGCTCAAGGGCGTAGCAGAGTAGAGTCAATTCTGGTGTTTATGGGATTCAAACCGACAACCTTCCAATTGCCAGTGCAAATCCCTAGCCTCAGAGCCAACACTCTGCTCATACTTTAAGTCAAACCAGTCAATATTAATTAAAAACGATTAGTAGTAGGGGTGCACATACATGTGCAAAAGAAATATCAGAAATGCAATTTAAAACATATTTGAATCCATTAGGTAGACATGGATGGAAAGAAAACAGAATTAACCTCTGAAAAAAATAATGCATGTGCTGGGGGAATAACAAACAGGGTAGTTTCAAAGGTGGAAATCAAAAGCTTCATTATGATGTAAATTCCTTCTTTCTATCATAACATACTGTAGATGAAACTGTCCAAACATTTGACTAATACAGAGGCAGTGACTATATTAAATGAATGTGGAAGTCCAAGGATGAGGTCAGGCTGCTGTCACAGGCCTTTTCCATCTGCTCTTAAGCCTTGTCATTTAGCTAGAACAAACAGACTTGAGGAACCCAAGGAAAATAAGAAGAAAAGGGATAGATGTGACAACTCCAAATGCAGCTAAACATTATGTAACCACTAGGGAGCACCACTGAAGCCCAAACCACAGACACAGCAATACCCAATGCAATTCCAGGTTTGAATAAATGTTTTTTATTCGACTTCCACATACAATCGACAGCAAAATATACCATTCAAAATTCATTCTTCTACTTCAAAAACACCAACTGCCTCCCAAATCTGACTCAATTTAAGTGAGGCAGCAGACTTTCTTTTAAGCTAAATCTGGGAACTTCTGGTCCTCTGTACAGAATGTCTTGAGAATTTCCAGGTCGTGTGAAAACCTGCACAGCCCTTCTCCAGCAATGCCCTATGGCAGTCCCCAAAGGGCTACATTTCCAGACTCTAACTCCCATGGTGCCCTGCACATGTCCTAATTGGGTTTAGCCCTGAGAAATACTGCCACCTCTCATCTGGGGAAATAAATTGCTCTCAGAAAGCCTGTTCGCCCAGTCCATCCAGTATTGTCTCCTGGCCGTGTCTCGATCCTTCCTTTATCCCGGCCAGGATGCTTAATTTTCCTTCCTTGCTGACACCTACAATTATAATAACCTCTGTGGTATTAAAATTGCTCTTTACCAGTTAATTGGGCTCATCTCCAAATTTAATTTAACCATTTAACCTAACAGAAGCAGGAGCATCATGCCACTATTGAAGAAAAGAATTACAGGAACAAACAGACATAAAAGTACTGAGTCTACAAACAAAAGCAAAGACTGGCAGCACAAAGAAATTCACAATCTGACAGACTGAAGAACGAACTTAAGTGAAAACAAGACTTGCTTCAATAAGTAAACTAAGTTCACATGTAGGTGTCATGGCACCCATTGTTTAGCAGTCAAACAATGAAATGGTCATTAACAGCACATCAGAAGTTTAGAATAACAAGCTCTAGTGTTAGTAAGCTATGATAAAGCAATATGTCTTCAGCCTTGTTGATGTCATGTTTCTTAACAATTTGTTAACAAAGTTTAGGAGAAAGGATCTAATGACATTACCATCTAGTGCTATTTTGAATATCCTTTTAATTTTGTATACAAGATCATCCACTTTAAACAGTGACCCCCTAGCTTTTACTAGTTAAAAACTACAGAGTGCCAATGGTGGCAATTTGTGGGGAGGCACTGTAGGAGTATTCACGCATCCTAGAGATGTTCTGGATCATATCTGGACAGGATGCCAAGCGGCTCAGTAGGTGGGCTGAGCCACATCCTGTAAAGGAGACCAAGGAGCATCAAGGAGTTGAAAGAGGCCATACTCCAAACAAGAAGCTAACTGCCACCAGAAGAGAAGGCAGCAGTTAGTCCTTCTGGGCACTTAGGAGCAGCAGTAGGCTTCTTCTGTGCTCAGGCTACAAGAATGAGTGCTTCTCCCTTTAAAGAGACAGGTACATACCTCCCAAGAAGTAAGGGATAATCCAGAATCAATTGCCAATTGGTTGGGCATGACCTGGAAGTGCTCTCAAACCACCGTTTTGTTTTAAAGAACCTGTGGTCCCAAAGCCAAGTCAGATAGAAACTGGGTTTGGAGCAGTGGCAAAGGCTTGTCTGATGTAGAAGAGAAGGTGGAGGAGGAGAAGATGGTGGTAGTCCAGGACAGTGCACAAATTAAGAGGTAAGATGGATGTACGATGGTGCAGGGGGCAAGGCTTGGCTAAGTATAGTATTGTACTTTTCACCCTTTGTTAGTTTACTCTACTTGGCTTCAACATATTTTGGTTTTGCTTTGAGGAGCAACCCTGCTGTTGATAAAAGCAAAATTCAAAGACCTTTATAATAGATCGCTGGTATCAAACTCATATCTTCGACACATGCACACGCTGCAAACTGTCATTCATATCACATTCTTAATTGATTAGTGCTGCTAATGGGACCAACTTCTTTAATGCTCAATTTACAGTAAGTGACATACTTTGTAAAGATTTAGAAAACGTAATTGTAGCAAACAATAATGAGATGCAAAAGGAGCCAAGAAACGTTCTGCTAAGATGACCAGTTTGCACCAACATGTACATCATGTAATATTATATAAAAAGTCTGACAAATATTAATCTGCTTTGGACCACAAAATACATTGATGGTACTCTCAGAAAAAAAGAATATAAGCAGTTTTCAAAATGGCTGGTGTGGAAAAATGAGGGCCCTGAGAGGCCATTAAATTAAATAATGTGTTTTATTCACAGCAAGATCTGGCTTCTAATTAAGTAATTGTAGCACAAATTGTGGCCCTCCAGGAATACAATTGTCTTTGGCTTGCTCATTCTTGTATGGCTTCTGGTTAAGGAAAAAAAATCCAAATAAGAGCTAGTGAACCTTAAAAAGGAAGTTAATTAAAATAAAAAATTTCATTAGCAGCAGTAGTTGGTTGCAATTAATAATGTTTATGGAACCAAAATCCCGCCAGGATCCGAATTTTGAACATCATGGTTATTAAAATGATCTAATTTTCCAGCTATTGTATGTCATCTAAGAAAATAAGTTGAAAGATGGTTTGTAAGACAGAAGAAAGACCCTCATTCTTGCATCTTAATGTACCTTCTTATGTAAAACAATACAATATACGTAATGTACACCTTGAATGTTACTTTAGACAACATTTAGCTGTGAGAAGAGAGTGAGAACAGAAATTTTAAGGCAAAAGGTACGCTCACCTGGAAAAGACTAGCGGCTTCAAGTATTTTCTGCACATTGTACTTGGTGAGGAGCACTCTGCTGGTGTATGTGTAATCTATCAGTATCTTCATTGTCTCTGAATCCACACCCTTAATCACAATTTTGTCTTCATTTTTCTCTTTCAGATTGTTGCAAAACATGGCCCTGAAGACAAATATAATAGTAGGGATTACTTAATGTTTATATAACCATATGACAGTTTGAGGATTATTTCTCTTAGATTTTTTCAATTTATTTTTTGAAGTGGCATGTTCCTTTATATTGTTATACTCCTGTCCTGGCAGCATTGATCTTAAGTCATGCACAGAGAGCTAACACATTCCACTGCACATATAACACGTGCGCCTACACCCACTCAGTCTGGGACAAATCAGAGCAATTAGTAAACCAAATATAGACATCCTTGGTATTTGGAAAGAAAGCAGAGCAAAGCCAGAAACTTGAATCTCTGTAGCTGCAAAGCTGTAACGCAAAAACAAACCCGTATATATCTCCCTCCAACAGATCCTGACAAATACCAACTATGATGTTGCAAAAACTGATTTAACAAATTAAAATAAGCAAACAGCAATGACTTGACTTAACTGTTTTCTACAAAGTTGATCAGACACTTACATCTGCTGAGAAAAATTCTGGACCAGCCTTCCTTGTACTTCCTTGTCCCACCCTGAGAACTCAGTTTATCAGGATTTTGGGGTTACTGGTTATGTTTTAAATTCTGGTGCAGACCATCATAAGACCCTTATTTAAAATTCAGGTCTCAAAATAAACTGAAGAACACCAGCTTTTAGCTTGGAATGTTGGTTTCTAGTCATTCATGTCCTCAATATGCTCCTTTTATATATACTGTAACATTTTTAAATGTGTTTTGGACTTCTTAATAATAACCTACTATTCTGTATAGCATCGATTTCACAATGGACCCTGCATCAGTGATTGTGGAGGTGAATTAGATTTCTGCTTTGGCCATTTTTGGCCATTGCAAAACCCCTTTATATTTTCATTTTCTGTTTTCTAGGTTTCCATCATTCTCTGTGGTTGTTCCACCTCTTTCTCTTAAGTCTTGGTTTTGTTATGTTCCATTTCTCAGTTGTTCATATTTAGCATTTTATACTTTAGAGACATTCGTTGTGGGGTATTTTGAATTTTTCACAGTCTTTTAAAAATGTGTTTTAGGTTACATTTTGAACATGTGGTTCATGGTTTATTTTATAAATGTAGTTCTCTGGGTTTTGTGTTTACTCACCCTCTGTCCTTTGTAGGTTTTACCTTTTAGTGTTCTTGTCTAATTATTTAATTCCTCTTGTTTTTACTTCCTTACATTTCCTGAGGCTGCTAATTACTTTTGCTTTTATGTTTAATTTGAATTGTTTTTTGCAATAACACATCATTTTATTTCTAATTCATTATATTTACTGCGGTGGGTTGGCACCCTGCCCAGGATTGGTTCCTGCCTTGTGCCCTGTGTTGGCTGGGATTGGCTCCAGCAGACCCCTGTGACCCTGTGTTCAGATTCAGCGGGTTGGAAAATGGATGGATGGATGGATGTTATGTTTATTAGTCACTTAAAGGACTAGTAGTTGTTTCCCATGTTCTTAATTCAGTTTTAACAGAGAGATTTATCTCTTTGTAGTTTGTACTTCAGTTCCTAGTTCTAAAGTTTTTTTTTTCAGAGAGGAAATCGAAAGTCAGCTCTTGAATGAACAAAAATGAAATAGCTTCAAGGAAATGCTGCAAATAATGTAGCACAACAGTCCTGAAAGAAACAAATACACATTTTTACATGATCAGCTGGTTTCTAAGAATGTATTTTTAAGTCCAAAGCTGAGAGAGGACTCTTGCAATAAACTTACCTTTTACTCTTTAAGAGGAGTATGCAAAGAATTATTATTATTATTATTATTTGCTGTGGTGGGCTGGCGCCCTGCCCGAGGTTTGTTTCATGCCTTGCGCCCTGTGTTGTCTAGGATTGGCTCCAGCAGACCCCTGTGACCCTGTAGTTAGGATATAGCAGGTTGTATAATGGATGGATTATTACTATTATTTGTGAATATTAAGGACAAACACTTTAGTTTGTAGCAAGAGCCATGTATACTATTGGCCTGTTGTTAGTCTGTCCACTCCTTAAACGTATACCTGAGAAAATTGATGTTGCTTTGCCTCTTGTTGGGTATCTGCAGGGCAGCATGCATGACGGAGATTTAAACTGGAAAGGCATGAGGAGAGACAGCGACACCTGCAGGTGAAGCAAAGAGCAACATCACACCAAGCACAGGAAACCTGAAACTAGAGCCACCTACTGGAAGTTGTTTTTTTTTCCCCACATGAGACGTGGCTCAGAAGATGAACCATTTTATTAATTATTTTCTCTTGAGCACCCTAGTTTTCCTGGTAGACCAGAATGTTTATATTATTTGTGCCGGCTTGCAGGAAATTTCTTCCTGCTTCCCTACTCATACTGAACAGTAAGAACTGTAAAAGCAGACTGTTATTTTGATGCGAAACAAGGTTAATAATGGCGATTGCATTATGCACCCTAATTTGTTTATTTCAATATCTGTTGTTGGGGTGTGGGACGGTGGTATTGATGTTAAGTCATTTTTTTTTGTTTGTAAAGTTATTAAACTAGGATGAATGTTGGTCACTGAACTCCGAACAGATTTGTATTGAGTATTGCTGTCAGTGCGATAGCAGTATTCTGATCAGATGGCTGTGTGGGACTCCCCAGGGTAGCGGAATAAGATTATTTCATTATATCAGGGCTTAATGAAAAATAATGAGACTGTCCCTGTTTCTCTTTCATGGAGGTAGACATGGAAATGCTGTGCAGGTATCTGTGAACGACATAGGTTGACATGTGTGACTATACCTACAGTATTTTTCAACTTTTGGTCATAGAAATAGGAGGACCTCGTTTGTGTCGCCATGGTGGTTGAAGAAGACGTTCCTATGAGAGTGCAACAGAGGTGTGTGATTGAATTTTGTGTCAGGCTTGGGAAGAGTGCTAATGAAGTAACAACTGAAAATAAAAACAACTACGTAGAAAGAAGTTCTCCTCAGATGATGAAGTGAAAAACGCCACGGCTGCATCTCTGAATAGAATGTCACAAACAGTCTGTAACTTGTCTTTGAATCTTTTGAAATGTTAAAAACGTATCATGTGAAGGACATTACCTCGAAAAAGAAAAAAAATTCTGAGCCTGTGGAGTCATCCAATTTCGAAAAATAAAAATAAGTCTCAGTACTTTTCTATCAAACCTTGTATATAATTAACAATTTTGGGGGGTTCTGTAATTTAGAAGATGACAGGTAGAGAACACCTATAGTTTTGTAGAAGCGGGACTAAACGAGTCTTTCAAAATACAAGACACTATACTTCATATGAGAAAATGATCTGATTTGTACTGTCTACACATGTAACTTCTTCTGTGCAAATGTTACACCCTACTGTTGTGGGGAGAGGGTTAAAAAGACAGCAAAAAATCAAAGGGGGAAAAACATAGTATAAAACGCACCAAGTAAAAAATGAAGACAAAAATGTCAAATGGTTCCTGACTGCCTGTCTTACTTATGTTTCTTCCTTTTATATTTTATGTCAATATATTTAGGTTATTCACTTCTTGATAGACAAGCAGAGAAGTTTGAAAGCACTATCTTGTCTTATTTAGAGGTATATCTGAAAGCTCCATTTCTCATTTTAGATGTATGTTCATTTTTTACCACAGCATTAATTTGTAGAATGTATGTCTCGATGTGTGAAAGCACACAGCAGACTTGTGAATACAATGTGCATTTTGCAAAATGTCTCATCAGTAACAATACCCCCATGACACAATCAAAACTGTCACTTTACAGTGTAAAAAACAGTAGTCTTTCTTTTGTATAATTGACTCGTTTTACTTTTATCCAGTTATGTTTTTACAAGAATGCAGAAGTTCTTTACATTTAATATCACACCTGTACTTTAGTCATTCTCAAGGTAAGCACTTATTTGTATGCAGTGGTGCATTACACTGCATACACTGCATACATTGCTTGATTTCTCCCACTTCCTGGAACTTCCTGATGGTTCTGAGGCTAGGAATTTGCACTGGCAATCGAAATGTTGCTGGTTCGAATCCTGTAAACGCCAGAAGTGACTCTACTTTGTTGGGCCCTTGAGCAAGGCCCTTAACTTGCAATTGCTCTACCCTGGGTATGATGTTAATCTTCATCCATGTAGGCCCTCCAAACAGCAGGGGTTGGTGGCAGAATTGACCACCATAAAAAAACCTAACACTGTTCCATTCCACCAGAACTAGTGTGGTGCTGAGGTGTCACCCATCACATGACTGCATTTGGGTCCTAATATGGGATCCTGAGTTGGTTCGTCATGTGGTGGGTGTAGCAATGCACTGTATCAGCATGTGCTCCTAACCTCTCTATCTCTCCTCTGGAGCTCAAAACCATGCCAGTAGGGGAAGTGAAAATGGACAGCATTCTAAAGACATTGATGAAGCTCTGATTTCTTTTTCCAGGGAAATCTGCACTTTTCAAGCACAAGCAAATGTCTATTAGCTAAATGACTTACCACCCTAGCCACTAGCCAATATATTCTCAAAGCCTCTAGTCTCACAGTTTGGGCAAGTTGCCATTGATCTTCCACATTTTTTCAGAGAACATAATGTCTTTTCTTAGCATGGACTTAACTTTGAATTATATATGCAATGCTGAGAGGATTTATTCTTCCTTAATTTCTGTGGGTTTAATGTAGTAATCTAAATGTATTCTGCACTGCTGAGATTTAATGTACTGTAGTTGGCTGCTGATGTGATAATTGCACACTGTCGATCAAAAAATGGTTATTGACTTAATTAAACTAACATCTTATTTGAACTGCAGTAGTGTCTTTCTTCACTTTTATTGCTAAGTTTAACTCTTGGGTCAACGTAGACAGAATAAGGAAAAAGAGCTTAAAAAAAGATATGAGCATCTTTAGAAATGGGAACGTTCTGAACGCTTATTGATGGTTTGTGTGCTAACTTCTTCTTTCGGGTGCTCCCGTTAGGGGTCGCCACAGCAGATCATCTTTTTCCATAACTTCCTGTCTTCTGCATCTTGTTCTGTTACACCCATCACCTGCATGTCCTCTCTCACCACATTCATAAATCTTCTCTTGGGCCTTCCTCTTTTTCTCTTGCCTGACAGCTCTATCCTTAGCATTCTTCTCCTAATATACTCAGCATCTCTCCTCTGCACATGTCAAAACCAACGCAATCTCGCCTCTCTGACTCTGTCTCTCGACCGTCTAACATAAGCTGAACCTCTCATAGTCCTTTATTACCCTAACCTGCTGCACATCTTTCCCAGCTCAGTCCCTCTGTCTAGCCAATCAGTACAGGTCCTTTTCTCCCTCATTAGTGTCCAAACTCTCATACAACTCATCATATGCTTTTTAATTAGCCTTTGCCACCTCTCTCTTCACCTTGCCTTTTATCTCCTTGTACTCTTGTCTACTTTCTGCATCTCTCTGACTATCCCACTTTTTCTTTGCCATCCTCTTCCTCTGTATACTCTCCTGTATTTCCTTATTCCACCACCAGGTTTCCTTTTGCTCCTTCCACTTAGCTGACCCGCTAATGTGCTCATTTCTAATCCTATCCATCCTCATCACCCCCAATGCAAATCTCAGCATCTTTAACTCTGCCACCTCCAGCTCTGTCTCCTGCTTTCTGGTCAGTGCCACCGTCTCCAACCCATATAATATAGCTGGTCTCACTACCATCCTGTAGACCTTCCTTGTAACTCTTGCTGATATCCGTCTGTCACAAATCACTCCTGACACTCTTCTCCACCCATTCCACCCTGTCTGCACTCTCTTTTTTACCTCTCTTCCACAATCCCCATTACTCTGTACTGTTGATCCCAAGTATTTAAACTCATCCACCTTCCCCAACTCTACTCCTTGCATCCTCACCATTCCACTGACCGCCCTCTCATTTACACACATGTATTCTCTCTTGTTCCTACTGACCTTCATTCCTCTCCTCTCTAGAGCATATCTCCACCTCTCCAGGGTCTCCTTAACCTGCTCACTACTATCGCTACAGATAACAATGTCATCAGCAAACATCATAGTCCATGGAAACTCCTGTCTAATCTTGTTTGTCAACCTGTCCATCACCATTGCAAATAAGAAAGGGCTCAGAGCCAATCCTTGATGTAATCCCACCTCCACATTGAATGCATCCGTCACTCCTACCGCAGACCTCACCACAGTTGCACTTCCCTCATACATATCCTGTACAACTCTTACATACTTTTCTGCCACTCCCGACTTCCTCATACAATACCACAACTCCTCTCGAGGCACCCTGTCATATGCTTTCTCCAGGTCCACAAAGACGCAATGCAACTCCTTCTGGCCTTCTCTATACTTCTCCATCAACACCCTCAGAGCAAACATCACATCTGTGGTGCTCTTTCTTGGCATGAAACCATACTGCTGCTCACTAACCATCACCTCACTTCTTAGCCTAGCTTCTACTACTCTTTCTCATAACTTCATGTTGTGGCTCATCAATTTTATCCCCATGTAGTTACTATAGTCCTGCACATCCCCCTTATTCTTAAATATCGGCACCAGTACACTTCTTCTCCGCTCCTCAGGCATCCTCTCACTTTCCAAGATTCCATTAAACAATCTGGTGAAAAACTCCACTGCCATCTCTCCTAAACACCTCTATGCTTCCACAGGTATGCCATCTGGACCAACGGCTTTCCATTCTTCATCCTCTCCATAGCCGTCCTTATTTCCTCCTTGGTAATCCGTTTCACTTCCTGATTCACTATCTCCACATCATCCAACCTCTTCTCTCTCTCATTCTTTTCATTCATAAGCTTTTCAAAGTACTCTTTCCATCTGCTCAACACACTCTCCTCGCTTGTGAGTGCATTTCCATCTTTATCCTTTATTACCCTAACCTGCTGCACATCTTTCCCAGCTCGGTCTCTCTGTCTAGCCAATCAGTACAGGTCCTTTTCTCCCTCATTAGTGTCCAATCTCTCATACAACTCAACATACGCTTTTTATTTAGCCTTCGCCACCTCTCTCTTCACCTTGCGCCTTATCGCCTTATACACTTGTATACTTTCTGCATCTCTCTGACTATCCCACTTCTTCTTTGCCATCCTCTTCCTCTGTATACTCTCCTGTATATCCTCATTCCACCGCCAGGTTTCCTTTTCCTCCTTCCTCTGTCCAGATGTCACACCAAGCACCCTTCTTGCTGTCACCCTTACTACATCTGCTGTAGTTTCCCAACTGTCTGTTAATTCTTCACTGCCACCCAGTGCCTGGCTCACCTTCTCCCTAAACTCAACCTTGCAGTCTTCCTTTTTCAACTTCCACCATTTGATCCTTGGCCTGCCCTCACTCACTTCCTCTTCTTGATCTCCAACGTCATCCTACTGACCATCATCCTATGCTGTTTAACTACACTTTCTCCTGCTTCTACTTTGCAGCCTTCAATCTCCTTCATATTGACTCTTCTGCATAGTATGTAATCTACCTGTGTGCCTTTTCCTCCACTCTTGTACGTCACCCTATGTTCCTCCCTCTTTTTAAAATATGTATTCACTACAGCCATGTCCATCCTTTTGGCAAAATCCACCATCCTCTGACCTTCATTCCTCTCCTTGACATCATACCTACCCATCACCTACTTGTCTCCACTGTTCCCTTGGAAATCCACTCCAATCACCACTTTCTGTCACTTGGATACACTGTTTATCACTCCAAAAATCTTCTTTCTCATCCATTGCACACCCAACTTGCGGTGCATATGCACTAACAACATTCATCATCACACCTCTAATTTCCAACTTCATAATCATTACTCTGTCTGACACTCTTTTCACCTCCAAAACACTCTTCACATACTGTTCCTTCAGAATAACCTTTACTCCATTTCTCCTCCTATCCACACAATGATAGAACAATTTGAATCCACCTATGCTCCACCTGGCCTTACTGCCCTTCCATTTAGTCTCTTGCATGCATAATATATAAACCTTCCTTCTATCCATCATATTGGCTAACTCTCTCCCCTTGCCGGTCATACTGTCAACATTCAAAGTTCCTACCCTCAGTTCCACTCTCTTTACCTTCCTCCTCTCCTCCTGCCTCCGGACACATCTCCCCCCCTCTTCGGCCAACAGCAGCCCAATTTCCACCAGCACTCTGTTGCCTAACAGTACTGGTGGCGGTCGTTGTTAACCCGGGGCTCGACCGATCCAGTATGGAAATTTGTATTGTTGTCCGCATATTGATTTGGCAAAATTTTAATCCAGATGCCTTTCCTGACTTAACCCTCCCCATTGTGTGGAAGCAGATGTCTACTCTAGTTTATATAAGTAGGTTTGCATGAATAAAATTGATGGTATTTCTCACCTGAAATAATTACTTGCAGCTGCTAAGACCACTCTGTGACAAGGAAATTCCCTGCCTTCAACATACAGCGTTACGTCTGTTAGAGAATTTTCCAGTCTGAGATTATCCATTGCAGTTTGCAGCTGGAAGGAGAAGCCAGTGTCATCAAATTTTGTGTTGTCATCGTTAGAAAGCTCCACCATGTCGATCATTTCTCTGGGTGCACCATTGCTCTGAGAGATCACAGGCGTATCTGTGCTATTTTCTAAAGCCCCCTCCATAATGTGTTGCTCTGCCTAGCAAGACCATTAACGGCACATAACATATTACATTGGTTTCCTTCTGGTGTTTTTTGCTGTTTCTTTTCCTATGAAGTCAGATACCAGTGGCTGTGTGCATTTCCTGTTGAATTATACATTCTTATCTAGAACTAGCAGGTGCAAAAACAGGAAGTTATTCACTTTCACAGTATCAATAAAGTGTAGTAGCCTATGTAAGGCATTTGTGTTGTTTCATTAAGAATATTAAAGCAAATTAAATTTTAAATACCGTTGGTTTATGTGACAAGTAAATTGAGAGAATATCTGCTTGTACTTCACATATTGAACACCTCTATAGCTGCCTTAGCTAATTAAACCTAACGTGATCAGGGTTTTGTCATTGAAGCACATTTTAGTTGGTTTTAAATTTGAAAAGTAGATTCAATATGAACCAGGAAGAACAGGACAGATGTTTTTATCCTCATGCACAGTTGTGGTTCTGGACCTTCTTCTTCTTTTTCAATCCTGGTTAGATCTAGTTTGTCCTCTCCTCTCAAGGCAGTACTGGACACTTTATATAAAATCTTCCATATCTTGGCAATCTGTCACATGGAATAACTTTTTTTCACAGGACAACAAGAGAGTAATGTTTCTTCAGAAAGTTGTTTCGTTTTGCCCAACTTTAAATTCCAGTATAACTTTATTAATAGAACAGTCTTCAGCTGTGCTCACACAAATACAAAAGTTTCTCTAATCACCAATTTACATTTAAAATTGATTAATTAAGTATGAGCTAAGAGAGTTTTCCATTAGAACACTTGAGTAATGGCTGCTGAACATAGAGTCTTCCTGTCATATGTGAATAATAAATTATAAATCATTCATTTCAAGCAGTAAAAACATAAAAAATTGTGTATGTACAATTTAAACTAGAACCTCATCTTACATTATAACTGAATACTAACCCTCACCTATTCTGTTTCTTTTCTCGGTACCCAAATGTGGTGGCAATTGGTGCCACGGCCCACCTGCCAAGTTGTTTGCCTGCCTATGGTAAAGTCATCCCTGATGGAGGATCACAGGAATCATGGGAAAGAGGGGTCCTTTCATCAGAGCAACGTTTTAGCCGTGGCATGGCCAAATGGGGAGGCAGCTAGATGGATGAGGTCTCCAGGACTCTAGAAATATCCAAACCTAATTATGTCATATCATCTACTGTTAAACCGTACTTCTAAAATTTTTATTATTATGCTGTATTAAGGAATTGTTCTGTTCTGTGTATTGTATTGTATTGACCCCCTACTTTTGACACCCACTGCACGCCCAACCTACCTGGAAAGGGGTCTCTCTTTGAACTGCCTTTCCCGAGGTTTCTTCCATTTATCCCTACAAGGTTTTTTTTGGGAGTTTTTCCTTGTCTTCTCAGAGAGTCAAGGCTGGGGGGCTGTCAAAAGGCAGGGCCTGTTAAAGCCCATTGCGGCACTTCCTGTGTGATTTTGGGCTATACAAAAATAAACTGTATTGTATATTGTATTGTACATGAATTAAGCTTAACACAAACTCAGGTTTAACACAAACTCAAGATGAGACATGAAGCAGGAAAACAATTCAAAAGCCTAAAGAGTCCCAATCTTCGGTGCTATTTTTTGCGCTAATGCCTGTGTGCTTTTCTTTGTATATTGAAATAAATGGAACATAATATGATTCTGCCAGGAGGAACGCGTTGTGTACTCCAACATTGTCTCATTTATCAAGGCACGTGGCAATGCATGAAGAAATGGGATCCATTCTTCCTGTACTACCTCTGTGTTAAATAAATGTGTGTATTGTGTCCTATAAAACATGACACATTGTGAAACAAAGTTCAATTGAAGGATAAGGTCTGTAGACTTCAGTGTGGAATTCTCAAATTAGTACTTCTGTACACATGCTCCTTATATTTTAATATATTGATGTACTTCATATACACAGAGTACATATTGCTGTGTATGGGTAAAACCAAAACCGCATGACCTCTCATATCAATATGCATGGATGAGGTTTTTGTGTCCAAATGGCAGACTATGGGTCGGATTTATAAAACTTGTGTGCACACAAAAAGAGCCCCTAAATGTATGACGCAAAAGTTGGGATTTATAAAAGAAAACTTGATGGGAAATCTTACGTACATTTACAGCAACTCTGACCTACGTGTATGAAACATTTCAGAGACAATACTGCATAATTCAGAGTCAGTGCTGCGTATTTGCACTAAAGAACATTTTTGGGTTTTTATAAGCTTATGTAGGTTATCTGTTGTCACTTCTCAGGTTAATGGCAGACAGGTCAGGATTATCTCAGCCAAGCATCACTCCATCATGCCCAATGTGCGGGAAACCATTAACCGACCATCGAGATGCTGTATTCAGTTTTGTTATAGTGTGGGTGTATATGCATAAAACACAAAATATTTTGCCAACATACAAAAGGAAATTTGCAGCACTGTGAAGTTTTCCTAACATAATCAGATCAATTGACTGCACTCGAATTGCAATCAAGTCAACTAGTGAGAATGAAGCTGCTTTTATTAACTGTAAGCAGTTACATTCCATTAATGCACAAGCCTTCTGTGATACCAAAATGAGACTAAAAAACATGGTGGCTCAGAGACCTGGGTTAATCTGTGATTCATTTATTTAGAGGTAAAATAGCTTTGGCAGATGGTGCTGTATTGCTTGCTTGTTGGTAAGGTAACCGGCTGAACCAATTAGTGCTTTAAATGGCGCTTATTATAGTCCTATTCCTTATTACAGCAATCACGTCATTATCTGTGCCAGGTAATAGTGGATACCCACTCAAATGCTCGTGTCTTCAACCCCCAGAACACAGTGGAGAAGAACTATAATGCCACACATGATCTTGCATGCTCAGTTGTGGAGCACACTATAGGACTCCAGGGGCCTCATAGATAATGGCGTGCATAGAATTCACATTCTAACATGGCGTACGCACAAAAGCAGAAATGTGCTTACGCACAAAAAATCCAGATGCATAAATCTGTGAGAACGCCAAATTTCATTTTCTTCCGCTACATAAATCCCGATAAGCGTGAAAAGTAACGCATGCGCATGTGTCAGCTGTTCCGCCCCGTCTCCTCCCAGAATTACGCCACTTATATATGCAAATCAATATAAATAGTCCTTAAGCTCAGTGTTCTGTGAAAAGGCAATGGCAAAAGCACAGAGGGAAATAGAAGAGTTTCAGTGAATACCAAGTGTAGGCAATGAAAAACGTACTAACGTACTAACAACAAAAGAAAGTTGATTGAGTGACATAGAGTGTCTGAGAAATTTTAAAGCTCAAGTTCATAAAGTCACACAGTGTCATATGAAAGCTTATTAGGGTAAAGAGAAAAAAAAATAGGCACACAGTGGGAAAAAAGCACAAAATGTCAACTTTAATCTCGAAATTTCACTTTAATCACATAGTTTATTTTATCATTAAAGTAGAACATCATAAACTTCATCTTAAAATCGTTTAATTTACTAGTTTCTCAAATCCCATCATAACTAAAGTAGCACATTAAATGCTTTGTTTTGTATTTGATCTTCTATGTGCTCTATGTGTGTGAATCACTACATGCTTCTTCTTAAACAGGCTTACTGTCCTCCGACAGGACACAGAATCCATTACATTCATAATATTACAGCTCTCTGAATAATTAAAATGCTAAGATGTATATGTGATATCATTTTCATGATGATAGGAATTAAAGCATGTTATTAAACATGGGATCATGGTGTCACAGTGATTGTTCATGCCTCATGCAAGATGCTTGCTGCGCCATCTGCTACCTTCGATGAAATAATTTATTGCAGCAGTGCTGTCTCTTTCAAATGTACAAACCCCCAATTCCTGTTCTTCCTTTTCTTTCTTCAAATACCCAATCACCACACAATCAGCTCTGTAATAGACGATAAGCCATCTTTAAGCTTTGAACGCTGATTCTTCAAAACATTTAAGGAAGATTGAAATATCTTCATAGAACATGTTAAATTATTCTATCCATCCAGTGTCGTGCCAGTTCCAGCAAGAATACAGGGCAAGGCAGGGACAATTCGTGAACGGAGCGCCAGCTCCTAGCTAGCGCTGCGACACTGTGTCCTCACATGTATGTTTATTAACAATATAGATTATTTAAATTAAGTTAAAGTTTTATTTTGCTGCATTTTATCTTAAAAATGCTATCATCATCATATGTAAATGCGTGCTTTATAAAGTGCCTTAGGTTGTGCAATATTATAACTGTAGTGCAAGTTTACAGTGAGATGATTGTACTTATAAGTACAGACAGTTCTACAAGGATCACTTGATGGACTGATTGAATGCGTTTATAGTTCTTGAGGTGAAACTGTTTCTGAACCACGAGTAAAGGTTCTGAAGTGTTTGCCATATGAGAGCAGTTAAAATAGGCAGCATGGCTGAGGCAGCATGTGCTTGATGCTGTATACCAATAATTCTCTTTCCGATCAGCTGCTGCTGTGATTCACACTCAGATATAGTGATATAAATACTCCGAGTGGTGCAGTGAGAGTAATATGGAAAAAGATGATCCGCTGTGGCAACCCTTAACAGGAGCAGCTGAAAGAAGAAGAAGGAGCAGTGAGTAACAACGTTAAAGCAGCTATTGTATTTAGAATAGTTTGTCCTATCTGTGGACCATTATATTGTTACAGGTTAATTACAATCAGATGCATTAAACTAATAAACAATATGCGGTTAATTTCAGTGTATTTATAAAGTTGTGCCAGGGATGTGGATCTAAAAAAGAAAGGAAAACCACACTGGAATAGTAGCACTGCTTTGACACTGGGTGCCACCAGTCTGCAAAACCCAGCACAGAATTTACGTACACCAGGGTATGAGCTACCATGAAAATGTGCATGGCTTTACACCAAGTTTAGGTTTTATACATCGCGATTTGAGTGTGGAAACGGTTGTACGTAATATTTTTGTGTGTATGCACCTTTTATACATGAAGCCCCAGGTGAATTAAGTTCTGCAGCATCGTGACTGCATATGTACCAGGTTGATTAGCGTAGTCCATATGTGATTGTTTCCTGGTAGGAACTGGGTGAGGTTCTAGTCACATTTACATACACACCTTTACAAGATGATTATGACTTATTACCCTAATGGTGTAGAAATATGCATACACCACGTCTTATAATTCAGTTTTTTTTGGGTGTGTGCGCATTTTCCAAATTTTTGGTGAACACATACTTTCACACTCAAATCCAAGGTAAATTTTATAAATAAGACCACAAGTTAGGCAGACATTTTTTAAAGGTTTTGCTTTTTAAAGACCACACGTGACTCAAGGATGCAGGTAAACTAGGAGATGAGGGAGACTTTCTGATAATCTTTTAGTAGTCCTAGGACAGGATAGGATTTAATCACCATGCAGACATCAAAAAAAAAATAAAAGACTAAATGGAAGAGCACAGAAGCAAGACATTCAGGGCAGAGCTTGCCATGTTGGATATTTCAGGCAGAAAGCTTTATTTTCTGTTTTCTTTTCTTTTTAAACTTAGTAGTCTCTCTCTTTGATCACCACTACTTTGTTGTTTGTTATAAATAAAACCTTTTTGATAATGGTAGGCTTTCCTCACCATATTGTCATAAAAGAAGACTCAGAAACTGCCAAGGAGATGGGAAAACGGTGATGTACCCTTATATTTCTTTTATGAAACTAACAAAAGTGTCATTGGTTACATTTTTAAAAGACTCTCTTACTCTGTCTCAGACAGATGCCCCTTTTTGAGACACATCCTGGTCATTTTCACAGATGTCAAAAAATTCAGGAATTCCTGTTGCACGTGGTCAATGGTTTATCTTCTGATGACTCTTAGTATACCTGAGATAGATGCCATTTTTCAGTCACTTCCTGGGTCATTTGCATGGATAACAAAACATTAAGATTTCTTTTTTGTGACTTTCACATGGAGTTAAGCCAGTCTGAGTTTATTTCTTTTGCTAGGCTGAGAACAGGGACATCCATAAAACTTCCTGCTGGTGACACAGTACCCTTATGTACAGTATATCACTAGACTAATGAAATTCTGATGAATACCCATGTAACAATATTTACTTTGTCATCTTTCATATTGGAAGTGGTGTACACCTTCTGTTGAGAAATACAGCACAGCAAATGAAAAAATTCTTAAGTAAATATTCTGCCTGGAATTTGTAAAAAGTAATCGTCTCACTAAAAGTATCCATCCATCCATCCATTATCCAACCCGCTATATCATAACTACAGGGTGACGGGGGTCTGCTGGGGCCAATCCCAGGCAACATAGGGGGCAAGGCAGGAAACAAGTCCCTGGAAGTACGCCATGCAGGGTGCACACACACACACACACACACGCACACACACTCACACACCATGCACACACCAGGGACAATTTAGGATCGCCAATGCACCTAACCTGCATGTCTTTGGACTGTGAGAAGAAACTGGAGCACCCAGAAGAAACCCACGCAGACACGGGGACAACATGCAAAATCCACGCAGGGAGGACCCGGGAAGCGAACCTGGGTCTCCTAACTGTGAGGTAGCAGCGCTACCCACTGCGCCATCACTAAAAGTTTTCTTGGGGAAAAGTTAATGCTTAAAAATTCAGACAGCAAATGGCTAAAGTCACATGTACAGGACACATGATGTAAAAAAGGTGACCTCCAAAGAGCATAAATCCTTTAAAATGAGAATGAGAACAATAGAAGTAGGAGCATTCATGGAATAGCCACAGGAATCCAGAGAAGCACTAGGAAGGCATACAAATCCACTTAAAAGAGGAAGGCAGAATGTATCCTTTGAAATGTTATGTGTAGATAAGAACTTAAGTGGGGACATTCCATATTGATACCGTATTACTACAGGAATTTTTATTTTTGCAAGGGTGAGTCAAAAAAATATATGCAAAGTTCTCATATCCATTTTTCATCTGGACTACAGCAATGGAGTATCTGCCATTTGTGTGAACGTGAGGACGTTCTTTTATAAAATGTATGAACAGCAACAACGGTGAATAATAACAGTTTTAAGAAAATAACAGAACTTGACACAACAGAAATTTACAAGGTCAAAGCAAATCATCAGCAGGTACAGTAATGATTAGGAAATTAAAGAACTGCAATAAGTTGTAAAGCAAAAGAACCCACATTGTGGGCTGAAGACATCTTGCTTTAGTATCATTCCATATTGTTTCTTATTATCTGTGTTTGCCCTTTGCAATGAGTGACATCACTCACCAAATGGGGAATTCATTATTAGATAATTAAAACCAGAGCAATATCACACAATAGTATACTGCTCCATCCTGGGTATAGCGTTAATCTGCATCCAACCCTGCAAGCAGGTCCTTCAACTTAGAGGGGAAATTTGGGGGTTTGTGGCAGGATTGGCACTCCAACAACTGTAAAAAAAAACCTCACACTATTCCACTGTGGTGCTGGGGTGTCACCTGCTGCACTCGACTCCCAATCCAGGTGGTTCATCATGTGGTGGGTGCAGCAACATACTATCAGCTCATGCTACCAGTACACTGCAAACTGATTTGTAAGTTGAAAGACTAGGAGATGCAGAAAAAAACATAAAGAGTGCTAACATTGTGTATTATCATAGTATTTCCCTCTACTTACCCTTTACCTGTTTCCTCAAGGGTAAGTCTACTCGTCAAGTTCATTATCGGGTTGGTCGACTGTTACACTTTAAGATTAAGACACATACATAGGTATAGGCCCCCATGAATGACACACACGCGCTGATTAACCTTTAGCACTTTAAACCACACAAGTGCTTTAGGAATAACACAACTTGTCACTTAGCACTTCAATAGACTTACTTATTATCGGCACAAACAACATATGATATTTTATTGATATCTAAGATCTAAAAATTTTTTTTGGTCTAAAAGAATACAGTACATTTAAACATACAAAGGCTCAGCACACTTGACTATAGGCCATTTATCAGCCAAGAATACCTTACTTTACGTACAGTTCCCTATTATTGAGTGGAGCACTCACTTGCAGCCTTAATAAACCTCGCAGCACAGAGGTAATGGCAAATCTCCAGCTGCAGCAGGTGCTCAAAGTAATCTACCTTATTATTTCAATCACTCTATAGACATTAAGATAAAGCATAGAAAGTTAAAAGCAGCATGGTATTTATTACAAGAATAATAATAATAATACCAGTGGAACAAAGAATAATGGAAAATAGGGCTGATAGGTACCGAAAGGCCAAGCGGAATGCGGCTTCGGTGAGCAAAAATTAGGGCATGAGAGGAGTTTGGGGAGGCCAAGGAGAACGACTTTCAGGTGGCTTCGAGGAGATTCTGGTCCACCGTCCGGGGTCTCAGGAGGAGGAAGCAGTGCAGTGTCAACACCGTATATGGTTGGGATGGTGCGCTGCTGACCTCGACTCGGGACGTTGTGGGTCGGTGGGGGGAGTACTTCAAATACCTCCTCAATCCCACCAACATGCCTTCCAATGAGGAAGCAGAGCCTGGAGACTCAGAGGTGGGCTCCCCCATCTCTGGGACTGAGGTCACCGAGGTGGCAGGGCCCCGGGGGGTGGATGAGATATGCCCGGAGTTCCTCAAGGCTCTGGATGTTGTATGACTGTCTTGGTTGACACGTCTCTGCAACATCGCATGGACATTGGGGACAGTGCCTCTGGACTGGCAGACCGGGGTGGTGGTCCCCCTCTTTCAAAAGTGGGACTGGAGGGTGTGTTCCAAGTACAGAGGGATCACACTCCTCAGCCTCCCTGGAAAAGTCTATTCGGGGGTTGTGGAGAGGAGGGTCTGTTGGAGAGTCGAACCTCGGATTCAGGAGGAACAGTGTGGTTCCTTAGCAGAGTCCTGGAGGGTGCAAGGGAGTTTGCCCAACCAGTATACATGTGTTTTGTGGACTTGGAAAAGGCATTCGACTGTGTCCCTTGGGGAATCCTGTGGGGGATGCTCCGGACTATGGGGTACCGGGCCCCCTGATAAGGGCTGTTCGGTCCCTGTACAGCCGGTGTCAGAGCTTGGTCCGCATTGCCGGCAGTAAGTCGAACCCGTTTCCAGTGAGAGTTGGACTCCACCAGGGCTGCCCTTTGTCACCGATTCTGTTCATAACTTTTATGGACAGAATTAGAATTTCTAGGCGTAGCCGGGGTGTTGAAGGGGTCCGGTTTGGTGGACTCAGGATTGGGTCACTGCTTTTTGCAGATGATGTTGTCCTGTTTGCTTCATCAGGCCGTGATCTTCAGCTCTCTCTGAATTGGTTCGCAGCTGAGTGTGAAGCAGCTGGGATGGGAATCAGCACCTCCAAATCTGAGCCATGGTTCTCAGCCGGAAAAGGGTGGAGTGGCCTCTCAGGGTTGGAGGCAAGATCCTGCCCCAAGTGGAGGAGTTCAAGTATCTTGGGGTCTTGTTCACGAGTGAGGGAAGAATGGAGCGTGAGATTGACAGGCGGATCGGTGCGGCATCCGTAGTGATGTGGACTCTGCATCGGTCTGTTGTGGTGAAAAAGGAGCTGAGCCATAAGGCAAAGCTCTCAGTTTACCAGTCGATCTACGTTCCTACCCTCATCTATGGTCATGAGCTATGGGTAATGACTGAAAGAACGAGATCACAAATACAAGTGGCTGAAATGAGTTTCCTCTGCAGGGTGTCTGGGCTTTCCCTTAAAGGTAGGGTGAGAAGCTCGGTCATCGAGAGTCAGACCCCACTGGTGAGGTGTTCCTGGCACGTCCAACCGGGAGAAGGCCCCGGGGAAGACCCAGGACACGCCGGAGGGACTATGGGATTTTCCCGGAAGAGCTAGAAGAAGTGGCTGGGGAGAGGGAAGTCTGGGCCTCTCTGCTCAAGCTGCTGCCCCAGCGACTCGACCTCAGATAAGCGGAAAAAGATGGATGGATGGATGAGGACTGATAGAAAAGTCTGGATAAAATAGTCTTAAAAAAAGCTTATGAAAAGTTACAGATGACAAGGATGAATGTTCCAAAGCATTTGATTTAGCAATTGATGTTCATGAAAATGCTGTTAGCTGATGGTTGGATGAAAACTGGTCATATGTGTCTTTGTTTTCCTCTTTGATGTCGCTGTTCTGTCATCGCTCTTTCTCTTCTTCTGACGTTGCTTTCAAAATGAGGTTTTTTTATTATAAAATGTCATTGTGTGGTTTCACAACACTTGATTGCATTTGGTTGCATGCACCTGATTGGCTGGCTGTCAATATGATGGATGAATTTTGCTCAAACTCTTTAATCTATCTTTTCCCAGATAGTAAAGTTTTTTGATGTTGCCTAAAACATTGCTATGTCCTGCTTTCCCAGGCCGTAAACCAAATTGTTGTCCCAGATGTCCATCCATAAAGTAATCAAAATCCTGAGATATCGGCTCAGTCTTCCTTTCCCAGGCTGTAAAACCATTTTAGCACTATATGCTGTGAACAACTGTTATAAAAGTGAGATGTAAGGGACAAGGATATGCCTTTTTTATTATAATGCCTATACAAGTGTTCTGCATCTGAATTCATCTTGTTGGGATTGAGAAAAATATAATAATAAAAATACAGAGAATAATTTGTAGATTTTATACACCATAACACATAGTAAATTGACTTTGTTTACCACATCAAAGCATTTTAATTAAAATGTTAAAAGATAGAAAAAGTGAAAATTGCTTAACAAATAAGTGTGCTCGGGGATTAACTGTAGTTAAATGTTTTGAAAGTTGCAACATTTTAGATTTTAATTTGTTTACTTCCTCAAAGACAAAGCCATTAGAGTTAAATATATCTGTAACAATGAATCATATTAAAACATTGTGTTAATAGAGTATAAATACATGTATTAGTCGAATGTATAATATACATTTTTTTAGAATTTATAGTATCAAGTTATTAAAACCTGAGCATGTGTAGTTTTGTAGTGACTGAAGTAGCTTTCCTTGATACTAGATTACAACTCAAGTGAAAATGGCATCAATTTATGTATTATTCTTAGCTCTTGATTGCAGAGAGTTATCAGCTAATTATAGTCCATATTTATTTTTTAAAGAAGTACCTAATGAAATGTTAATATATATAAAAGTTTTATATTAAGTTAAAATAATCCCTCTCAAGGTAAGTTTGACTCAATAAAAATTATGACAAAAGTTATTTTACTTCGATTTTTCTTCACAAACTACTCTGCAGTAGCATATGTTAAAGTCAGATTTTCCACAAATAACATATACGTTTAGAAGGAGGTCATTTAATCTTTCTTATTGTCTTTTGACATTCTTCATATTTTACATACAGTATGTATTGATCTCATTAAAAAAGACTTTCAGATTTAAATGAAAAGCACATTTGGAAAGATGTGTGTCCATGTGTCTGTAGGTTTGTGTGTCCTTAGTAAAATTGTGAACACTCAACTTGAGACTGAGTGGAATTTTGACAATGGACTTCATTAATAATTGAGCAGAATGGTTACTGGGTTCTGTGGATAATTATCAGAGTGAAGCATATTCAGAAAATTAATAGCCATGAAGGAGCATTTGAACTGTCTCGCCTTTATTTTTGGAATTTGAAACGTTTACCTGATGGCAACAACTAAAATTGTGGAATGTGGTAGATGAGGTCTAACTGAGAGAATACGCTCTCCTTTACACAGTACTTGCTTATCAAAAATAAATCTGTCAGATTTGATAGTGATTTTACTGCCTCATACTTGCTATATTCTTCCGCTGTTGATGCTAATATTTCCAAACCAGATTCAAAGTAGAACCTGGCAAAGACAAAATCACAAAAGTTGATAATAAACTGAAATAATGGTGAGACTTGCACAAAAATGTTCTGTCCTTAAACATTGATAATTTTAACCACTTCCCACTGCCTTGTCTTTGATGACAGTCTCTTGTGCTAAAAGGTGTTTTCTAAAGTCAGTTATTAAGGTTACTTGTTTTTTACTAATCTCTCTATTATAATAAAAATCCCTGGGACAAGACAAGACTTTAGCCTGGGACTAGACTTTTCAGAGAGATACTTTCATGTCCTGTGAGACGACTTCTCAGAGAGACACTTTTACATCCTGCAAGACAGAACTTTGTGCCAAGAGATTTAATCACGCCTCAGGCTGGAAATAAAAGACAAAGAGTAGATACAAAGTAGAACATCGTGAAAGAATTCAAAACGCTATGCCGACATACACATGCAGGGCAGGTTAGAGATAATGAAAGTACTAAAATTCAAAGTCTAAAAAAAATTATAGTAAAGATCACATTAGCGCAAAAAAATGGAAATTATTACTGCGAAATAATGGAACAGTGAAAAGAGATTAAATATATCGCTCAGATTTAAACTTTAAGTTGAGACTTGTAGATCATCTAATTCATGTTGCCATCAGGAAAAAGTAGTGTTTCTTCCCAATAAAGAGGTGTATCTGCTAGAATTAAAAAGATTTGTTGTTTAGTGAAAAGTGGGAAATCCACATGTTTGTGCTAAAAGCAGAGGCATGAAGTGCCGCATGTAGCGCAGGGGCCGGGGAGTGGGGTTGAGAGCAAAGCTTTGCAGCAGGGGCTTAAACCCCTCTAGTATTAAGGTTATAGAAAAGACTTATTACGCAAAAGTCATCTGCCAAATGAATAATGACTTATTTCCCTTCACATTAAACAGGGTTACAATCATTGAGCCATTTAAAACAAAACTAAACCTTGTTTCCAAATTTACAATGACAACCATTAGTGTAGAGAATGTACAAAAGAAGTGAAAGAAGACACCACTGAGGAGACCCTGTGGATGAGGACAGCATGTCACACAGACAGCTGTTTACTTTACTTCCTTACATGGCCCCTGTTTATTAAAATGTCAGTCAGCCACCCTACCAATTTAAAGACCAAATTCAAAATCTCTAAGAAGTCCTACTACAAGCATAGGCTGTGTGAGATTGAGTGGTTTTTAAAGTTGATGAAAAGTTTATAATTAGGAGCCTTGCATGAGTCTCCACCCTTACAAGTGGTATTACAACAGATGAAGCAAAGTAACAATGGTGTCCTCTTCCCCGTTAGAGTAGTAAGTAATTTACACCATTGCACACATTTATGAATGTGCACATTTATGAATTTTGGCCACCAAAATGATATAGGTATTAGCACCAAACAACACATTATTCACACTGCATGAAATGGCTACACTTCACTATTAATTTTTTCCTGGTTTGTTTCAAAAGTGAAGAAGATCTTCTTCCTATGTACCAGCCCCCTGAGAAAAGAATTTTCCGTTTTTCTCATAAAGTAGCAGTAAAACTACAAACACTTTGGGCCTTTAAATAAAGTACCTCTTGAAGTTTTACAGTAAATTCATCGAAAATCGAAAACATTCCAAAAAGCAGTACTCTGTAGCAGTTTATCATTTAAAAATGTATAAAGATCCATCCATCCATTTTCCAACCCGGGCTGAATCCAAAGACAGGGTCACTTGGGTCTGCCAAGCCAATCCCAGCCAACACAGGGCACAAGGCAGGAACTAATCCTGGGCAGGTGCCAAACTCCACCACAGGACAATACTACAATAAACACACTAGGGGCCACAATTTAGAATTGCCAGTCCACCTAACCTGCATGTCTTTGACTGTGGGAGGAAACCGAGGCCTCGAGGAAACCTATACTATATTACGGGGGAGAATATGCAAATTCCACGCAGGGAGTGACCCGAAGCAAACCCGGTCTCCTAACTGCGAGGCAGCAGCTTACCCACTGCACCACTGTGCCCATGTATAAAGATTGAACTTTTCATTCTAAATCCTGGTTAGTTTCCCAACACATGACTGACATATACAGTACCTATAAGAAAAACTGAGGGTCCAAATGATACTTTTATTGATACTGTGGCCAGCCAATCTTTATGAAATAAGTCATGGGATCAGTTAAAGCCCGGTAAGTGGAGTATTTAAGGCTTTCGTTAACAGAGAACAAAAAATATGCTCTGGGGAATAGTACAGTATGAGAATTTGAGCATTTAAATTTATCCTGTGAGTTGGTGGTAGATTCTTCGTATAGCCTCCGTCGTATCATACGGGCTGTAGATGATAAAGCAAAAGAAAATACATTTTTTAGGTAAAGCATTTTCTTTTGCTTTGGGTTATTAGTGAAGGGCTTTTTTAAGATTTATTTTAGAGAACGCCATTGGGCCCCTTTGAAATCGGATGTAAAGATAAAAAGGTAAAATTTTTAATATGAGTAAAGTAGAGATGTTTACCGTATATACTCATGTAAGCAAGCTTCGTTCTTGAAACCCCCAAAAATTGATCATAAAAATCAGACCCCGACTGATCAAAAATGCAACACTTACATTTTTTTTACATCTTCTTGCCTCCTCCAATCTCGCACCAGTTTCTCAGACAAATTCAAATTTTGTTGCAGCAGTGCAGTTACTCCATTTCTTTTAATTTAAAACCAGCTTCATATTTTTTCTGATCAAACGCCTCCATCAGAGAGGCGGATGCTCTTACAATAAAGGTAGAATGACAGGTGGAGATACAAAACACACAACAGTGCAATCAGCTACTCGAATAGTTTGGGTATTAATGGAAGTCATGTAGGCACAATATATAGGAAAAAAAAGGCAGTGCACTCCATGTTACTTCCGTCAGGTAAAAGTAGCATATCAATCTCGTGAGTTTTCCGCATTCAACTTAAACTATTGCATTATAAAATAGCTGAATTTACATGGTAAAAATCAAGCCTGAACTTATCTCATGGAGAACTTAAACGTGGGTATATATGGTAAACATATAAAGTGCCATCTTTTTAACATATGATGCCAAAAACACATGATGGGCAAATTCTCTGGTTTTGAATGTGACATCACAAATATGACAGCTTAAAGCCTCAGTACTATGCCTTCTTTGGTTATGATAGAAACTGTAACCACTGTGTGAGTATTGTATATTGTAAAAAAGATTTTAGGGCATCATTCCTTTTGACTTTTTAGTCTTGGTTTCATTTGGGTTTGTCTATTAGATTGGCTTTCTCCTCATCAACATACTTGGTATGATTTTTGATACATTTCCCATCTTATGGCCTCTTTCGCATTAAAAAGTACCCCTGCCTCTCTCTTAATTGTAAGGGCATAACTACAAGGTGTAGGATGTTTGAAATATATACTAAGCATTTGAGCTCTGTAAATCTCCTAGTACATTTAGGTGGGATGGAATTAGTTCTGGCCAGGTTACATTGACAATCTACATAGGATAGCGTTTAACATTATAGTTTCTATTTTAAACTTCAAGAATACATTCAGCACTGTGGAAAAAGAATTAAACAGATTAAAAAGAAGCACAGTTAAAGTTGAAACCAGAGAGAAAATATTCATTGTTTGGTAAGTCAGTCCAATGGATTTGGGGCATGTTATCTCAGCTGAAGGTGTAGCGCTAGACACTTCTATTATAGAAGATATATTGCTGAATTTGCACCAGTTGCTCAACCACTTCATTGGTTAACAAAGAAGAAGATTCCATTTCTGTGGAACATTGTATGTCAGGAATATTTTGTAAACTTTGAATCAGCAGTTGTTACTATCCAAACACGTGTGCTTTTGTGGACCCTTCTAATTTATTTTAGATACTGATGCAAATGATCAGAGAATCAGTGCTGTTCCTTCCCAAATACATGAAAATCAGTGGAACAAGTGGCAGCTTTATGCTTAAAATGTGAATACAGTGATCTTATACCACTACTCCTAAGTTACTTTTTAACCTGGTAACTTCTACATTTATATTTTTACTGGGGGTCCACTGCTTGCTGTAACCCTTGACTGGCCTCCGGCTTACGCGTGTGCTATACTTCTGCGGATTCTGCCACTGCTATGGTATTATGGGGCTGAACACTTCCCAGGAGATGGTTGTTCTCTCTGAAACCCCCTTCTTAAACGTTAGTGATACAAATGGGAAACAAATACAGGTTTTTTTTACATCCTCTTGCTTTGATTTGCTGCTGGCTTTGTTGCTGCTGCTGTGCCGCTGCGGATCAGCATCTTTTGCAACGCTGAACATTTAAAAAGGCTGTACAGCAGCTGTCCTACTCTTTTGTCTTTTATTTCCAGCCCTTAAGTAATCTCTTTGGCACAAAGTCTCATTTCATTGGATGAGATCTTGATTATATTAGTTTACAATTTCATAATCTAACAACATCACATTAAAGTTCGATAAATTTGAAAAATAATGAAACCAAAACATATAAAAGTAGGTTTTAAAATAAGCCAGATTTTAAAGTATGACAAAAGTGACATAAAAAATCACATACAAAATCATTATACAAAAGTCTGCAATCTCTAGGCTTAGGATTTTATATTGTAAAAGATAGCTTGTCCATGCAGACAGACATGACAACGAGGTCCAACACACACACGCTTATTTTATTAATACTATTATATACAAGCACTATTACTATTTACAAAGTCCAGTCCTTGGTTCCTTCGCCGCCTACTCCTGCCTCTCGCTCCGGCCATTCATTCTCGGACTGCCTCCTAATGGGAGTGAGGCTGCCTCTTTTATCTTTTCCCCAGATATGCTCCAGGTGCCTGATGATATACTTCCCGAAGCACTCTACAGTGTGTCGGAAGTGCTGCCCTTGAACCTGAGGCACTGCATAAACTATCCCTAAATTCTGTCAGCACTTCCTGGTGTCCTGGAAGCCGCTGTCCCTCAGGGATCAAGGACTGTCCAGCTGCCCAGGGAGCAGCTAGCGCGCCGCCTCCCGGGTCCCTCTTGCTCCAGAAAAAACTCCCGGCGGGCAGGGTTCCTGGCCGGGCTTCATCACAATATATATATAGAGTAGATTTTCAAGATTATTAGCTTGTGGGGAGAGAGTTTATATTAAGGACAGATCATAATTCCCGCTTTTAGCTAGCTCTTTACAAATTTAAGAATCCAGAAGATCAAGTGCCCTTGATGTCGTCTTGTCAGCCTTCTAAAACATTATTCAGCAAAAGATATGGGAAGAGCATAAATAATTTGATTTGTGGCCCTCATTGTTCCTAGAGTGGTATATCTTATTACTGTAAGCAGAAAGGGGTGGAAATTTGAAAGGAAAGACAGCAATGTGATGTAGACTCAGGCCTGAAAAATTATTTTGTAAAAAAACAAGGCTATCAAGCAAACCACCCCAGCCCATGTAACCTCAGTCTAGATTAAAAGCTTTTGTAGTGTTGGGACTAATTGACAGTACAGGATCTGATTCTTCACTTTGTATGAGGTGTAGGAAAGAGTTGGACACAGACAGGTAGACATTGTTTGGGCTATCCAACACACGCTATTTACTATATTTACACAGATGACACACACACACAACCCAGCAGTGTCAAGAGCACCATCACCGCGAAAGTCCAGCCTTCAACTCTTCAATATGCCTTTGTTTCGTCTCCTGCCTCTCCTCTCCTCTTTCACACTCTGTCCACTTCATTCGAACCAGCCTTGAACACAGGTGCTGCCACTTCTTACGCTCACCCAGACGAGCCCCAGAAGGACTGGAAGAGGACTACGCCTCCAGACCTCGAGTGACAGCCACCCTGGCTGGTATGTGAATCACGGGAATAAAGCTTGGAAGCCCAACCCTATAGGTGCCTGTGGTTATCGTGCTGTAGCCTAGATGCCTGAAGAGCCCTTGATTCTCAGCACTTCCGCCATACCCGAAGTGCTAAAGAAGATCAGGGACAGCCCCTGAGTGCTTCTGCGCGCGAGTCGGGTTCTTCCGCTACACCAAACAATCGAAAGGCCGGGCGGAAGTTCATCGTATGTCCTATACGCCTATTGATATGGGGTGGCCGCCCATCCATTCAATGGCTGGATTTGGGAGAGAAGAAGGACAGAGCCTCGGAGAAGAGGAGTGGAGGCAGACCAAAAGAAAGAGGCATTGTGCAGTAAAGCCTGACTTTGGGATGAAAGTGGGTTGTGCACCTGTAAATATGGACTGTGTGAATAAACGCGGTGTTGGGTTTTGTACCTACGGTGTCTGCCCTTGTCTGTGTCCGGCCAAGCTTCCCTACAAAGGGTAAGTGAGAAAATGGAAATGCACACTATACTGATTCCAGCAGTATTACATAATTTAAAGACTGGTTGGCACCTGGAAGTGGAGAAATAGTTAAAGAAGGTGGATGTCTTTTCTAATGTCCAGGATAGACACACAATGTTAAACTGGTGTAAACATGTGAAGAGCGGCAACCAATGAAGCAATGGACTAATAGTTTGGGCTCTTTTACAAACCCTACAGCTAGTTATCCATTAGTGTAAGTGGCTGTAGAAATGGCAGGCCCATTACCCATTTTAGATTTTGATACTTGTTGTTGCTGATTACTTGAGAAAATGGACAGAAGGAATTCCCCATTTTGAACAAGAAAATAGGCAATGCAGCTAATGATTTTGCTGAGTAATTTATATGCAGGAACTGCAAATATGATTCATTCTGGTCAAAGAAGAAATTTTGAATGTACACTTTTTTAGGAAATCCACAGTTTTCTGGATATTCATAATACTTCCTGTCATTACAAGTCAGTGTAATGGGTTAGTGAAGTGGTTTAATCAAGATTTAACTCTGATGTTGCTCATATTTGTTATTGTTAACCAAATGAGTTTGCCTCACAGACACAAAAGCAATTTTATGACTTGAAAGCTCAATACCAATTTTACGAGGAAGGGGAGGGTGTCTGGTTATAGGACAGAAAAAAGAAGGAGAGGATGATGTCCAGAATTGCAAAGATGTAGTTAAGAAAAACATTTTTCACCTTCACTGTAGATTAAACAGTAACCAAAGGGGTGCTTTTAATTCCACAATAGTAACATTTTATGATTCCTGTTTTAGATATCCATCTGTTTATCCTGATAAGCCAAGTCTTGGATCAAATCAAAAGTAAAGATTTTTATAACTATTTAGAGCTTATCCCTAGACATACAAATAGTTATAAATGGCAAAAGAAACTTAACTGTTGTTTTAGCACTCCAAAGAAGAACAGTGCAGTGGCAGGGTGATGGTGCATTCTATAACTCAATGGTTGCTCGTGGATTGTTTGGAGGCTTACAGACATGCTCAACATCAGGATGCACATCCGAAGCCACTGTGGGAGAAAAAGAACCAAGTGTTAAGTGTGAGAATATGGCGGCTTTAAAGGCTGAGACAGGAAGTGACGCTATCTGGACCTGAATCGGAAGTGATGTCATCGGGACTGGAAGAGGCACCATCAATCGCACTCAGAACCGGTAGTGAGGCCAATAAGCAAGAACTTATACATTTGATGGTCAAGAAACCACCTGGTGACCCACAGATTTGACTCCTTGTGTAGGGCTATCCACTGTAGGGGTGTATGATCCATAACAAGACTGAATTCACAAGAGGTAGTACCTCAACTGCATAATTGCCCATTTAATCACAAGGGCTTCCCTTTCTACCGCGATACCTGGTCACCACCATCGATGCTCTGGCTCAGCGCGGCACCCGGGCCTGTGTCTGAAATGTCAGACTGGTGAATGAAAGGAAGTGAAAAGTTAGTTTTTTCAATACTAGTGCTGATATAAAGGTCTGTTTTAAGTCACCAATTGCAGCATCTGTCTTATCAGTCCATACTACGTTGTTTGGGGCCCTCTTCTTTGTTAAATCACTCAAGGTTGCCACCGTCTCCAAAATCCAAGGTACAAACCGGCTGTAATATCCGGCTAAACCGGGAAATGCTTGGACTTGCCATTTGGTTCATGGGGCCAATTCAATATGGCATTTACCTTCGAACACTGTGGCTTTACGGTACCCTGACCTACCAGGTACCCTAAATATTTAGCTTCCACAACCCATGAAAACATTTTTCCAATTCGATTGTGTAACTGCTCGATATATTCTAATATATTTGTAGAGGGAAGAGCCTCTCCTTCCCAGCCTTCTTTCAAAATATCAAATATTCCCCAAGATTCTCCTCCATATAATAATTTGAAAGGCAGGAACCCCTGCAAAGGCTTGTCTGTGGTTGGCCTTGTCACACATGTGTGATTGGGAGGCAGCTAGTGGGCCTGAATAATAGTAGTACCACACCAGACTGGGGGTGGCGAGCTGCACTGACTTTCTCTCTCAATCCTCTGCACACCATCCATGGGAGATCCCACTAAGTCTTGCCGCTATTGAGGATGTCATTACTTCTGGTCCCGGTGACATCACTTCCTGTCCCAGCCTTTAGAGCCACCATATTCTCACACTCAAATCAGTTCTAGCTTAGGCTATTGACCACATCTGCACTAAACCTAGCAGTAAAGAAAAGTCTTTAATTTTGTATGTATTAGTAAGAAACAGCATTACTTCCAATTGTACATATTTTGGGTGGAAAGAATCTATGGTTGTGGGTGCTCATTTTTTTCTTCATTATTGTGTTTGTGCTTAATTTTTCCATTTTTGTTTAGTTTACTGTCTAAGAAAGAAGAACGAGGAAGAAGTTGTTTTGTTTTTTTAGTTTTCTGATCACTTTTTGCACTTTAATTAATGTATATAGCACCAATAATTATTTTTCTTGTTTTTTTTTAATGTTCTTGCCTTGAACTGTGCATAATAATATATAACATTATTGTAAATATTTTTAGCATGTCTGGTATAAACCATAATTTCTGTTTTTGAATAGTCATCATTGTTTGTGTTCCAGTTCTCTCATTCCATAGTCACTTGGTTACAGCTCAAAGGTGTCTGGAATCATAAGTTTGTATGGGGTACCACAGCAATAATGTCTGAAAACAGACAGAGAGCCTTTACATTAGGAGTCTAACAGTCATGTTTTAAGGGCTCTATAGATAAGACAGAACAAGTCAGTAGAACAAGTGACCCCAGGGCTCAGAGTGGGGAAATGCTATGTTTCAAAGGAAGCAACTAGAAACTACAAGAGAAATTCAAGGTGATATTTTAGGTGCAGAACCAAAAGAAAATCTTAGAGGTGAGCTGGTGTGGAGATCTACAAGAGAAGGGAGACAAATCCTTTTATTCCAGGATTTTGGTACCTCTTGGTTATATTCTGGGATGTGTTCGTAGAATGTGGTAGTGTAATGAATAGAGTTTATCTTCTTGCAGTAAGTAGACATTTGAATTAAGCACAAGAAATAGGTGATTCCCACAATGCGAGCCACTTCATTAACACAAGTACAGAGCAGGATAAAAAGAGAACTGCAGCAGACACTGAGGATCAGATTGTGGATGGTTAGAGTAGAGGGCATGCAGCAAGGGCTGAGCTTGGTTGCACTTTTAACAGCGCTTGAAGAGCCATTTGACTGGCTTTATACACAGCATGGTCTGAGATAGGTTTACACAGTTAACCGTGTCTGAAGAGCAGCTCTATTGCTGTTGATGTCGAGACAAACAGTCAAGTCTTTCAAGAAAAGTCCACCATTGGTCTATTACTGTTAAGCAGCAAAATCAAATTATTTTGCAATTTTTAACATTTTACATATTTTATTTTTACATTTTGCCTAAATGTAAATGACTTCCCAGGGAAGTTTTCTTTACTCATTTAACTTTAATGTTGATGTAAGTCGACAAATTGTCATTAGTTGTTTTGGTATTTTTATCAAGGGGTGAAAAATAAGGGGATTTTATTTATTTGCACTACAGTCCTGCTTGTGTAGTTGTTACATTTATTTGCTTAGCAGACGCTTTCACTTCTCTAGCAAGTTTTTAACATTTAAAGATCCTTTTACTACAAATCCAAACATTTTACAATTTAGTTACATAAAAAATGAATACAAGTGATGCTGCATTTGCCTTCTAAAAAGAATAAAATATTGTATTGCATCTTTGCAAATTCACGCTATATATCGTACTGTATTCATTTTCTAAAACAATAGGTAAAGGATAAAGACATGCACTTGATACATCATATTCTTTGTGTGTATTTAGAAATGTTTAATCGCTAGGAATTCTTTTAAATTAATTTTCACACTAACGCTCCAAAATGAAACATTGCACCACACCATTGAATTTAAAGCATTACTTAAACCAGATAACTAAGTTCGTCCTTTGACGTTACTAACTAACAAGAAAAACTAAATTTAGGATTTTACCCACTTTTTTGACACTTCATCGCGAGATAAGAGATCCCGTTATTTCATTTAAATCGGTTCAATCTATCGATCCACTGGTACAATCATTTTTTCAGACAAAGGAATACGATAATATAAGTAAACTTTTAAATCACGACCCACCAAACAACAGACATTTAGAATCAAGTACTTTGGAAACTGAGAAGCGCCAGCGGAGAGCACTCCGGGATTGCCCCAGAAGAACGGGTCACGGCGCACATTCAGCTCGCCTTAACTTTACCTCGGGGTTTCCAATTTCGGTCATGCAGGTTGCTACATTTTTGCAGACTACCCTGAAGATACGTTATCGCTTTTCAAGGCGAATTCCACCTTTCTGTCCTTCCGTCCCTAAACAACAGTTAATCGAAACCAGAAATTCTATGGTGACGTGTGACGGCTTCTCCTATGTTTCTTAGGTCAGCTGTCGCCCCTCTTTATTGCTGCCCTCTTGACCTACATTTCATCTCGGATCATTTCTCCAATGAAGACGTTCGTCGTGATCTGGCAAAACACGTCAGCTGTACGGGAGAAGACCTGTGATATAAAAGCGGGTAGTTTGTCTGGTAGCGGAGAGCACGGAGGCCGCCACACGGTGGAGCAAACGCAACTACAAAAAAAAAAAAAAAAAAAAAAGAGGTGCATGTGGAAACAAGTCAAGTAATTTCTGCAAGAGGGAAAGTTTACAATTTTTCTAAATCCGGAAAAAATAAACACATAGAGGTTTAAATAGTGCTTTTATATCCAAAGTTATTAATGTGAATTATATTCCACCCTCGCCTTTTCACGTAGACAAAGAATGTTGGTGTCTAACGTGAGCCTCAGCTGTACTCCGGACAAAAGCATTTGGTGCCTGACAGACTCGAATGGGCATCGCGAGGCAAAGTTGGATCATAACCTCACGCCAGCCGGACACCTCGTAGTAGCCATTTGCTTAGGTTTTATCGGGACGCTCGGTTTTTTCAACAACTCCCTGGTGCTCGTGCTCTTCTGTCGCTATAAAATCTTGCGGTCGCCCATCAACCTGCTGCTGATGAATATTTCAGTCAGCGATCTGCTCGTCTGTGTGGTCGGCACGCCCTTTAGCTTTGCGGCCAGCACCCAAAGACGCTGGTTAATCGGGAAGACGGGATGCATCTGGTACGGCTTCATCAATTCATTTTTAGGTGAGTTGAACACACCCAGTGGGTTCGGTGTTTTGGCAATGATCTACCCACTTCCCGTTAAAGTAATCTGCATTTTCACAGGAGAGGGGACGATTCTTGTATTTACAGTTAAAACGGTTGTCCGCAAGCATGTGCAATTGTCTATACATAACGCAATCAAAGTTACTAAAAAGTGAAGTGCATTGACGGAGCAGGAGGCAGTTGTGTAGCGTTACAGGCACAACAAGCAGTTCATTTGGATTGAATATACTGTATAACAGTTTGATTGCACGAAGGTAAAGTTTAAATACACATCGAGAAAACGGTAAGAAGATGAAAATGACATTTTATAGGTAATAACTCAGGGAAGCTGGCACCTGTTTTAAGGTACATCTTGCTTGTGCCTATAAAAACCTACAATGGAAAAGGTGACACCAGCAGAGTTATAATAGTAACATACAGACATTATCATTTGTCTACTACTGTTATTGTTTATCGGCGTTTTTTTTTACGTTAGATATTTGGGAGGAGTGGACCTTTGGGTTTGAATCGTTGTTCTTACTAGCTGAACAGAAAGGTTACCGTGTAATATCAAACCTTTGGAGCAGTGATGTGCACAAACCTTCTGGTGTGCATAACGGGGAGAAGGGGCACTATATAAGACAGGATTTATTACTTTTTGTAATGACCAGTTTTATTTTAGTGGTTTTAATTTCAATGGGGAACTTTTGGGGTATTTTAATATCCACAAACCTGGTAAAAATATTTGTCCGGGATCACTCATAATGCTGGATTGTCAGAATATACACTAGACCAGTAGTGCAAATATACTTTATTTGTCTAATATACCGTACCACATCTTAACAAGGCAAAACAAAAAATAACACAATTTCCATCTAGTTACTTGAAATATCAAATGTATACCTTAACAGCAAGAGTTCACCTCACAGCACAACACTACAACTTTAAATGCTGTGTCTTTCATTTTATGTTATATGATTCTAACCTTAAAGGTAGAATAAAGATATATTTCTTGAACACCGTCATTCATTGTATGACAGTAAAGAATAAACACCATTTTCTGCTGCCACATTTGCCTTGTACTTCATTACATTTCAGAAATGCATTGTTACCAGTACATTATACAACTGTGCCAAGACAATAGTTCTGTTATTTTACTTTTATTTACTTATTTGACCGATGCCTTTATCCAAGGTGGCTTATGGCATTTGATATACATATATTTCTTTTGTTTCCCAGTAGGTGCTCAGTCAGGTGAAGTGACTTGTTCATGGTCACCCCATGTACAGGCAAGACAGTATGACGCAATGGTTAAGGATTTAGACTTTAACCCATGAAGCTGCCGGTTCAGTTCTGCTGTTATTATAATCTTTAGTAAATATGCCTACTATTTTGTCCTTGTCCATGCCATGTATATGTGAATGTCATTAAAGGAAAGACAGTATGTAATATGTAACAGAAAACCTCATCTACATCTGTACTTTAGTGCTTAATATGAACAAGTACTTTAAATATCTTGTCAGCTTACTAGCATTTTTATCAGTTTTTGTATCCCAACCTCCTGATACATTAAAGAATAAAGCACTCCTGAATTAAGCCAACAATGTCCACACGAGGCATTATATTGGATGGCTATGTAGGATGTCAAATGCCTGTTGTCTGAACAACTTGCCAAGAAAAAAAAATGCCAGCCTCTGTCTCTGTTCAAAAATGAAAATAATGAGGCTTCTCTGAATTGCTGTCCACAGCATTTGTGTTTCACATCCAGCCATAGTGTGCTAACTGAGCCTACTAAGAACCCCAATTAAACTACTATGGTACACTAAACATGACTCTTTACCATTTCTAAAATGTATAGTTTTATAAACTACAAACAGCAGCAATACCCTAACTGTACCTGAAAAACTTCAAAGGCTGGTTTTCTGTACACAACAAGAATGCACTAAGCCTCTACTTCTAGGAGTTCAGATAACAAAAGGAAAACCGGTAAATGCATAACTTAAAATATCAAGTACAGTTTGCATCAAAATTGGTAACTATTGGTAGATTCTCTCATAAAGTGTTTAAAAATGACATGTTTTGAAGGCTTATGGACCAATGCATGTAAACAAATGTGTTGTATTACCTAAAGTGTGAACAATTTTTTCCCAAAAAAAGAAATATAGTGAGCTCAAGAGGTCTTACCGAGACAGGTTAAGGTGTGAGGCATGCATATAAAGATCATTTTTCCAAATGTGGATGAATACACAGATATGAATCCTAACTGATATCACAGTATCAACACACAGGTATAATAGTTGCAAACTGTACTGTAGTAACCAGAAGATTACCCAGAAGATAAGCAGGGCTGGATGAGTGATTGACATTCAGATGTCACCAGGTATGCTGTGCTCTACATTCCATGAACCGCTGGAACATTCCATGCACTTTCCAAGACCGAGGGAGGTTCAAGAAGGCAGGAGTAGACTCCTGAGATCCTGGATAAATAGAGCCTCAAAGAAAATAAGGGAGGATCATGGCGAGGGGCACAGAGCATCATGTAACTCTGTAAGAAAATCAGGAAAAGTGTAGCAGTGGACGCAACTTCAGTAGAGTACAAGAATAGCTGTGGCTAGTTTCAGTAACTGTTGCTTTACAAGGCGCTCACTGTGGTCATAACAGCAGGAATGAGATTCTTCTGGAAGTACAGCTGTGGATCATTTATTGTTAAATAAATCAGGCTTAACTCTCATTCAGTGTGTGTGTCTTGATCTTTTGGACATGCTGACAAAGTACATGTGCAATGCCACTCCTTATTGACACATAGTTTTAGGAAGTCACTGCGCACTGGAGAGTTTTCGAAGGACTGGAAAATGGCAAATATCATCCCATTATATAAAAAGGGTGACAGGGCAGATCCAAGCAACTATAAGCCAGTAAGCTTAACATGCATCACAGGAAAATTAATGGAAGGAATTATTAAGGATAAGATTGAGCAACACATTGCAAGGACAGGAGTTATTCTGAACAGTCAGCATGGGTTCAGAAGAGGGAGGTCGTGTTTTACTAACATGTTGGAATTCTATGAGGAGGCAACAAAAGGATACGATCAAAGTGGAGCTTATGATATTATTTATGTGGACTTTCAGAAAGCATTTGATAAGGTGCCACATGAGAGGTTGGGCATCAAGTTAAAAGAAGTGGAAGTTCAGGGTGATGTTTTTAGATGGGTGCAGAATTAGCTCAGACACAGGAAGCAGAGGGTGATGGTGCGAGGAACCTCATTAGAACTGGCCAATGTTAAGAGTAGTGTTCCACAGGGGTCAGTGCTAGGGCCGCTGCTATTTTTAACATATATAAATTATTTAGATAGGAATATAAGTAACAATCTGGTTAAGTTTGCAAATGATAACAAGATAGGTGGATTAGCAGATAATTTGCAATCCGTTATATCATTACAGAAGGACTTGGATAGTATACAGGCTTGGGCAGATTTGTGGCAGATGAAATTTAATGTCAGTAAATGTAAAGTATTACACATAGGAAGTAAAAATATTAGGTTTGAATACACAATGGGCGGTCAGAAAATCGAGAGTACACCTTATGAGAATGATTTAGGAGTCATAGTGGACTCTAAGCTATCAACTTCCGACAGTGTTCAGAAGCCATTAAAAAGGCTAACAGAATGTTAGGATATATAGCACGATGTGTGGACTACAAGTCCAAGGAGGTTATGCTCAGCCTTTATAGTGTGCTGGTGAGGCCTCATCTTGAGTACTGTGTGCAGTTTTGGTCTCCAGGGTGGAAAAAGGACATAGCAGCACTAGAAAAGGTCCAGAGAAGAGCTACTAGGCTGATTCCAGGGCTACAGGGGTTTAATTATGAGGAAAGATTAAAAGAGCTGAGCCTTTACAGCTTAAGCAAAAGAAGATTAAGAGGTGACATGACTGAAGTGTTTAAAATTATGAAGGGAATTAGTACAGTGGATCGAGACTTGTTATTTTAAAATGAGTTCTTCAAGAACACGGGGACACAGTTGGAAACTTGTTAAGGGTAAATTTCGCACAAACATTAGGAAGTTTTTCTTTACACAAAGAATGATGGACACTTGGAATAATCTACTAAGTAGTGTGGTAGACAGTAAGACATTAGGGAGTTTCAAAACTTGACTTGATGTTTTCTTGAAGGAAATAAGTGGATAGGACTGGCGAGCTTTGTTGGACTGAATGGCCTGTTCTCGTCTAGAGTGTTCTAATGTTCTAATGTTATTCAAGAAATGATCATTTACAAAAGTGCGACGGCAGCTTCCACCTGCAGCTATAGACATGTTAGTATGCAAGCAACTCTCCATGCTAGTTTTAAGATCTGGCAGTGCCATGCTGACACTTCGTTATGCGAGCAATGGTACGAGAATGCAGTCAGATTTCTTTTTTTGGGCTATACACCGTCAGATCTATAGCTGCAGGTGGAAACTGCCATCGCACTTTTTTGTAACTGATATTTTCGTAAATAAGTAGTGGCATTGCACATGTACTTTGTTAGCATGCCTATGTTGATCAAACACAGGAAGCTGTGCAGTCTACTTGTGACTTTATGCTGTAAGAAGATGAGTAAATAAATATAGGTAAGCAACATTCAATGTGGCGTTAATATAAGTAACATGTACATGTTTTTCATATAAAGACCATCAAGAAACATAATTGAAAGTGGAACTTGCACAATACCTTTGCAAGCTCTGTAAGCCCTGCTGCTTTCGTTGATGGACATGCGTGTGGCAGATTGACTGGCAGGATGACGCTAACCTGTTGCTGCATCCAAACGGTGCCATCTTTCTCCTTTATGCCTGGTGCAGCGGCATTGTTCTTATGTGTGAATGGATGTTTCTTGCGGGGAGAGCTTCTGTTCTCTTTTTCAGATGTAGAACCCTCATCCTCATCTGGGTTCACCCCTGCTATAGCATGTCTTTATTTAAAAACAGCAGTGTCAGATGAGGGGAAGTGTGAACGTGACTGAGAGAATAAAACTGAATAAAAAAAAACCGCTAACCTTTACATGTACCATAAATTTACACTGGCTGTTACAGATCCAAATCAAATGAATGTTTTTATTCTATAATAGTAACAACAAGAGTAGTTCACTACTCAAAAGGGTAATTCTAGGAAATGGGCGGAATCGATCCTGTGACCTCTTCATTATGGGTGAGCAGTTGTTAGTGCTGCACCACTGAAGCGGTCGTGTCAGTGTCATACCCCAAACCAATTTCTTTTTCTTCGGTTATATTCTTGAATAAAAGCGCACTTGTTTTGTTATATTTGTACCTTTTGTGAAAGTGTTTATTTGATATTTGGACTCCAGTTTTCATACCTTATACATTTCATGTCAAAATTTTGTCATTAGTACTATAAAATGAAAAAAGTCTCTGTTTTAGGTATGTGTTCAGCATTTGTTGCATTTCCTGTCATCCTACATTTACCCAGATCGTTGTAGACATGGAAAACATATGAAATGCATATGTTCCAAAAACAATATATTATTTACCCAATACAACTCCAGGTACCTTACACCCAGATAAACAAACTTGAAACGGGAGAAGTTTTTGCACAAGTTGAGCTGCGGTGGTGGGGTGGATGGGATAGCGGGCTGCTTACTGCTTATGCTGATCAACACATTTACAAAACAAAAGACGCTAATGGAGAGGTGTGAAGGAATTTAAGGTGGCCCGGGATTATGAATTTTTTCGTAGGCTTCAGGGATTCTAGAGTTAAGCTGAAAAGTTTTTCTTTCTTGAAGATCCACTCAAAAGTTTTGTTGGCCAGCACATTTCAACCCCAGCCTTTTCAATTATGCCTTTATATGATAATGAGTACAGTAAGTGCAAAGAAAGCTCCTCAGATTTCCCATCAGACCATGTATGCAAACTGGAAGTGAATGTGCTGCTCGGTTAGTAGCTTTGCACCTCTTTTGAGCTCATTCATGATTACATCCTAAATGTTGTAATTTATGAACTGACTTAAATTTTTTAAGGGATCATCTGTATTGATACATTGCACCCTGGGGTGCCATTTGATAGCAACACTGAAAGTTAGCAAACACTATTGTCACATCACGCGTATTCAGAAATATCATCAGGATCATCGCTTTACCTGTTGAGCAAAATCATAACTTTTGTATGTTTCATTTTAACTCAGACTAGAATCTATCATGCTGTTGCAAGCCATTTCTATAGAACTGTCACTTCTTTCACAGGATAAATTGCTTTCTTCATCACATGCTTTTACACTCTGATTGCTAATGTTCTGTCAAAATATCAAATCTATTGAGCAGTGCTGCTAATGATTATTGTGCGTAATCAAGTCCCCATTATTCCATGTTTTCTTGTATTTTGGAGTGTGCATTTGAAGTCATGCTGCTTCAGTTTTTGACGGAGTGTTTGAATATTCACCTGGGGTGTTTGAGAATTATGTGGAGACTTTAACAGTATATGTGTTACATTTGGAATAAATAATCACTTTGCTGTGCTGTTTGCACAAGTTAAAACTTCCAACTACTGTCAATTAAAGTGCAGAACAAGCACAAATACATATACCCGTACAGTCGGTGCCCTTTGTACACTTACAGACAACAGTCGCTGTATATTACTGTTAAGTTAAAATATGGTAAATAAATAATGAGTTTGCATCTTTAAATGAAACAACTTTGTCTGGATGTGTCTACTTTGCAGTGGCTCACAGCTCAGGTCAGGACGATGGTCTGGCTGTAATTGTTAGACCAAAACTGAACATTAAAAGAATACCAATTCAATCTTGTCCTTTGAGTATTTCACTCTAAAACTGATAAGAATATATGGTTCTTTACTATTCATTGTTCTTTACTATTCTCGAAAATATGTTTTTTTTTTTTAAAGTGGTCTGAGTGTTATGCTCTCTGGGTATTTTAATATCTACATTGATATTACTAAACATTAGGTTACATAAGGTATGTTATGTGTTGATTTTTTCTTTAAATTTTTCTTTTTTGATTTTTGGTTATTTTTTACTTACTCTAATTCAGAACTGTGTGTTTCATCCATCCATCCATTATCCAACCCGCTATATCCTACAGGGTCATGGGGGTCTGCTGGAGCCTATCCCAGCCAACACAGTGCATAAGGCAGGAAACAAACCCCAGGCAGGGTGCCAGCCCGCGCAGGGTGTGTTTCATGTATTATCTATTATTTGGTGTTTACTGTTCGATATTAGTTTCTATCCAGTGTTGTGGATGGCCGGGGTTTTTGCCCAGCCGGGATGCCTCCAAGCTGGAAGGACCGGGGAAGCAAGCATGGTCAGAGTGTTACCTCCCCCGGACTGCTAGATGGCAGCCCCACTGGGTTACAGTGGTGCCTAGGACTCCAGCAGGGCTTCATGAGAGTTGGAGTTTGGTGCAGCCCTGTTGGGATCCGTGGGCACTGCCAGGGGGTACTACAGCTGCTTCTGAGCCCATATGGGCAATTCTTTCAACACACCCAAAAGTGCTGCTGGGAGTAGGTCATCAAGCACCTGGTGCACTTCCAGGTAACATACAAAAGGAGCCAGCAGGCAGTACTCGGGTAGCCAAAGTCGGGAGGAGGGAGTTGAAGCTTTCCGAGGTGGAGTGGAGGAAAAAGAAGAAGAGTATTTTGTAGAGGTGTGTTTGTGCTTTGGGATTGTGTTGTGTACTTGTGGGAACAGGGAAGATGTTGCCCACAAGTGAAGAAACAAAAATAAAATCTGTGTGTTTTTATAAATGTGACTCCTGCATCTGTCTGTGTTGGGTTGGGTGGCTGGCATGCACTTGTAGATTTGTCACACCAGTTTTATTTATTTGATCTTTTTTCTGTGCTTTTATTCCTTTTGTTTATTTTGTATACATTTTTGTATGCCTCTTACTCATCACAATGTGGTATAAAATACATTTAAATTCAAGTTGGATTGTATTGTCAAGTACTCTTATATATATAAACCTCAAAGAAAGGGGGTTGGGGGCAGGCTGGCGGTAAAATACATGCAATATTGCAGAGAACTGTGGTGGCGATGTGCCACTACATCTGGGTTCGCAAAGCACAAACATAGAACTGCCAGTATAGCACACCCACCCACTTCAAGCCATATGTACCGCACAAGCCAGGAGTGACAGTATGCTTTGGTCAGTTTAAATTCTTGTACAGCTCAGTAAAGGCAGAAGAATTCACTGTCATGTTATTGAAACAGTCTCTGGATTCTTTAAGTCGTAATAATATATATATATATATATATATATATATATATATATATATATATATATATATAATATAGTGATAATAATGATAATAATTAGACCTCATAAAGGTTTGGGAAGCCACCTATATATTGTTTTCCGGCTACAAAAGTTTGAGTGTTTGAGTTTTAGGCACGTAATGTGCTTAGAACATAGTCCAAAACAGAACTGATTCTCATAGACAAAATGAAGGCTTTAAAGGCCCATACAGGAAGTGACGTCAGCAAAAGGGCCAGAATCGGAAGTGATGTCTTCTGGACTGGATGTGACGTTAGCAAAGGGGCCAGCACCGGAGGTGACGTCAGCAGAAGGGCCGGCACCGGAACGGATGTCTTCTGGTTTGGAAGTGATGTCAGCAAAGGGTGTGCGGTGATGTGTTCTTAGGCTCTGGAACCTTGCAGGTTTTCTCTGAAAAGGTCTGTAGGGAACTGAAAAAGACAGTCAGCTGTTCGGATCTGTTATTACAATTACTCAGGCCCTTTAGCTGCCTCCTACTCGCACGTGTGTAATGAGGCACCCCCCTCAGCCCAGATCCTTCGGGTCTGGTGTCCTGTACTGAGAGGTCGTGGGCCCAAGAGAGTGCTTCAGTGTTGGCATGGAGAGAGCCCTTATGATGAATAAGCAAAAACTTATAAGGTTGAAGGTCAAGAAACCACCTAGTGACCCGTGGATTCGACTCTTTGTGAAGGGCCATTTACTGTAAGGGAGCATGATCCATCACCAGAATGAATTCCCAGCCCAAGAGGTAGTGCCTCAACTGCGTAATTGGCTATTTAATTGCAAGGGCTTTCCGTTCCACCGCTGCTTACCTTGTCTCCCAATCCAACAGTTTCCAGCTCAGGTACATGATGGGGTGTTCAACACCATCAACGCTTTGGCTCAGCACTGCCCCCAGGCCTGTGTCCGTCTGGAGAATAAAAGGGAGAGAAAAATTAGGAGCTTTTAATATTGGTGCTGACATAAGAGCCTGTTTTAAGTCACAGAATGCAGCGTCCATCTTATCAGTCCATACCACATGATTAGGATCCCTCTTCTTTGTAAGATGAGTCAATGATCTCTCGAAAACCAAACGATCTCTCCGAAAACCAAGGTACGAACTGGCGGTAGTACCCGGCCAATCCAAGAAATTCTTATACTTGCAACTTGGTTCGCAGACAAGGCCATTTTAAAATGGCATCTATTTTTGAACACTGTGGTTTCACAGTACCCCGACCCACCAGGTAGCCCAAATATTTAGTTTCTTTCAGTCCAAAGAAACATTTCTTTGGATTGATATGAAGCCCGGCTTCTCCCAGTGTTCGCAATACTGCTGTGAACTGCTGTACATGTTCCTTCCATGTGCTGGAATAGATGACGACGTCATCCATATAGGCAGCACTATACGCATTATGGGGGCGGAGCACTTTGTCCACCAGATGCTGGAAGGTCGCAGAAGCCCTGTGTAACCCAAATGGAAGGACATGATATTGCCAGTGCCCGCTAGGGGTGCTGAATGCCATCTTGCCTTTGCGGAGTCCGTTAAAGGAATCTGCCAGTACCCCTTTGTCATGTGTGAAGTGTGGTCAAAAATTTTGCTTGTCCAAGCCTTTCGAGGAGGTCATCCACACGTGGCATGGGATAAGCATCAAATAGGGAGACCTGGTTAAGTCCGGAAGTCATTGTAAAATCTCCAACTGTCGTCAGGCTTATTAACCAAGACAATTAGACTGGACCAAGGACTATAACTTTACTCTATCACTCCTAGTTCCAGCATTCACTTGATTTCCAGCTCCACTTCTGCTTTCTTTGCCTCAGGAAGTCTATAGGGTGTTCTTGGACTATAACCCCTGGTTCAGTCACTATGTCATGTGCAATCAGAGAGGTCCTTCTTGGTTTTTCACTCACCACCTCCAAGACAGACTGGATGGCTGTTTCCAGCTCCCGCCTTTGTCTAGATGTTAATTCCTCAGCAAAATTAAGGGTGTTGGTGTGAGCAAAGAATAAGCAGGGCTGAGCGGAGGAGGCAATAGAATCCCTCTCCTTCCATGGCTTCAGCAAGTTCACATGATAAACCCGCTTTCTTGGTCGATGATTGGGTTGTTTAATCAAATAGTCGACCAATCCTTTTTCTCCTTTTCTCATAAGGGCCTTGCCAATGGGCGAGTAATTTAGAATGGGAGGTGGGAACTAACACCATGACACAATCCCCCGGGTGGAATTCTTGGAGCGTCATGCCGCAGTCATAATAGCGGGCCTGTGCTGCTTGTGCCTCTTCCATATGACTTTTTAGAACAGAATTTTCCCAAATCTATCGCGTAATTGTGTGATATATTCCAAAATATTTGTAGAGGGAAGAGCCTCTTCTTCCCAGCCTTCTTTCAAAATATCCAGTATACCTCGGGGTTGTTGTCTGTATAATAATTCTAAAGGTGAGAACCCCGTAGAGGCTTGTGGGACTTCCCGATAGGCAAAGAGAACGAGGAGGAGGAGGAGTTGATCCCAATTCCACCAATCCTCGCTGACTATCTTGTGGAGCATCTGCTTGAGAGTCTGATTAAACCTCTCTACTAGACTGTCGGTTTGAGGATGATACACTGCGGTCTTTAAGTGCTTTATTTTCAGTAATTTGGCTGTTTCCCTGAACGTCTCCAAGGTAAAAGGCATCCCTTGGTCCGTTAGGACTTCTTTCGGGATGCTGCGTCACGCACCCCTACTAGTTCCCGTGCAATTGCTTTAGATGTAGCTGAACGCAAGGGAACAGCTTCTGGGTATCGGGTTGCATAATCTATGAGGACTAAATCATATTTATGTCCTCGGGCCGAGGGCTCTAAGGGTCTTTCAATATCGACCTAGATTCTTTCAAAGGGGACATCAATTAAGGGAAGTGGAACAAGAGGAGCATGGTTCCACCTAGGAATTTGCTGTAATTGACATTTCGTCCAAGAAATACAAAAACAGCAAACCTCCTCGTTAATTCCTGGCCAATAAAATCAGAGCTTGATCAGCTCTAAAGTTTTTTCAGAGCCTAAATGGCCTCCAAGGAGGTGGGCGTGTGCTATCTCACAATCTGCCACCGGTAGGTTTGTGGGATTAACAAGAGTTTCTGGACTCGTACCCAACCGCCCCTTGTTCCACGACCTCACTAAGTGAGGTCCCTGTGGCATGGGCTAATGTGTGCGTTGGCCATTGATGAGGATCAATTATTTGCAAATTTTAGCGATTCAACTTTCCACTGCTCCCTTTTAAAAGAAGCTGGCATTTTTCTAAATTGAAAGTGTATATCGGAGAGAGGGTGGATGACGTATTCGCCTGCAACGGCCCTGGAATCTCCCCATCCTCCTCGTGGACTTCCATATCTCTCTCCGCCGGCTGTGTACATGACATATAGGCAGCTTGAGACGAGTTATCCCCATTTATAATGAGGCCTAAGTTTTTATCGGGTGTAGTCAATTGTTTACCGCATTTGTTATCAGACCAGTCCCGCCCTAGAATCGCTGGGAAAGGTTGATTAGGGTGAACCACCATGGGAAATTTTTTTAGCGATCTACCGTGACTAACGAAACACAGGGCGGTACTGTACATACGGATGTCTCTGTGTATACATTTAATACTGGTCTTTTCTTTAATTCTTTGTCGCAGTAAGACATATTGGCAATCAACAATAGAAATGTTGCTACCAGAATCAAACAAGGCTATGATTTTATAGCTATTAATGACTACAGGTTCCGTATATGATAATGTCAGGGGGTTGGCCAGAGCACACGAACCATCCCACCCCCTCCACCTACAGTCCGCCTTGTCTCCAGGTAGATCGCACATCCGGCAGCCGGGGAACTCAGAAACAGGCTTCGATTTATGTGGGAGAGATTATTTTGTAGGACATTATCTCTAGGAAATCTCCAAGATTTCAAGACTGGCCCGAGCGGTTTTATGAGCTGTATAAGCTCTTCAATTGAATGGAATTCTCCCCAGTCCAGCTAGGCAAAGTTCTTTGGAAGGCCCTGAAGAAAAATAAAACAGGCTACCTGCTGTACTGTTTGGCAGGTGGTTAGTTCAAATGGCCTTAGCTATAAGGCCACCTGCTCTTGGATTGATCTCTCTGGATCAAATTTCCATTCTTTTATTATTCCTGCCTGCTGGACTGGGGAAAGCCAGTATTTAACTGGGACCTTAGTCACAATGGGCAGCTCAGCTCTCTCTTCCGAGAGGGCATAATAAGCCCTTTTCGTTTCATCCCCAGAAACCAGCCTACATCTGTGTGTCCCTTTCACACTCTCCCCTTGATAGGTTATAAGCCCGGATTTGTATTTTGGGAGCTGAGCCTGTACTGAGTCCTTCCTGACCCCCAAACGCACTCCCCAAGAAACTCGGCCCTATCTGGTTTATTATATGTTCGTGTCCCGGTTAATTCTGGGAATTCATCCTGCCGACTGTGCCACTGTGATAATAATTAGACCAAGACATCATAAAAGTTTGGGGTGCCACCCGTATATTGTTTTCCTGGCTGCAAACGTTTGAGTTTTTAAGTGCACAACGTGCATAGAACAGTGTCCAAAACAGAACTGATTCTCATAGACAAAAATGGAGGCTTTAAAGGCCCATATAAGAAGTGACGTGAGCAATAGGGCCGGAATCGGTAGTGATGTGTTCTGGATCGGATGTGACGTCACCAAAGGGCCCAGCACTGCAAATTATGTCTTCTGGTTCGGAAGTGACGTCAGCAAAGGGGTCAGCACCAGAAGTGATGTGTTCTGAGGCACCGGAACGTTGCAGGATTTCCCGGAAAAGGTTTGTAGGGAACTGAGAAAGACAGTCAGTGCACTCCGTCGACCCCTGGTCGAATGTTTAATTACAATTACTCAGGCCCTTTAGCTGCCTCCTACTCACACGTTTGTGACAATATATACTTCAGCTATAAAAGGATTAATCTAAATTGAAATAATGTTTCAATAAACTTTTACATTCAGATATATCAGCTCCAAAAACCTGCAACACACCATTACACTGCCACAGCCAACCATCAATGTTAGCACCAAACTGGATGGATCTATGGACACTTAAAGCATTCATTTTGCAGGTTTTTTTTTTCTCTGAGGTGTATACACATGCAGTTTCTCCATGCCAGCCCACCTGCTCTGAAAAGCATTGTGTGCTGATGTGATACTGCTCTTGACTGAGTATTCATTTACTTAAAATGGAAAGATTGCTCAAAAAGTGTCCATTCAGTTTGTGTGAAAAGACAAGGGCTTATTATACCAAAGATTCAGTTTTTCTTGTGTTGTCAACAGTAATGAACTTGCTAAGAGGGCGCCATTTGGATGAAACAAGTAAGACTCAACATATTTAAACAGCGTTCAAGGGCTGAGCCTGTTATATTGAAGTTTGCAGCCTTGACAACTACTTTTGTTAAGAAATAAGAAGCATTGCAGCTGGCAAAATAAAACTGTGAACATTTTCTAGTTAAACACACCACTGACAAGCACGTTGTGAAACTAAGCATTCTTGTCTATTTGAAATGCAGCCCAGACACTTAGCCATTAGCTTTTTCACATCACACTGTGAGCTAAGGCCGTCTTCTTTATTCTAAACTGGTCAAGACAAACCTACTGCATTGAAAAATCTACCTTTAGTACCAGACGCCAAGGATTAACATGATAAGCTGCTAGCTACTTCTTTACAAAATAGTTTCTTTAGTGGCAATGATGGGAATTTACTTTAATTAGCAGATAGTGGCACCACTGCACTCAGCTGCATTTCCTGAGCAGCCCAGTTCTGCCATTATATAGTATTTTACATCAAATAAAATGTCAGGTCTTATCCCTTTCCTTTTACATTCCTTGCCAATGAGGTGTCATTTACATTTGAGATGAGTGTTTAGCATGATTTGACAGTACAGCTATTCATACATTTAATGGCCTTTATTTTCTTTCCTTTTAGTTACATTTCTAAAATTACACACATTTTATAAAATGCTTCCGTTAATGGATGAAAAAATGGTAGCTCTAAATTGATATGTAATTTGACATTTAATATAACATCGTTTTTTCTGGACTGATGTTATCATGTTCCTGAAAGGCTCTATGTGAAGTAAAAACCATAGAGGATGAATTACATTATATTATATATAAATATTTTTTCTACTGCTTCAGAAATTATCACGAAATAATTACAAATTAATTAGCATCAACACCATCTGAAGACTGTAAATGAGGCACAAACAAGGCATAAAAGTTTGGGGCACCCTTAGGCAAGCCCCAGATAATCAAAAAGAAAATAATAAACATGGTTTTCATGTGTCGTTTGAATAATGTCTTTCCAGATGTGAGTCTGTGACAACACTGAGGCAAGATGGTGGTGGAGCTGGCTAAGAGATGCATCATTACCCCAGGGGGGCTGGAACACAGAAGTGATGTCATGCCATCTTCCTGTCAACAATCATCAGGTGTGCAGGAGAAGAAAGGCATTAGGTGATAGTGCCAACCCTCAACTCGGGGTTGAATTACTATTAGATGAGCCCTGATGTTGACTCCCAAGCATTTTATAGTTGTTTGTAACAATTATAATGGCGTGTACATCTCAGATAGTTTAGAGCAGGGGTCTCCATCCTTTTTTCCCCCTGAAAGCTACATTTACAAAATGAAAATGGCAGAGAGCTACTCATGTTTTCTAACGTTTATTCTGAAAGCTTATTTCAACCCAAACAAACCGAATAAGCTTGTTTTGCCTGAACATTTATAAAATGTTGGTGTCCACAACTCACATTTTACATAAGACATCACAAAAAATATTTAGTTCACCTGCAAGTGCATTTTGTATGTCTGTATGCATTTTCTAGTGTATCTCACAGTATTGAATTAAAACATGAATGCTGTCAAAACAAAACAATGCAATTACAAATATACAGATATTCCTTATTCATTTGTTACATGTCACTGTTTCACTTCACAAGAGTATTCACATGTCCAGTTGCATGTGTGACATGATTTTTAGTTAATGAGATGACTGGCACTGCATGGAGTCAACAAGAGAGGTGTATGGTGGAGTGTAGCCACTTAGATTCACTCTTATGGAGTAATTTAAATGTTCATCTGTCAGTTTTGTTCTGAACTTTGATTTCATGACATTCATGTCAGAAAAGGCAGACACACACAGGTACGTAGACCCAAACAAGCAGACATTTTCAAAGCTGCATTGTGAAGATTATTATAGTTATCTGTCTCTAGTAAGCTCCAGAAATGCTGAGAATGCTGTTCAGACTTTAACTGCACATTATTTTGGAGGTTTACTAATATATAATATATAAAATCCAATGTCTTTCTGTCTGTCTGTTTTTCAAGAGAGAACTACTTAACGGATTTAGATCAGGTTTTTTTCTATAATTTGCTTGAACATTCTGGTTGATTTTGCGACTTCTCTCATTTCGCTGTGTATCATAGTTCGCTTGTGGTACCGATTTATTTGCGCGAATCCAAGATCCATGCCACGTGCCGAGGGGAGGGGCCTTCCTCGCTCACTCGCCATCTTCGGGACATGTTCCTTAACTCTGCTTAGCTAGCAAACGAAGAAACAATTGAATTCATCTTTGTTTAATAAAGTGTTACTTAGGTCTAGATGAGTTTGAGTCAAGATATTCTCAAAATTGTATGCCACATTGAAAAGACAGATTGCAATTCAGATTGTGGATCGTGATTTTCTGTTAAAAGGATCGTGATATAATTTTTTGGAAAGATCGCCCACCCCTAATTTGACTAATCAAGATTTCAAATTTATGTAAGATTCATTAACTCTTTGGCGAGCTACTTGGAAAGGGGTTTGCGAGCTACCGGTAACTTGCGAGCGACGTGTTGGAAACCCCTGGTTTAGAGTGTCTTATTTTCATAAACAAGTGCCTGCGAGGCTGCTGTGTAATTTGTGTGAATATTCATTTTAACTGCCTTATACTTCAGAGTAACAGTGATGCCAAGCATTTCAGCTGCATTTAAAATGTCATGTTGTGAGGGTGTGGTGTCACACTGTATGTAATCATATTGAAGTATTCTACAATACTGTATAATATATACTGTACCCTGTTTACAGTATGTATACAGTTTGATCTGCTTCTGCATAAGCCCAAGAGACAGTGTTTGAATCACAGCCTGGGCTCTACCTGTGGTGAATTTGTACTTTTGGTATGACTCCAGGTGCCTTGGTTTTCCTCCTACATCCCAAGATGTAAGGGCCACACTGAGTGGTGTCTTATTGAATGGGATGCATGGTTGATTTTGACCTACAGAGGTAGGTCAGGGCCAGGGCTGATTATTGTCTTGTACTTGATGATGCTTGATAGCCTCTGGTACACCAATGATTCTTGAATTGCATTTAGTCTTATGATGGTGTTAACCAAGCTAGCCAATAAGCTGTCAAACCTATGAAAAATGTTTAGAATTAAATCATTTTATTTGTTACTGTAGTTAACTCTAGTATGAATAGATATAAAGTTTTCTATAATATAAAGGTTAATTTGCACTGTTAGATGGTTATTGCTCTAAGTTCATGTGTGAGTGCAAATTATTTTAATGAATGTCAACAAATTGCAGCCCTCAATATAAGGAAATTAAATTAGGACTGAGCCTGAAAGGCACAAACATTATATTACTTCAATTCCTTTGAGACTTCCATTACATTTATTTCAAGCATCACAAGTTACAAGGTTGTCTTTTGCTTAGTGTAAGTTCAGCTGACTTGAGTTTCCTGCTCCTACATAGTGGGTGTGAAAATGAAGAGCCCAATATGTGCCATCTCTATCCATATCCTCACCAAGGACAAGATAAGCCAGTAAATACGTAACCAAGTTGTTGTCCATACACACTATGGTATAAGTACATAACTCAGCCAATGGTGGTAAGTGCTTCTTGTTAAAATTTTCAGTGACTCGGATTACACTCAGCCAAAGTTTGTAACATTCAGTTATTCTGCATGTACGTATCTCATTAAAAACATCACCAATGAAGAGGCTTTTGAGATCCTTGAAGCAAACCATGAAGCTAAGAAAAAATAAAATACATTATTCATATAGAAATATTGCTGAAAATATTTAAAACCCATACAAGCTGCTGTACTGAGCAAATCCAAGAAGCAAACAGATATATATACCCATGTGACTCACTAGGATCGTCAGCAGCTACATTTAAATTTATGTCACGGTCAGTGTGTGATTAGGTGTTGACGCATTTGTCCCAGGTTTCAATGTTTTATTCCTATACTTCTGTGGCTGCACCCTATTAGGATTTATCGTGTATTGTGTCACTATTAATAACATATTGAATAGATCTGTGTTAGTTTCAATTATCCATAAATATTTGCAGCATTAAAGCATGCAAGACTGTTAACATTGTCTGTGCTGTTTTAAGATATGTACAACAGACACTATTCATCATGAACTAATTTACTCTTTTGCTAGAGGGGGTTTCTTGTGCCACTAACCCTTTTTTTTTGTTACTAATTATTCAACAAAAGCATAAAAGCACATTTTAGATGTAAAAAAGGAGCACTATGGAGGCTTTCTCTTTGGTGGTTTTGTGCAACAATATGAAATGATTAGTTTATAATAGCTTTAATCATAAATAGCCTAAGTGAACAGAACTATTATACTGACAACATAAGAAAGGGGTCATTTATTAAAAGAAAAGGTTGTAGAGACCAGGAAATGTGAGACAAATCATGAACAAAACACAGGCCAGGGTCAAATCCAGGAGATGAAAACATCAAATCAAATAAATTGGCTAAAAAAATGTCTTCCTGAAAGTATTTTAGCACTAGGTACCACATGAGATTTGATTGTGATCTTCAAAAACATGGACATCAGGATTGGCATACAACCATTTTTCATAGACAAGAAATGATGACTCAGAATGTCCAAGCAGAAAGTTACAAAATGGTGGCGAGGCTGTGAAAAATAGAACGCAAATATGGCCAAGATCCTAAACAACTTATAAAATTCTGGAGCAAAAATGTCATAAACATAACAATAAAATGTTTTCAAAATCCAATGATCCATGAAAATGAATTTTGAACCCTTCAGCCAGGTAAAAAAAAACCATGACAGTTTAAGACTGCATTAATTAAAATACATGGGCATTAATTTTTATACTGTAACTGTATTGTCAATATAGTTAGGAGGTAAACAAATACAATTAGTATTGAAAAGAATGTAAATAAAGGATATTCTACCCCACCAGTACTCATCCTGTGAGGGTGATAGTGAGGGAGATAATAAATATATAAAGAGTCTTTTATAAGAGAGGGCAACAGATCACAACCGGGCCAAAAGAGAAAGAGCCAGCAAATAAAATGGGCCTTCATGTCACTGACTACTTACTGGCTTACCAGCTACCAACAAGTAGAGCACAGGTGTCAAACTCCAGGCCTGGACGGCCGCAATGGGTGAAGGTTTTCTTTCTTACCGTTTTTCTAATCGGTGTCCAGTTTTTACTGCTCTTTCGCTCTATTTTAATAGCCCTGTTTTTCAGGATTAAGTCTTCTGAATTATTCTTTTCTTCATTAAATGACAGCCAAACAGAAATGAGACATGAAACGAGCCAACAGATGACCAGCTAAATTGGTGCTTCAAATTCCAACCAGTTCCTTAATGAGAAGTTGATTCTTGCTGTTAATTAAACCCGTTATTTAATTCCAATGGCATGTTGCTGCTCTCTTTTTGCCACAGCAGACATTTCCAAAACTGTTGATATTCTGTTTTTTTCTAAGAACTGCTAAAATGTTTTGGTAACCTGAGGGATCAACCTTACTGAGACCTTCATTTTTATTTTCAGATTTTGTTTGATGGATACAGGTGAGTTGGTCTTGTCCTGCTTGTTTTATGTCTCACTACTGTCCGGCTGCTAATTAAGGAAAACACAACTAAGGGGCCTGAGTCAAGCTAATTAAAGCTAAGGCTAAAGAAGTTAATTAGCATCAAAAACTGGTCAGTAATTAAGGAGATAGTTAGAATGAAAACCTGCAGCCACTGCGGCCCTTCAGGACTGGAGTTCGACACCCCTGAAGTAGAGCAACAGCTGGAAGGAAGAGAACTCAAGAAATATCAAGTTATGAAAGGTGGACTTCAATAAATCAACAGAAAGGGGAGTATTTTTTCCAGTAACAGGTCAGTACTGTCTTAAAAACAACTCATCTACAGGTAAAATAATCTTCTGAATAAAAGTAAAGAGAAAAATCTGCCTAAGGAAAGACATACATGAGATGATAGAGGAAATGTCAGTAGAGAGACACAGAGAATAGAGGAAAGAAATTTACAAGTGAAAACCAAAAGCAAAAAACAAAGGGACAAGTCCAAAACATTTTGAGGAAATTTCCAAAAGCAATTAAACATTATTCATGACAGTATGGGTCACTAGCCAAGTCCACAGTAAAACTTTTTTGAGGTGTAATTATAAACAATTCATAAATATAAAGTGAGTATGATATTGATTGGGAGGTTTTGCAGAAAATAGTTTTATTTTTAAAAATGATATTCCTAGATAGCTTGGTAGAGGATGGAAAGTCATGCAGCTAGATTAAACAGTTATGCAGTGGCTTGAAAACTGCTTTAGGAAGTGTTGCATATAAAATAGTGACTGGATTTTTCAGGGAGAAAGAGGACAAAATAAAAAGACAAGAGGAGAGTGGCAGGGAAAATCACAAAACTCCACATTTTAAGCACTGACCTTAGCTGAAGATAGAAGAGGAATGAATAGGAAGGGATAGAAAACCCAGAGCTCAGGGACTCGAATGTACAAAATCCAAAGCAGGGGTCTCCAGCTCTGGCCCTGGAGTGCTACTGTGCTGCAAGTTTCCATTTTAACAATTTTCTTAATTAGTGACCAGATTTTGCTGCTAAGTAACTTCTTTTACTTTCATTTACAGTGACTTGTTTTTTTTAAGATTCATCTGAATTTCCTTATTTCTTCCTTAAATGGCATCCAAACAGAAATGAAAGGTAAAGCAAGCCAAGTGATGACCAGCAAAGTTGGGGACTCAAACTCCAGCAGATTCTTAAGTAGAGGCCAATTTTTGTAGTTAATTAAACCCATTATTTAATTCAATGGCTTGATGGTGCTCTCATTCTGCCACAGAAGACATTTCCAAAACTGTTAAATTTCTTTTTTCTAAGAGAACCATCAATTTTTTATGAGATCAACATTACTGAGACTTTCACCTTTCTTTATTTTCAGATATTGCATGTTGGACACAGTTTGGTGGCTATTAGTGATGAGCAATCATTGCCAAATTCACTTTACTGTGAGTTTCCCCGAAATTACGGAAATGTTTGCAATATTTGCCAAAGTTGGCGAATTTCATTAAAGTTAATGGGGAAGGACAAATTGAACTAGATTTGACTGGTTTATAATTGTGTAGTTGTGTTTAATGTGTCCCTGAAGTCTAGGGAAACATCGGCCAACTATACTGTGTCACGCTTGGGTCACAGATTTGCATAGAAACAAAGGAGGTTGGAGACAGGAACTTTATTCAAACACTGCAAACAAACATTTGTCTCTTTTTCAAAAGTTTAAACGTACTCCCCACGACAAGACATAGATGACAGAGAGAGAGAGAGAGAGAGAAGCAAAACAACTCTAATACTGACAGGTGCTGTACATGCTTTTAAGTATGCAGAGTACCGCATGAGAGGTTTATCACGTGACAGCGTGCAAATAAGGTAAGGAGCAATGTGAAGGTAGTCTATCAACGTTTTTCAGGGGTTTCCCCAGGAACGTCTGTATTCTCTGAGGGTGCGATCAGCCCCCCAGTTCACAACTGGACCGATTATTGTGGCCTAAAAGCTGACCTGAGCTGTGCAGCAGCTGTGCCAACCACTGCACCAAAGTTCCTCCCTGATATCAAAGAAGAAAGTCCGCAGTCAGAGATGCACAATCATATATTTCATCAAAACAAATTGGAAGTGCAGAAATTGTAGTCAAAAGTCAGAAAAATTATGTAGGTCTTTTAAAGGCAGAAAATTAAACTGGCATGTCATGATTGAAGCCACTGGCTAGTTCTGTCTTTTGAAGTTGTCCTGAAGGCTCTTTAAACTGTCTGTGCTGATGCTTTGCACTTTTTATTTTATCAAAAAGAAAGAAACAACTTGTAAATAGCAATACATCTTTTGTAATTATTTATTATTTCATAGTCTCCTCTGTTTTGTCAGGCTCCTCAAGGTTTGTTTTCACTCTCGCTGCGCCATGTGTCTAATTATTATGTATACACAGGGCACGAGCCTCTTATGTTGTCATGGATCTCGAAGATCGAAATGCATATTTGAATACAAGCACAAATAACTTCGTCGAGTCTGTAATGCAGATGATCAGCATTATATACCCAGGTCACAGCTCCAGAGGACGTCTCATTGGCTTTGCAGAGCATTATGGGGTGCTGGTATTAAACAGAAAATTCTGCTGCATTATCAGTAAATAAATTGACGGAAAAGGGTGAACACAGCAAATTCGCTGCAGATAATGCTTTGGGAAATTCACTGAGTTTGGGTCTGAGTCTTAAAATATAGCAAGTCAATTAATATTAAGGCAAAAGAGTTAATTAGCAGGAAAACATGCTTACAAATTATGCAAAGGGTTAGAATGGAAACTTGCGGCCATGGTAGTGCTCCAGGACTGGTTTTGGCAACCCCTGGCCTAGAGTCATCAAAATTATCCCCAAGTGTATTAATACCCAGGTACATCTGGCATGGAAAGAAGATGGAACATGCTTTGTGAAAGGCTAGTGTGTCTATATGTTTGAGAGTGTCTATGTTTTTTTTATCCTGATGCCAAATCCCAAGATCACAGAAGATAAAAAAGACCAAAATTAAGGAACTGAGACTTTACTTTTAAAAACATGAATAACAGATCAGAGAGAGAACAATGGGGAGATCAGTTTATGTTCAATATAGATCAAGGATGGTGGGCTAGCAGGATGGTCAATCAAGCTCCAGCAGAGGGAAATCAGAAGGCGTATGCCCAGTGATATACTGTACTTCTAAATCTTATGTTAAAAATCTCATCTAATCTCTCATGGATTAAAGTTGAACACTTAAAGGAAGGTCTTTTAGCATTCTGAACAAGGCAGGAGGAGGAGGAAATTGACTTTGGACTAACAAAATTAAGGCAGTACAAAATTAATTTTATTAATAGCAAATCCAGAATAGAAAGATACAGAGAGATGTGATTAAGAGGAAAGGGACTCCACAACAGTATGTAGAGGCTACAATGTCCTGAATTATTTTAGTATTGTCTTTGCCCAGGTACTTAAATGAGCTTGTTATTGGGATGGATAGAAGAACATCAGGCTGCTAACAAAGGCAATTCAAGGCAAACAGGGGTGATTGAGACCAACTCATTTTATAACCCAGCAAAACTTTATGAGAAGTGGGCAAATTAAGAATAAGTGTAATGTGTGCAAGAATAACCAAGGAAGAGTGTTGTTGGCATACAGATACACTTTTAAGATACTCCATTTGTAACCATCTTTTATATGAACATTGGAAAATACAGCACAATGGAAAGAACAATTTGTTGAACTACTTGAATGATCAGCTCTGCCTCATTATTGTGACCTTTAGCAGGTCAGTTACAGCAGTACGTCTCAAGTTCAGTCACACATAGCCCTCCAAGGGTGAACGTTTCTGTTCCAAGCCTTTTCCCTCCAATTGATCTCATTGTTTAATCAGATGGACTTATTGTTCTATTAATCTGTATTTAGAAAAGGCAAAGCAGTATGAGATTTACATTTCTCTCTATTATAAAAAAAAAATCTTGAAAGGAGATGAGGTGATTTTCTCAGAGAGACACTTTCACGTCCCTCAAGACAAGTCTTTGTGCCAAGAGATTTAACCACGCCAGGGGCTGGAAATAAAAGACAAAGAGTAGATGACAAAGTAGAATGTCATAAAGAATTCAAAACTGTTGGCACGGTACACATGCAGAGTAGGTTAGAGATAATGGAAGTATGAAAATTTGAAAGTCTCAGAAAAAGGATAGTAAAGATTGCATTAGCGCAAACAAAAGGAAATTATTACTTGGTGAAATAATGGAACAGCGAAAAGAGATTGAATATATTGTTTGGATTTAAACTTTAAGTCAGAGACCTGTAGATCATCTAATTTGTGTTGCCATCAGGGAAAAAAAAGCAGTGTTTCTTCGCAATGAAGAGGCGTATCCGTGGGAATTAAAAGATTTGTTGTTTAGTGAAAGTAAAATCCCGCAAGTGAAAATTTCAAGCCCCGCGAGACAAATTCACTCATGGGCACTTATACGTTGCATTGTCACGACGTAATTCCAAACACGGAATCAAAATTCAATGCGATATTGATGAAAAGGTAAAAGCGAAAAGAGATCGAATATATGGACATAGGTGATATGACAGAAGTATGTAGATATTGTTTCGCTTTAAACTTTAAGTTGTGTTGCCATTAGGGAGAAGTAGTGTTTCTCACCAATGAAGAGGCGAAAGTGAAATCCACTTACGCAAATGACAGAGACGCGAAGTTGCTGACACACCCCCCTAGTATAAGTAAATTACAAATATCTGTATTTTTGACATAGCTTTACATGCTTAACTCTATTTTTTCATTTTACACTGATTCACCTTTTCCTGTGGAGTTTGCTCCCATAATTGTATCCTAATAACAAAAATTAAAAGCAAAAGGTGCCTCCTCATTAATGAATAGCAGATTACATAACAAGATCACCAAGAAATGAAGAATGAAACTCATGATTATGATGAAAATCTTAAAAACCAAGATAAAAATATTAAATCATTCATGTAGCATATATGAGTACTTGCTACATTCCAATAAAAATTAAGCTAACCCAATTTTGTAATGTCTGACTTGACATCAAACACGGAAACTTTGGAATAACTGCTTGCTTCATTAAGGTAGGAGTTGAACTAAAAGAAGGATTTTTATTTAGACAAAAATCTGAGCTTACTTGATGCTTTTGTGACAATTATGAATGATTTCAACAATACTTTAAAAATGTGTTGTTTTTTTTTTTTAATTTTATTATTTTTTTACTTGAATGTTTTTAGAATCCATTTAAGTCCACCACAAGGTTGCAGAAAGCAAACACCTTTGTATTGCTGGGCATTTCACTCCCTGCACAATAATTTACTTACACACCCACATAGTGCTGCTTTCACTGAAATCACAGTAAAAATCATAAGTAGTAATTAAACTTAAAAAAAATAATCATACACAATAGTGCTGTGAAAGATGGGAGTTAAAAATTTAGTACAAGTTTGTCTTTGTGCAAGTGAGAGTAAAATCAATTAACCAATAATCTTTGCAAGTTAAATAATGTTTGCTGTGTAACTAATTGTTAGCTTTATAAGATACACAGGTACGAAAAAATGAATGCTTTGAATACGCTTTTAACCTTTTGGATGCATTGTGTGATATTAGTCTATTGCCCATTAGCATTATAAAAAAATGCTAGTTCTTAAAAAAGAAAAAAAAATGTAAAAATATGTACAAGACGTGTTCTTTTAGCTGCCTACATGATTAATATTCATATCAGGTTGTGTTAAATCAATAGTTTTTTTAACAGTAACAGCAAGCAGTGGTACAGTATAGATTCTTAATAAAAGGATAAAACACTAGTGAAACACATACCTACAGTCCTAAAATAAAATGCCACAAAAGGCTTGATATAAACAACATCAAACTCTCCACCTGTTTAATATAAGAACTTACACTTTATTACGAATTCTTAATACATACTGTAGGTACCATGTCCTAAGGGTTTATCAGTACATAGGCTGGCAGTAACTCTGCTTTAATTACCATAGTCTTTTCTCTCAACCAGTAAAGTGCCCATCAGGTGGCTTCTACCTAGAATTTCCAGGACATATCAGGTCATAAGCCTTTAATTAAGACCAAGACCAAGGTTCCAGCCCTATTAGTTCATGACTAATTGCATGACAGATGGACAAATATTAGCATTTTAAATATACAGATTATACTGCAGTTTTTAAGCAATATAGAATCTATAATTTACAATTTCAGCACAAGCACAATAAAACCACATCTTACGGTAACAGAGGCAATGGTGCTGTAAGAATTATGTTTTTGGACTTCTCTAGCACCTTCAACACCATCCAAACTCTGCTCCTTAGGGACAAGCTGACAGAGATGGGAATAGATTCATACCTGGTGGCGTGGATCGTGGACTATCTTACTGACAGACCTCAGTAAGTGCGTCTCGGGAACTGCACGTCTGACATTGTGATCAGCAACACAGGAGCACCGCAGGGGACTGTACTTTCTCTGGTTCTCTTCAGCCTATGTACATCAGACTTCCAATACAACTCAGAGTCCTGCCACGTGCAAAAGTTCGCTGATGACACTGTTATCGTGGGCTGCATCAGGAGTGGGCAGGAGGAGGAGTATAGGAAGCTAATCAATGATTTTGTTAAATGGTACGACTCAAACCACTTACACCTGAACACCAGCAAGACCAAGGAAGTGGTGGTGGATTTTAGGAGGCCCAGGCCCCTCATGGAGCCCGTGATCATCAGAGGAGACTGTGTGCAGAGGGTACAGACCTATAAATACCTGGGAGTGCAGCTGGATGATAAATTGGACTGGACTGCCGATACTGATGCTCTGTATAAGAAAGGTCAGAGCCGACTATACTTCCTTAGAAGGCTGGCATCCTTCAACATTTGCAATAAGATGCTGCAAATGTTCTACCAGACGGTTGTGGCGAGTACCCTCTTCTGCGCGGTGGTGTGCTGGGGAGACAGCATAAAGAAGAAGGACGCCTCATCCCTGGACAAACTGGTAAGGAAGGCAGGCTCTACTGTATTGTAGGAATGAAGCTGGACAGTTTAACATCCATGGCAGTGTGACGGGCGCTGAGCAGGCTGCTGTCAATCATGGAGAATCCACTGCATCCACTGAACAGTGTCATCTCCAGGCAGAGGAACAGCTTCAGCGACAGACTGCTGTCACTGTCCTGCTCCACTGACAGACTGAGGAGATCGTTCCTTTCTCACACTGTGCGACTCTTCAGTTCCACCCGGGGGTGTAAACATCTATATATATAATTCACTAAGGCAAGACAACCATAGAAAGCACGTCAGAAGGGGTGTGGATTCACTAAGCTGCCGACAAGTGAAACACCTATGGCGCACGCAGGAAGGAGCCACGCCTACCAACTCCAAGACCATTGGATACGACGACAACTCACAGAGCCACGCCCACCAACTCGAACGCGACGACACAGAAAAACCGGCCTCATTTATAGTTGTCTGTCGTAGAGGTCAAATGCAGCTCCGACCCACGTTGACTGTTAATAGAGGCATGTTTATCGCGGAGGTGAATCGCCATATGCACCGTGTAAAACTGTTTGCAAGGGGTATCCCATGGGATCCTTAAAATGTTACTTTACAACTGAGGTTAAGACACAAAGAAGTGAGCAGTCTTTAAAAAAACAGTTTTCGGTTACGACGCATGAACGCGTGCACTATAGCAAACTGTTTTACACGCTACATACAGCAATTCGCATCCGCGACAAACATGCGTCTTCTTAGATACTCCTGCACTTTGTACACACCCCCCTCCCACCGTGGTCGGGTGTCTTGGTGGATTATATATAGAAAGGTAGCCAAAACCGCACAGAGCAATGAAAAGTCTACGTGAGTCACAGGTGCATCTGGACTGTACAAAGACGACAACGACTCGAGTGATGAGATGGAGGTGGGCACATGAGCAGGCAGTGTATACCGAACGAGAAATCAGCAGACTAGCATGACGGAGGGAGCGGAGTGGATGTCCTTCTCCTCTCCTCCCATTCCACCCTGAGCGCCGCACGGACGATTGTGTGTTGGTTCGTTCCGTGCATTGGTTAAAACCCAATGAAGGAAGCACTCTTTAAAAACCAATAAGCCCTGTGCCTCTGTTTCATTACCGTCTCACCTGTTTCACCAATGCAGGCCCACAACAGGCGATTCGGCGGCGTCATTCCCATGACCCGCTGGGCAGCCAACCGGGTAACCAAAGTCTTTGGGTTCAGGGGGGAATATGGTTACAAAGCTGAAACTTAAAGGAATTGACGGAAGGGCACCACCACATGTGGAGCCTTTCGCTTCATTTGACTCAACACAGGAAACCTCACCCGGCCCGGACACGGACAGGATTGACAGATTGATAGCTCTTTCTCGATTCTGTGGGTGGTGGTGCATGGCAGTTCTTAGTTGGTGGAGTGATTTGGCTGGTTATTTCCGAAAACGAACGAGACTCCCACCTGCTAAATAGTTACACGACCCAACAGCGGTCTTCTTATTCTTAGAGGGACAAGTAGCTTTCAGCCACGTGAGATTGAGCATTAACAGGTCTGTGATGCACTTGTATGTCCGTTACTGCACGCGCGCTACACTGAATGGATCAACGTGTGTCTACCCGGCATGGGTAAGCTGTTGAACCCCATTCGTGATGGAGACCGTGGCTTCCAATTGTTCCCCACGAACGAGAAATTCCCAGTAAGTGCGGGTCATACGCTCGCACTGATTATGTCCCTACCCTTTGTAAAGCCCCCCATGGTCGGGTGACTTGGTGGATTATATATAAAAAAAAGCAGCCGGAACCGCAAAGAACAATGAAAAATCAGCATATCTATCTATCTGTGATATCTATCTATCTATACTAATAAAAGGCAAAGCCCTCACTCACTCACTCACTGACTCATCACTAATTCTCCAACTTCCTGTGTAGGTAGAAGGCTGAAATTTGGCAGGCTTATTCCTTACAGCTTACTTACAAAAGTTGGGCAGGTTTCATTTCGAAATTCTACGCATAAGGGTCATAACTGGCAGCTATTTTTCCCATATAATGTAATGGAGTCTTGAGTTGGAGATGGCGGGGGGAGTTTAGTGTGACATCATCACGCCTCCTACGTAAGTGCGTAGAGAACAAGGAAGAACTCCAGCGATGAGCACAAAGCGCCATTTCACAATTGAGAAGGCAGAAAAACATTATGAAGCAAATGATGCATACAAGCATATTCATAAGTACAGCTACTGCGGAAACAAAGCAGCGTGAACCGTAAGTTTATATTAAATTAAGTTCATAGACAGGCTGCCACTAGCGTTTGTAATTTAGTGCCTGCCCATATATGGCCGTCCATCAGCGGCAATCCAATACAAACACTGCGGTAAATATTCACGTGTGAAGGACTGTGCTTATGCAGAGGAAGATGAGATGGTCAGGGTGGTGTTTGGCACAAACTCATTGAAACTGCGAGAGAAACTTTTAAGTGCGGGTCTTAGCTGACATTACGAGATGGCACCAGTACAGCTGGGAACCTTCGATGCAAGAACACCAAGCGGCTCCGTGAACTGGCGCGTGCACAGACAAAAGCAACAGTTCCAAAGAGTGCTGAACAAAACCGAATTACACAATTGAGAAGGCAGCAAAAAAATATGAAGCGTCTTATACATACAATCATATTCATAAGTGCAGCTACTGCGGAAACAAAGCACGGGTGGAAAAAGTGAATGTCCTGCTAAAGGAAGACAGTGTAAAAAAAACCCGTGCATGCAGTTTGTCACATCACAGATAAAAGGAAGGCGAGCTGTTTATTGATGCAGTAAGGAACTAATCGATGAATGAAACCTCTTATCTTTACAGCGATTGACAAACACGGAATGTAACTTGAACACATCCTACAAATCGAGCCTGATTGAAAGAAATAATGATAATCAAATCCTTGATGACAGCAACATTCAATAACACTCACAAAACAATTACTGTATATTGACAATCATGTTACGTTATTTTTAAAATGTTCCCTTTTCTTTTCATAACTTCTACTTCTCCACTGCGATACGGGTATATATATATAAATGTATATATATACCCGATCTACAATACATACTTTAGCATAGACAAGCCACGCTGTGGCTAATTGTAGAGTCTTAAGCCTCTAACGCCGACATTGAGGTTGATTCGAGAGGGTGTACTGACTATGTGCAGCTACCGATTCATTTACCTTAGCATCTCCTTGGTTTGGGGCGTATGAAAAAATATTAGGTTAGCAGAATCATGTTACGTTATTTTTAAAATTTTCCCTTTCTTAGCACAAGCACAGCTGAGAAGCTTGATGCATGTACTCCATAGCAGCGTTAAAAATAGCATTTAATCACACTTTCAATTCCAAGCAAGCGGGAACTTTTGTCAATGCATGATTTCCTGGTACATCCATTACACTGATGCACACATCACAGCTACAAAAATGTTAGAGTCGGAATAAAGCGTTCCTCGACTGATCATTTCGACTACCAGAAGCCTTGATAAAAGCATGGTTTTGTGCACACTGAAAAGCAAGCAAAATTAGATGCATTACAGAAGCGGACTTTGTGGCTCTTACTGGGGATCATTGGACTTCCGTGACCGTTAGTAATTCTAAATACATCTAATTACAAAATGTTCAATGATCACACTGTTTTAGCCTAATGTACAAAATAATTTTGGCTAATGTTACTCAGAGTTTAAAGAGTAAGCTGGTCAAATTACCTTTTATGTTTCTGACTTATTTTTTAAGAAGAAAAACTGCATTTTATGTTGAAATTTTGGTTATTATTATTTAAAGACAATACTATTCTGAAAATGTACTTAAAGTACTTAAACTACCACTTTATTTTTAAGTCTGCCCAATTTTAACCAGGGATGATATTTTTGTTTCTGTTTTGAATTCAAATGCAGTTTAAAGCTTTTTTCAGAAATTAAAACAGCTTCAGTTTACAATATTCATGTCCATGTCTATTATTTGATTCTGTAAGCCCACTAAAACCGTTTTAAATAAAAAAAAACATTTGCGATTTGGGGCAAATTCGTGTCGATTACATACGATTAATCAAGATTAATTCTTACACAGCCTCTAATTAATTGGATTAATTTTTTAATCGAGTCCCACCTAATATATATATATGTAGATATATATATGTAGATTTGTATATATATGTGTATATACAGTATATATGTAGATATGTATATGTTGTATATACAGTATGTATATATATGTGTGTGTATATATACAGTATGTGTATATATATGTATATGTATATATATGTATATATATATATATATATATATATATATATATATATATATATTATATATATATATATATATGTTTATATATGTGTCTGTGTGTGTATATATATATATATATATATATATATATATATATATATATATATATATATATATAACACTCATGACAATGACAAAACAATTACATTGTCAATCATGTTACGTTATTATTAAAATGTTTCCTTTTCTTTTTACTTCTCCGCTGCCAATGTGTCATAAGGTATTTTGCTATATATATATATATATATATATATATATATATATATATATATATAAATAGATAGATATGACAACAACACTCATATCAATGACAAAACAATTACATTAACAATCATCTTACGTTATTTTTAAAATGTTTGCTTTTCTTTTCATAACTTCTTTAACACACTAGGCCTGCCTTGCAGCTCCTTCGAGGATTCTTGAAGAGAAGCCTGCGTTCCTTTAAAAAAGCAGGAGGAGCTGGTCCCAGTTCCTGCGTCCAGCGCTGATCCTTGCAGCATCTTCTATAAATCTCTTTGCGGGTGATAGACTGTTTCAGGTGCTTTATCTGCAGTAATTTGGCTACCTCCTTGACGTATCCGAAGTGAAGGGCGTACCCTGGTCTGAGGACCTCCTTGGTATGCCCACATTAACCAGTTCCGTCGCGATGCTTTTAGTATTAGCGGGCGCAGGGGAACCGCCTCTGGGTACCGGGTGGCATAGTCCACCATGACTAGGATATACTTGTGGCCAAGGGCTCCAGGGTCCCACCAAATCGACCCCTATCCTTTCAAAGGGGATGTCCACGAGGGAATAGGGACTAGAGGAGCACGGTCCCTCCTAGGAATCTGGCGGGTCTGGCACTCAGGATTGACAGAACCGCCGGACCTCCTCATTGATCCCAGGCCAGTAAAGGCGATAATTAATCCTCTCAGTGTTTTTGGCCCGAGGTGGGCCCTAGGAGGTGAGCATGTGCCACAATTATCTCCGCCCGGAAGGTGCAATTAGCAACAACTTCCACCTCGCCCTCATGGGTAGCCACACAACAGATCATTCTCAAGGACAAAGAAGGGTTCCAGCGGTGTGGATCCGTCCGCTGTTGAGCTGTTAGGCAGAACGATCGCATTCGGGCAAAGCGCGGGAGTCATCATTCCACTGCTCCCTCTTAAAGGAGGCGGCGTGGACGAAATTGATGGTCCAGGCGCCGAGGGAGTCTTGGGGCCTGGGCCCAGAAGAGTTCCTGGCTAGTCCCTTCTCCGGCGGAATCTTCGGGTCAAGGTCCGTAGCCACGGAAGGTCCCCGAGACACCAGCGCCCATAGGGCCTGCCCTTGTGCACGCGTGGAGGCGCGGGAGGGTGCCTTTTCCCCTCATAACAAGATCCAGAGGCCCGGGAGGCGAATGGCTTACCGCTGATTCTTTTAGACCAGTCTTGTCCCAGAATCACTGGGAAGGGGGTCAGGTAACACAGCGACCGTCATTTGGATTGGTTCCCCTTCCAGGTGACATAGCAGTGGCGGAGATATGACCTAGTCCCCCATGCACACAAGTGACCAACAAATGCTGTTTTAACCACTGTTGCGGTAAGACAAAACGGCGAGCAACAATGGTAATGTTGCTGCCGGAATCAAACAAAGCCACCACGGCGTGCCCATTTAGCAACACCACTCCCGTGATCGGACTCGCCAAGGGATGCGGCGGGTACAATACCTCTCCGATGATGTCCAGCTGCAGTCCATAGGCTCCGGGCGATGTGATGGGGCAGTTTGGCAGCAGGTGACCGGTCTCGCCACACTTGAAACAGCGGCGGACCCGCCTCTCTCTGGCTCTGGCTGGCGCTTCTGCAGCGCGCCGAGGGGCTCGGGTGGCCGCCCGTCCCTGCCGGTTCCCGCGAGCAGGCTTTTCTGACCCCCCAAGTCGGAGGACCGCCAACTGACGCTCCAGGACGTCGAGGAGGCCCGACATGTTCTGATAGGCGTGTCCCCGGACCTGCTGGGCGAGGGAACTGGGCATCGCATTGACCAGGCCTTCACAGGCCACCCGCTCGACCACTTTCCGCCCGTCGGGCTCTCTGGCCGTAGCCAGCGCCCATCTTGCCCCAGAACTCGACGCCTGGGCGCGAAGGGCTTTTCGGGTCAAAGACCCAGTTCCGCCATTCGCCGCCTGCTGGCCCGGCTAATGCCGTAGCGGGCCAGTATTTCGGGCTTGAGGAGGTCGTAATTCGGCCTCCTCAGGGAGGTCATAATAGGCCGCAGCGCTGGTCCTTCAGGTATGGCGCCAAGATGGACGCCCACTGACCGCTGCCACTCGCTCCGGGTGGCCGCCCTCTCAAACATGCCCAGGTAGGCATCGACGCCCTCCGAAGGGCCCATCGGAACCATAGGAGGAGGCGGCTGCCTGGGCGGGTCTGGTCTCGCCCGTTGGGCTTCCACTAACCTGGCCTTCGTGGCCTCCAGCTCCCGGTGGTGGCGGCTTGCGCAAGCTGCAGCGCCTGGAGCTGGTCATTCATTCCTGCAGCACGTGTTGAGGTCCTGTCCCTCCGTCATTCCGGGATCTCTATCCTGCCGACTACGCCACTTGTAAAGGACCGAGGAGACAGTAGCAAGGGTTGGGGTTTTCCGGCCCCGTATATTGTAAATCACAAACAAAAAACTGGTCAAAATTATAAACAAACAGTTCATATGCGCGCGCCGACTCCTGGCGCCGCGCCATTTTATTGGGGAGGAGCCGGAAGTGGAGGGATGCGGGAAGGACCGCAAGGGAGGATGGGAAGGATGACGTCAGGGCAAGATGGCGGAGGAAGGGCGGAAGTATCGCACTGCGGTCAATCCAGGCCTATGGTGCAGGAAGGTCTTTCTTTCTATGAGGAAGCAGAGGGAGAAAGTTAATACCCGCCATTCCCTGGCGGCGAATGGTTTCCCAGGTGCTATCGAATCAATCCAGCGGCCTCCTACTCGCGCATGCGTGACAATATATATATATATATATATATATATATGCCAGCAACACTCATGACAATTACAAAACAATTACATTGTCAATCATGTTACGTTATTATTAAAATGTTTCCTTTTCTTTTTACTTCTCCGCTGCCAATCGCGGGTATTTTGCTATATATATATATATATATATATATATATATATATATATAAATAGATAGATATGACAACAACACTCATATCAATGACAAAACAATTACATTAACAATCATCTTACGTTATTTTTAAAATGTTTGCTTTTCTTTTTCATAACTTCTTTAACACACTACTTCTCCGCTGCGAAGCGCGGGTATTCTGCTAGTACTAATATAGAGGAACTAAAAAAGGGCACATCAGGCTCCTTCTTCTTAGAAGACTGCGTTCCTTTAATGTAGGAAGTGACATCCTTCACATCTTCTATAACTCTGCGATATGTTATTGTTATTTTCTACACTGATGTGTGCTGGGCTGGTAACATCATTTCAAGAGAGGCCCACCAAATCAAGAAGCTAATAAAAAGGGCAGGCTCAGTTATGGGATGCACTCTGGATCCCTGGAGATAGTGAAGGAGATAATTAAATCAAAACTGAGTGCCATTATAAACAATTCAGCACATCCACTCTCTGACCCACTAACACTGAGGACTTTCAGCCAATGAATCGTTCAGCAGAATTGTAGAATACATCTACATAATGCCTCACTGTGACTGTGACCAAGGCGGATATTTTCTTTCTTTATAATTTTCTTGCTTTATAGTAATTCTGCTGTGTTTAGACCATAGTGTGGGTGAATATATACAGTATGTACTTATCTATCAAATTATGTATTTATTTATTTAAAGAGTGTCTGTTAAAAGGGGGCAAATAACTGTCTATCTATCTATCTATCTATCTATCTATCTATCTATCTATCTATCTATCTATCTATCTATCTATCTATCTATCTATCTATCAGTTGATCGATCAATCTAAGTCCCAATCTTAGACTTCAATACAAAAAACATAAATGAAGACGATAGAAAACTAATTATGTACAATTTTATAAAGCATTTATCCATAGTACTGTATAACTGCCTTCTTCAGCTGCTGTATGCATTTTTATGCTTTTATCTTGTGGTATGTCCTTTAAAGTCTTGAAACACTATTAAAATGCATAATTGCTGTTTTTTTTATTTTATACTACCAAACTTTACTTTTAATTTTTACTGCTGCTCTGGAAGATGGATGCAGAAGGAATAATATTAGAATCGAAGGTTTACCTGAGAAAGTACCTGAAACTCCAAACCCAGTGAAATTCGTAGCTGAACTATTCTCAAAAATAATTGGAGAGGACTTTAGATCAGACACAGAGATGACAGCAGCTTACCGCATACAGGGATCAAATTCCTCTAAACCTAGGACTCTTGTTGTGCGCTTCGAGAAATTACAATCAAAATTTAATTTAATGTCACTTCTCAGGCAGAAACAAGAGATTATATTTGAAAATAACTACATTCATATCTTCCCTGATTTCTCACTCTCAATAGCTGCTAAATGAGGCGATTTTTTACAACATTAAACAGCGCTTACGGAAAGCCGAGATCAAATACAGCCTCTTGTATCCTGCCAAACTGAAAGTGTACATTCAAGGCATGCATTATATTTTTACCACTATGAAGGAAGCAGAAAAAGAACTAAGAAAACCGAGCCGACACTCTTCTGAAATACGATCGTGAGTCGCACCCTATCATGGCATGGGAAAGAAGATCTTACCGGCTGTCTGATCCACTTGCAATGATACTGGCACCGTAATTATACATCCTTTCCCCTTCTCGGCCACTTTCTTTTTTTTTTTTTTTTTTTTAGGAGAATGTTTAACATCATACCTTTGGTTTATTGTTACTGTTATTATTGTATTCGGGCTTGCTTATCCAGGTCCATTTTTAACACCATTTCCTGGGTTTACTATGTTACTATTTCAAGACTATATTTTATGCTTATAGTATTTGGACTGTATTGACAATAGATATCTCAATTTTAATCCTCATATACTGCTGCTGGGGGCTTGTTTTGTTTTGGATTATCTCTGTCTCCAGGTATGTCAGAGGACTGGGACTTTGTGAAATGAGGTCCACCCTCAAGTGGGGAGGCAAAATGGGGGGTGGGGGGACTAGGGGGAGAGAAAGAGAGCAAACTATATCAAATCTATTCCTTTAATCCTTATAATGATAAGTGCCAACGTAACAATAGGCTTCATGGCAATAACTCCTGGGGAAATTGGAAATTTAGGTCAAAGCTGTCTCATTTTCAGTTAAGATTACAAAATGACATCAAAAATTCAGAATCAATGTCTCCATGACCGGACAATTAACTTTGTGTGCTGGAATGTTAAAGGCCTGAAATTATCACCTAACAGGTCTAAAAGCTAAAATAGTATTTTTACAGGAGAATACATTTATTAAGCAAGGATCAATTCTGGCTGCAAAAAGACTGGACTGGCCAAATATTCTATTCGAGTTTTACAAAGAAAACTAGAGGTGTAGGAATTCTTATACATAGAACAGTCTCATTTGTAGTATCAGATGTAATATCTGATCCTGAAGGGAGATATGTGATTATCATGGGTAATTTATTTAACTGTAAAGTCAGTAAGTCAGTCATTATCCAACCTGCTATATCCTAACGCAGGGCCACGGGGGTCTGCTAGAGCCAATCTCAGCCAACACAGGGCTGACGGCAGGAACAAATCCTGGGCAGGGCACCCACACACCAAGCACACGCTAGGGGCAATTTAGGATCGCCAATGCACCTAACCTGCATGTCTTTGGAGTGTGGGAGGAAACTCACACAGACACGGGGAGAACATGCAAACTCCACGCAGGGAGGACCCGGGAAGCAAACCCAGGTCTCCTTACTGCGAGGCAGCAGCGCTACCACTGCACCACCACCTGCGCCGCCCTTAGCTGTAAAGTGATTTTAATAAATGTACATGCACCCAATGTGGATATAGGGAATTTATGCCAAATGTACAAAGTATTTGCATCCATTCCCAATGTGAACACTCATAAAATTATAATGGCTATGAACTTTAATTGTGTTTTAAATCCAGACCTAGATAGGTCTCCTGTCACAGGGTGAGGACATCTAACACTGCAAAGACAATTACACAGTTTGTAACTGATTACAACTTAGCAGACCCCTGGAGATTTCTAAACCCAAACTCAAGAGCATATTCCTTCTACTCACCAGTGCATCATTGCTACTCAAGAATTGATTATTTCTTTGTAGATAACAATTTCTTTCCTACGATTAAATCTTGTAAGTACGACGCTATTGTTATTTCCTACCATGCCCCTTTGATCTTGGAGCAAAAATCATTATTCCACACATACTCATCTCATAGATGGTGTCTTAACCCACTTTTATTAGAAGACAAAAACTGTACAGAATTTATATCCAAACAAATTAGCTGTTTTCTATTGACAAATACACCCTCAGAGGTCTCTGTAGAAATACTCTGGGAATTCCTGAAGGCCTCCTTAAGAGGACAGATTATTTCATGTCTTTCCCACAGAAATAAATTGGAAACCAAGAAGGTATCAGAGCTAATCAACGAAATTACTAGAATAGACCAAGAACATGCCAGGTGTCCAAGTGAGGCTCTTCATAGGAAAAGGTAGGCTCTGCATTCAGAACTCCACCTCATGACAACTAAAGAAACAGAACAACTCATTTTTGAATCAAGACATCATTACTATCAACATGGAGAGAAAGCTAATAAGATCTTAGGTCAACAAATCCACAAGCAAGAAGTTCGCAATGCAATCCCAGCAATCACCAACACGAATGGAGACAAAATCATTGACCATAAAAATATAATGCACAAATTTAGAGACTATAAATCCTTATATTCTACTGATCTTAAAGAAGACAAGACACAATCTAATGCATTTCTGGATGCATTACAGATACCACAAATAGATACTCTCAGTGCAGAGGAATTGGATAAACCTCTGGTGCTATCAGAATTACTAGATGCTATAAAGTCACTTTAGAATGGGAAAGCAGCAAACCCTGATGGCTACCCTCTCCAATTTTATACGAAATTCTCTACTCAGCTACCTCCCATCTTATTAGCAACATTTACAGAAGCTAGAGACAATAAAATTATACCTCAAACTTTTCACCAATCATTAATCACCATCTTTCCTTTACAAAATAGGGACTTATTACAATGTGCATCATACAAACCAATTTCACTTATGAATAGTGATGTTAAGATGCTCTCCAAAGTCCTATCAAGAAGGATGGAGAAAGTGCTGCCTTCAGTAATATCACAAGATTAAACAGGATTTATTAAAGGCTTCCAATCTCGCAAAGTCAAACACCCCAGAGATATTATTATCATTGGATGCGTAAAAAGCATTTGATATGATTGAATGGAACTACTTTTCACTACGTTGGAGAAATTTGGATTTGGTCTAAACATTTGTGTGTGGATCAAACTACTGTATACCAATCCAGAAGCTTCAGTTTGTATTAACAATATTAATTCAGACTACTTTAAACAAGAACGTGGTACCAGACAAGGATGCCCCTTGTCACCACTGCTGTTTGCAATCACCATTGAGCCACTGGCACTTGCTGAAAATTTCTGAAAAGGTGACACTCATGCAGTCCGCTGCAGGCAGTGCACCACAGCAAACTTCCTTGTGCCATTTCAATGGCTATATCTGTATGTATGCTTAGATTGGTTTAGTTGTACAGTGTTTTAGTTTTCATTTAGCCAAATAGATCAATCTGTTCTTTATTTAATGGGGAAACTTCAAATTTTAAACCTGGAGTCTCAGCCAAGGTTGGTTGAGGGTTTGTCCCTTATCCTACACTGGCTTACTATAAAGTTTTAATGAACAAAAAAGGTGTTGAAAATACATGTGTAGAAGAATAAAGAACTACTAACAAAAATCACTTCTTAAACTTCTCACAAAATGAAACAAAAATATTCTTTTAACCACATTCAATTTTAAAAAAGGTAAATTAATCTAAAGCCTGCATGTGACCAATAAATAAGTGCAGCAATGTAAGATGAAATATATAATGTAATGAGCTGTGAAACTGAGCTACTTGTTTTCAATTTTTAATTTATTCTGTACTTTTTAATTTTTTTTAGGTACGGTATCCCTTATTTCCCTTGCTGTTCTTTCTTACGAACGCTATTGTACAATGATGGGCTCAACAGAAGCTGATGAAACAAACTACAGAAAAATTTGTCTTGGTATTTTGGTGTCCTGGAGCTATTCCCTTTTTTGGACTTTGCCCCCACTATTTGGATGGAGCAGCTATGGGCCTGAAGGACCAGGGACTACGTGCTCAGTTAACTGGCATGCAGACAATGCCAACAACATCTCCTACATCATATGTCTCTTCATTTTCTGTCTTGTGCTGCCATTTCTGGTTATAGTCTACAGCTATGGAAGATTGCTGTATGCAATCAAGCAGGTAATTTATAAAATCTAGAGGTAAGAAAAATAATACGTAATGCAACATTTCAATTAGTCTCTCATTCAGTTTTAAACGTATATGCTACAGTAGCTTACTCTACTAAGGTCATAAGACACTTTCTGAAACAGAAAGTGAACAAAAATAAGAACTAACAAGGAAGATTACAAACTAATGCAATGGCATGATTAAATGACAAAAATATGTTGTTACACTGAAGAATCAAATGAATGAACCTCAGGTTTTTGGGTCGATTGTGCTTTTGAGGAATGCATGTGCAGAATGTACATTATAGGTAATTCCTTATTTGTGTTATGTGTACATTTTACAGCATTCACAGATGGTTGTAGATTGATGATATTGCTGCTGTGAAGTGTGTTGCCTCCATGACTGTAAACATATGCACTGGAATCTTTCATGTTCAGGGAATGCAGGCATTTTGGAGAACACTTAATTTAAGCGTTGCAGTTGTGCTTTTAAATGGTTAAACTTACTCTGAACTCTGAATAGACCTTTATATTATAAAATACTGTGCTGAACTATTTTGTTATTGGGTTTAATAGATAAAGATATGTGCATGAAGTAAGCCTTAACATTTTGTTCTCTGAGCCTACAAGAAATAAAAAAGTCTAATATAGATTTCTCTTAGATAACATGTTTAGTTGTTTTCAGGTAAGAATAGTTTCTGGGGTGAGTAGAAGTGGCAAAAGATTCAACCAAATTTAATAGCCAATATTTCATGACTACCAACATTAGTTTTTGTTTTTTTTTTCATATGAGATAGGTTTAAAAAAAGGAGGAGCAGAATAAACATTGACATTCTGATATCATCATAATTTTGGTGTTTAATGCAATACTTGAAAAGATACATTCACCCATTTTTTGACCTGGTTGTATGTTCTGTTATGTCTGGCTCATCCTGTTACTTCAAAGTAGAATGTTCATAGTGCCTAAATTATGAAGAAAGGCTGACAGAATAGGAGTTAAACAACAAATCCTTATATTTTGCTCTGCTGCCACTTACTTCCACTTTCTAGTGAGCCTCACTGAACAATCTCTGCAAAAGCGTAGCCCACCAATGAGAACAGACTATTTTAAACTGCCCCAATGCTGTATATACAACATTTTGAGTGTACTATTCCACTTGTTTAATTAATTTATGACAATAATTTGTAAAACTGGTAAATCTGTTTAATTGTTATACCAACGGAAGAGGTGGCCAATTCAAGACTACTTCGAATTTTTTGGGATATATAACTCTTTCTTTATTAGAAATTTCACATCATATTATTAATAATGGGAACTTTTAGAAATCACATTTGTGCACTTTGCAAATAAATGTTTCTTTGAGACAAGACAGCAGTTTTCATGAAATCACTCATTCAATATCCGAATTACTTTCAAAATAAATCAGAATATCAACAATAGAAAATCTGTTGTAACATTTACATGTAGCTCTCTCACTGTTGCCCCTATGCAAAAAGAGCTTAGTTATTTCTCTCCTATTGCACGGGAAGAACAGTATCAGTGATATCTACAAATAAATGGCATAAATACAGGGTTCTGGTAAAAAGTAAAATGAAAAAACACCCACTTTCTTAGGAATGTAAAAAACAAAATGCGCCTGAAACTTCTCATGTAAAATAACAATCAATAAACAAACAAAAAGTACAAACTTGTCATGCATTATTCAGGAGGCATTCCATTCTTAAATTCAAACCCAAATGCAAATGTATTGTACTTTAACATAACTTTTTAATTAAATAAGAAGATAGAATATATGCCCCCCATGATGCCTGGGAGAAAGATACAAATTTCCTTGATTTATTATATTATTTTATTATATTATTTTATTATATATATTATATATATACATACATATATACTTTACTATAATGTGTATATATACAGTATATATCCATCCATCCATCCATTTTCCAGCCTGCTGAATCCGAATACAGGGTCACCTGGAGCCAATCCCAGCCAACACAGGAACCAATACCAGGCAGGGTGCCAACCCACCGCAGGACACGCACAAACACACCAAGCACACACTAGGGCCAATTTAGAATCGCCAATCCACCTAACCTGCATGTCTTTGGACTGTGGGAGGAAACCGTGCCTGGAGGAAACCCACGCCAAGAACATGCAAACTCCATATATATATATATATATTATAGTTAAAGTAACTGCAGTTGTAGTCTGAGGAAGCTATCTATTGTTGGTGCACGTTGGAGCTCATATGAAATGATGACAAAGGAAGAAAATCCTTTACTTACAACCTTACTGTTGCCAACAAGCTGCATCTAGATTGACTCCATAAACTTCATAAACAACAACAACAACAACAACAACATTTATTTATATAGCACATTTTCATACAAACAGTAGCTCAAAGTGCTTTACATATTAAAGAATAGAAAAATGAAAGACATAATTATAAAAAATAAATCAACATTAACATCGAATAAAAGTAAGGTTCAATGGCCAGGGGGGACAGAAAAAACAAAAAAACTCCAGGGCTGGAGAAAAATAAAATCATTCCAGACCATGAGACTCCCTCTGGGCATTCTACCTAACATAAATGAAACAGTCCTCTTTGGATTTAGGGTTCTCACGGAAGGGCTTGATGATGATGATGGTCACGTAGACTTCTTCCTTTTAATCCGTCCATCATTGTTGGAGCATCATGAAGCAGTAGGTGGAGGTGGCAGGCCACCACCACAAAGAAACCGGAAAAAGAAACAGAAAAGAGAGTAGGGGTCAGTACCGATTTTAGAGCCACCATGAATAGTTGTTATGATGAATTGAACATACAGAGTATCAGGATTAAGTTAAATTACGATTAAAATGAAGTTATAAAAAGGCCATGTTAAAGTAATGTGTTTTCAGCAGTGTTTTAAAGTGCTCTACTGTATCAGCCTGGCAATTCCTATTGGCAGGCTATTCCAGATGGTGCATAACAGCAGAAGGCCGCCTCACCACTTCTTTTAAGTTTTGTTCTTGGAATTCTAAGGAGACACTCATTTGAGGATCTGAGGTTACGATTTGGAATATAAGGTGTCAGACATTCCGATATATAAGATGGGGCGAGATTATTTAAGGCTTTATAAACCATAAGCAGAATTTTAAAGTCAGTCCTGAATGACACAGGTAACCAGTGTAGTGACATCAAAACTGGAGTAATGTGTTCTGATTTTCTTTTCCTAGTTAGGATTCTAGCAGCTGCATTCTGCATTGTAAGCGATTTATATCTTTTTGGGTAGTCCTGAGAGGAGTGCGTTACAGTAATCTAGTCGACTGAAAACAAGCAACTAATTTCTCAGCATCTTTCAGTGATAAAAGAGGTCTAACTTTACTTATGTTTCTTAAGTGAAAAAATGCTGTGATCTGATTAATATCTCATTGGACTTGAATATTCCAGGTCTGTTTAAGAAGCTCTTTTCTTCTTTCCTGACTCTAGCAGAGCATGCCAACCACTCCTTTTTCCAGGTTAACATTAGTTCATGACCACAATGCCAAACCCCCAAAACTCCTGTGTCTTTCTTAAGCCTTGCGTCTCGTGTCTTTTTTTGTACCACTTTTTACGAATGTTCTTCTCATTCTTTTACATTCCTCCTCAACTCAGGAAAAAAAAAATCACCCATATGCCCCCTCTCCGCACCAGTACGCCTCCTCCCACTCTTTTTTCTTTATAATTTTCATTAGTCTACTTATAAACATTTTCCCATGTTTTAACTGTAAATCAGTTTCCTTGGAGCTAATGCAAATATTATTTAAGAAAAAAATATTTCTCTCTATGATATAAAATAATCCAGGGATGAGACAAGACTAATCCTGTGACGAGACAAGACTTTTTGAAGAGAATTTTTGGAAGCAAGTCCCGCGAGTCGGAGACTTTTGCCATGAGATTCTTTCAAGTCACACCCTACTTACAACCATTTTCAAACAAGACCATGATCATCTCACCTCTCAGTCGTGTGAATGCTTTTGTCAGACACACTTCCTAAACTCTCATCTCTTAGTCATGTGAATGCAAAATGAATACACGGGCAATCCTAGCAGCAGGAAACAATGAATCAAACGAATTAACACAAAAATTGTTGATTGGTTACACGGCAAATTGATTAAATGCATATCAGTAGACTATGCTGAAACAGTTGGTGGTGATAGTGTGGATGATGAAAACATCAATTTGCAATATCCCGTAGAATATCTACAAGCGTTTACATCGTCCGGTCTTCCACCAGCTGAATTACTGTTGAAAGAAGGATGTATCGTAAAGTTCTTGTGTAATTTATGTATGAGTGATGGACTATGCAATGGGACAAGATTAGTTGTATTCAAAATTGGTTGAACAGTTCTAACATGTAAAATTTTAACAGGCGACAAGAAAGGTAATGTAGTACATATCCCATGAATTACATTAGAAACCAAAAGAGATCTTTATATGTCATTCGTATTAAATTGTTTACAGTTTCCCATTAGAATAGCTTTTGCTATGACAATTAACAAATCACAGGGACAAACATTCCAAAAAGTTGGCTTATTTATTAGAGAGAAAGAAACGATATTCACTCACGGGCAATTATACGTTGTGTTGTCACAATGTAAATCCAAACATGGACTCAAAATTCAATGCAGTTAATTCCAAATATTGTTTTTACTGAAGTTTTAAAGTAAAAGTGAAAATAATACATATGTAATAATTCCCATGAAAATAGCAATCTCTTTAAATTGTATTTCTGATTAAGCAAACCCGGGGATTGGTGAGCAAAGCGAGCAGGGGGTGGAGCCCCCTAGTATTTATTTAAAATAATTACAATTTGATCTGTATTTTCATAACAAAGATTCAAATACTCTTCTAGGGTGCTACATACATATTGTAAATGCCTAAAATAATGTGAGGACAACATGATGGTGTAATGGTTAGTGTTGCTGAGTTCAGTTCTCATAACCATTTGGTCCCTGTGGACTTTGCCCATTCTCCTCATTTCTGAGTGGTTTTCTTTTGGGTAGTGCAGGTTAGGTTACTTGTCAGTTCTAGACAGGCTGAGTACAAGTGTGTGTATGTGTGTGTGTTTGTGTGAGTCTAATGATGGACAGGCTTCTTGTCAAGGACTTCTTCCTACTTTGTACCTACTTCTGCTGCTTCAGACCCTGAACTGAAATAAGCAGATTAGAGAATGCTACAAAGACAAACTGTACATTTACTACCCCATAGAGTATGATTATGTACAGATAATGATGAGTAGCCAAAAAAAAATCCTTTGTCCAGTCATCTCTTTTCAAATCAAAATATAACAAGAGAAATTACAAATGTATTACAACTTTAAGATTAATTGACAAAAAATTTTGTTTCACTGAAGCATCACATAAATGAATAACAGCATATGCATCTTAGTGGTTTACATCGAAACTTAGATCTGCGATAGTTATTGAAAGCTGTTACTGTTTAATGGCTTAATCTTGTCACATTCATGTCAGAAATAGTAATTGCAAATGTTTATTAATCCAATGCTTCTTTGTATTTTTGCTACCATTTCTTAATGTAGCTGGAAAGAAAAAATAAAAACTAGAGCACTAGTTACATCTGTTAGAGTGATTCAGAAAAGTTGTTTTTCCCATAAAATAATAAAATCCAGCTTATTATTTGTACATAACATTAATTATAAGTCAAAAAAATGATTATCTTGTTTGACCATTTTCTGCTATTTTCGTTCAGTGGATTCTAGGAGTTCTGAATTCCAGAATTGGATTCTCCCTTTAGTGACACCAATGGTTCACAATCTGTGGAGAACAAGGCATTGTCTAGGGGATTGTTGTTATTGTGAATGAGATGGACAGCGAAGCATATTCTTTGAGATAAAAAGGCAGCTAACTGGAATATAAACAAAATTTGGCTACCTGTGTTCAGTGCATACATTGATCAAAAACATCAGAAGAAAAAAGCAAAGAGGTCAAAATATAGGAGGCATGAGAACAAGCTGAAACAAGAGCTAAAGAAATTCATGAATGAGTGCTGTTCTGAAAAACCTGAAATGAACGACTGATTTGTAAGGAGCACAAGAAATTGGAAATCTAGGAAAGCTGCTTAATAAAGCTGATGTCACCTTACTTCTAATCAGAAAAGATGTTAACCAGTTGCTGATCTCATCATTGGAATATGGCACTTTACATGAGTAGAAATGACTGACCATGTCAGATTACACAACTGTGAGTGATTTGCCCCCCCGATTTCACATGTCAAAGTATAGCAAATGTAGCTGTTTTTCTGACATTCAATAACATGCAGCCAGTTTCTGTGCAAAGGGTTAACAGCAATGGCAAGTTCAGCCACAATCTCTGCCCTCATTTTTATTTTTTTCATTCTGTCATGGTATGTAAAGCACAAGACATCAGACAGATGAGCCTCGCTTATATTTTTAATGTCCAAAATGCCTGTGTTCCTGATTCTTCCTACCTACATTGTATGCATTGAACTTCTAGACAGCTAAGGCCCCTTCATCAGGCAAGGTGTAACAAAGAAACTGAAAAACTCTCGCTTATATTGGGGCAGCAACGTGATTTTTTTCTTTCATCTTAACAACCTTTTTGTTCAAATGTTAGCAAAATGAATACACCTGAGATGAATTAACCCTGAAAGAAGAGAACAATGAAGTAATAAAATGTAGAGATAAGATAACCATCACTAGAGAAAGTCCTGTAAGGCTTTTTTGAAGTGCATTGTCTGTAAGATAGGCCACTGATGTAGTCAGCTTGTCAATCAGTCTGTTAGTCCATATATCTGCTCATAAAACCTTTGTCTCTATTCAGACCATTTTGTAGAGTGTTGAATTTCAGCATAAGTTTGTATTCCCATTCTCTACGCTCCTGTTGGGTCTTGAAATTACCCATAAGCACAGTGACCCTCAGATCCTTTATGCTGTGGCCAATTTATCTTATCTCTACATTTTATTATTTCATTGTTCTCTTTTTTCAAGGTTAATTCATCTCAGATGTATTCTTTTTGCTAACATTTGAACAAAAAGGTTGTTAAGATGAAAGAAAAAATCACTTTACTGTCCCAATATAAGGAAGAGTATTTTTCAGTTTCTTTGTTACACCTTGCCTGATGAAGGGGCCTTAGCTGCCTCGAAAGCTTGCATTTGTAATTTATTTAGTTAGCCAATAAAAGGTGTCATTTCACCCTACTTTCTCCTGTATCAATCTATGCCTGACACGGTACAACATTCTACTGCTTTGAACTTCTAGGTGAGCCCTCGATGGTTGTTAGCTTGTGCATACACACAACCTGCATTTACAACTTCAGATAAAATCTTGGCTGGGATAGTTGCAGGCTAGTGGGACTGAGTTTCTGGAGGTCATGGGAGCATGCCATGACCGCCCCCAACTTATTAAGATTATATACAGTAAATTGTAGGTGCCAAGATGGACAAACTGGACAGAAGGCCATAAGGTAGAGATCTGGATGGACAGGCGTCCCTGCCAGGTTGATTGCAGGTAACTTTCCTGGTAGAGAAGATATAATAAAAAGACAGGGAAGGACTGTCATTTGGGGACTTGTAGTCCCCCAGTATGCTAGACAGCAGTATCCCTTGAGTAGAGCTCCCATTTGTACACCTGCAGGACACCTTAGGAATTGTAGTCCTGATGGACAGCACTGTTGGGGTAAATAGGTGCAGCTAGAAGGAGCTGTGGGGAGAAGACTTACAAGTTTTTAGGAGGTTCCTTGACCCATAAGTGCTTCCTGGGTGTAATCATGTGGCATCGGAAGTATTCCTGGGTCTGGCACAAAAGAGGCCGCTCAGTCTCATCCAGGTAAGTTGGAGTCAGGAGGTGGTAGACAAGGCCTGCCTTTAGGGAAAGTAGAGGAGAACGAATATATAAATTGTGCTTTTAAGTACTTTTTTGAAGAAAGGACCAGAAAAAGGTGTTTGTGCTTAATAAAATATAGTTTACTAGCCAACCCGCGGCATACCATACTGGTTTTTTAATAATTTTTAAGCACAGGGAGAAAATTAACATTTGAAAAATTGGCAGTTTAATAAATCAGCAAGAAAAGCAACATTGTAACAATACACGGAACGAACCAACACACAATCGTCCGTACGGCGCTCAGGTGTGGAGGGTGGAACGGCAGGAGAGGAGAAGGACGTCCACTCCGCTCCCTCCGTTGTGCTAGTCTGCTGATTTCTCGTTCAGTATACACTGCCTGCTCATGTGACCACCTCCAACTCGTCACTCGAGTTGTTGTCGTCTTTGCACAGTCCAGATGCACCTGTGACTCACATAGAGTTTTCATTGCTTTGTGCGGTTTTGGCTGCCTTTCTATATATAATCCACCAAGACACCCGACCATGGTGGTAGCGAGGTGGAAGGGGGGTGTGTATAAAGTGCAGGAGCATCTAAGAAGACGCATGTTTGTCGCGGATGCGAATTGCTGTATGTAGTGTGTAAAACAGTTTGCTATGGTGCACGCGGTCGTGGCGTCGACCGAAAACTAATTTTTTAAAGACTGCTCACTTCATTGTGTTTTAACCTCAGTTGTAAAGGAATGTTTTAAGGATCCCATGGAATACCCCTCGCAAACCGTTTTACACGCTGCATATGGCGATTCACCTCCGTGAGAAACATGTCTCTATGAACAGTCAACGTGGCTCGGAGCTGCATGTGACCTCTACGACAGACGAATATAAATGACGGCGGTTTTTCTGTGTCGTCGTGTCTGAGTTGGTGGGCGTGACTCTGTGAGTTGTCATCGTATCCAATGGTCTTGGAGTTGGTGGGCGTGGCTCCTTCCTGCGTGCGCCATAGGTGTCTCACTTGTCAGTGGCTTAGTGAATCCACACCTCTTCCGGCGTGCTTTCCATGGTTGTCTTGCCTTAGTGAATTATATATATAGATTTTGAACCCTTGGCTGTGAACGTGCACTGCTTCTGGAGATTGTGGCTCAGTTGTGTCCACTACTGGTCACAAAATAAAAATCTACAACTGAAAATCTATAGAAAAGTTTTGTAATGCGATATGGCCATAGGAGGGGCGTGGTGAGGAGTGGGAATGGGTATGCCAAGTCAAGTCAAGTCAACTTTATTTATAAAGCACTTTACCTACAACAGCCACTGATCAAAGTGCTGAACACAGACTAAAATAAATTTTAAACAAAGACAAAATAATAAATAAGTAGATAAAATACAATAAATAAAACAAATTAGAGCATAGTAAAAACAACTAAACAGAGTTTACACAGAGTAAAATCAACTGCTCACACAGGATCAAATGCCAAACCAAAATGGTAAGTCTTAAGAGCAGACTTAAAAAATGGGCAGTGAGGAGGCATGTCTAATGTGGATCGGCAGTGAATTCCAAAGCCATAGAACCACAATGGAAAAAGCCCTATCCCTCCTGAGCTTTCGCAGAGTCCTAGGTACATCCAGAAGCAGCTGACCAGCTGATCTGAGTGAGCGGGAAGGAGAGTGCATATACAGCAGCTCAGCAAGGTAGGGCGGAGCAAGCCCATTTAAGGACTTAAAAACAAATAAAAGAATCTTAAAATGAACTCTAAACTGAACAGGCAGCCAGGCAACCAAAAACTATAACCTCTGTCTTATTTTCTTTAAAATTTAAAAAAGTTCACTGCCATCCAAGCTTTTACCTCTTCTAGGCACATAACCAAAGTTTGTATAGAGTAAGCATCCTTGCGTTTGAAGGGTACATAAACCTGAGTATCGTCTGCATAACAATGGAAAGCAATTTTATGCTTTCTAAGAATAGAGCCAAGAGGTAAGAGATACAAAGAAAATAGCAAAGGACCAAGTATGGAGCCTTGTGGAACCCCACGCGATACTGAAGCAGAGGAAGACCTAAATTCATCTAGCCTCACTGAAAAAGTTCTTTGAGTCAAGTATGATTTAAACCACGCCAAGGCAGTACCACGAATGCCCACACAGTGCTCCAGATGAGATAATAAAATACTATGATCTATAGTATCAAAGGGCAGCTGTTAAATCGAGCAGAACTAAAATCACATAATCCCCTGAGTCTGTTGCCAAAAGGATGTCATTAAAAACCTTCAGTAATGCGGTTTCAGTACTGTGAAGCGGCTTAAAACCAGATTGAAACACTTCGAGTACATCACTTTCATCTAAAAAGGCTTTCAATTGAATATACACACTTCTCTCCAAAATTTTGGAAGGAAATTGAAGCTTGGAAATCGGTCTAAAATTGGATAGCACAGTGGGATCTAGGCTTGGTTTTTTGATCAATGGTTGCACTATGGCATGCTTAAACAAATTAGGAACTATGCCTGAGGAAAGGCTACTATTGATAATAGCAAGAACAGATGGCCCTAAAACAGAAATAATCTCTTTAAAAAGAGAAGGTGGGACAACATCAAAAGGAGAACCTGAGGGCTTCAATTGACCAACAATCTCATATACAGTAGACAGGATAGAATCGCCGGCTCAAACTGATGTGCCTGAATAAAGGCTGCTTTTTTGTCAGTTTTGTTAAGTTTAATTTCAAGTAACCTTTTATTAGCCCACAAAGAAGCAATGTATGCTCCATGTATTTGGTGGCAGCAGCTTCAATTTGTGCTTCTTGTGCAGTGAACTAATTTCCTTGATTCCAACCAAGGCAGATAGTGGAATGGAGGACATTTTTAGATAAAAGAAATTCTCCTTATTCTTATTATAAGGCAACAAAGGTTGAGAAGAGAGTCATAAAGTGCATTTATGTTAATATTTTTTCACACTCTTTTTTTTTGAGTATATGAAATGTAGTAAAAATTTAGTTATTTTTTTTTTACATTTACTCTTTCATTCTAGCTTTCTCTGTTAATTCTTTATGTGCTGTTAAATTGTTTTAAATTGTTAAAAATGTATAAATTAAAAAATACTGGTGTCCAGGCAGGCTGTATTATTTATGTACTTGTTTGATGCTACCTATTCACTGCCTTCTTGATAATTTTCTTCTTCTTGATTACACAGATGTCATATAGTTCAAAATGTTAATGAACTACATCTGTATGCAATGACAGAGATGACAAAGTGTAAAGCTGATGCTTATTGCAACAACACACAAATCTAAACTGTAAGAACCAATATCAATAATTAGCTGGCCACAAGCTCTTTTATGTCAAGAAAGAAAGACAAGTCACCGTTTTATGTGAAATTCAATGAACAGTGAGATCTAAAGTGATTGATTAAGACCAGTGGGTGCATTAGTCTCAGCTCAGCAGCCTTCCCCACTTCCTAGATCACCTAGTGCTTCTCTGTGGCTTCCAATATAATTAACTAACAAAGTAAACTCTGTTTGCTTATTAGATCTGACAGAAGTAGAATCCAGGGCAGGAACCCTGTAGGCTACGAGACAGAAATCAAAGCCTTTCCCAGCAGGTTACCTGTCCTGCTTGTGTTAGCAACAGAAAACTTAGCAAGAACATAAGCGACGTTACGTGATAATAAACAATGTTGATGGCTTGCTTGGTTTCTGCACCGCCACTATTAATTAAAATGCCGAAAGTATTTTGGCACATGCAGACTTTAAAAAAAAATGTGGTTAAAGGCCAGCAGTGTGATCCTTAGGCTACCGTTCTTTTCGATGACATTCAAGTGATTGTGGATGAGATGATTGCTGTTCCATTTGTTGTAATTTCTTGCTCTGCACTTAATGTCCCAAATTTACTTTAAGGCATCATGAGAAAACAATAAAGTCAAGACTTTCAAAGTGAATCATCACCAATGTTTCAATCTGTAACATGACTTTCAAATATACAAATCATAGCAAGAAAGAATGGTTTCATAATTGCAAGCTAATCCCTGCTGGTGCCCTCATTAATGACAATAAAAGATGGATGACAATACACTGTAAGTTGCAATTTCGGTTAAACACTTGATAGAAAAATGTTTTTGTCATCCATTTAATTAAAGGGAAATTAAATTTGAGTCTACATCAGTATACAAATGCAATATAAGGCAAAATTGTCTTAGCTTCTATAAAGCATATGAAAGACTGAATGTAATGTTTTCAGTGTACATTGTGTTAAAATGTTTTGAGAAAAGTTAATACGGCTTGTAACAATGTTAAAGGTATACATTCTTCAATGCAGATTTTTACCCTGATTAATCAAGTCAAGGGTTGAAAGGAACCAGAGGCCAGTAGAGTTAGACGTGAAGCACCACGAGGCACACAAAATTATTTAAGGCAACATACTAGTCATTTGGGGGGAAAATACAAAGAGAATTCGCACATTAACAGGGACTGAGCTGAGATTAAAAACTGAGGATATGCAAACCACTGAGCCACAATGCTGTGTTAGGCAGCTCCCTAAATGTCTTCAAATTAACTTTAAAAAGAATAACAAATCATAAATGAATTATTTATCTTCTCAAACTAATACTGTAACATGCTTATTTGCCATTACGCAGCAGTGCTTTTGTCACACTGCATGTTGTAGGTGCTGTCATGTTATGGGGCTTCAGGTGCTTTGATAAAGTCCTGTTTGGAGGTCCAACCTGAATAAATAAACAGGGCATCAGTTTGTTTTCCTAGAAATATTTTCCTGTCATTCTTTAGTGTTTGATTAAAAATTTTATTTGATCCTTTTTTTTGATTTATCACTAGAAATATAGGCATACATGTCAGTGACTTACAGTATACCTACTATTCATCTAGCTTTGAGTTTAAAAGTCATAGACTTTGGGCCATTCTAACTGTCATATCACAGTCACCATAAAAGGACGACCACCAGCTTACAAGCTGTATATACAGTACAAATGGAAAGGTAATAAGTAGTGTCAGGGATGCCAGGGGCAACGACCCGGCCGGGACGCCGTGAGGGACCGGAAGAGGGTCAAAGCCCACCCTGGATCACGTGAGGGCCACCTTCCTGGTTGTTCTGGGGGCCACGGGTTGAGGGCATGGAAGCCCTACCCTGTAGGGGCCCATGGTCACCGTCAGGAGGTGCTCCAATGCCTTGGGGACCTGTTGCCCCAGCACTTCCGCCACACCCGGAAGTGCTTGGGGGAAGATATAGGATGATACCCGGAGAGCTGCCGGGAGGACAGCCGGCACTTCCGCCACGCTGGGGCGTGGCCAAGGGAGGAATGCCGGGAACACCTGGTGCTCATCCGGGAACAGTATAAAAGGGGCCGTCTCCATTCATTCAGGGCTGGAGTCGGGAGGAGGCAGGGCGAAGCACAGAGGAGGTGTGGAGGCGGCCCGAAGAGAGGCATTTGTGATGATTGTTGGGGTTTGTGCACGGGACTGGGTCTGTGTGACCAATATTTGTGTAAATAGTTTGTAAATAAACGTGTGGTGGTGCTTAAGAACATGTCCACCTGTCTGTGTCCGGGTCGGCTCCACAGTAGTTAAGTTTTTTTTGTTTTCTTTTTCCCTTACTCTACCAAGTCAGCCAGAATCACTGGTAATTTTGGGATCTCTCACTTGCTTTTCAGTATTAGTTTCTGTTGCTTTTGAACTGATGTGCAGTTGAATCTGCCACCCTGCCCTCTTACACTGAATGAGACACTTGACCACTAGCTGAGCTAATCAGGGAAATCACAGTGTTTAATTCAATGTCCTCTGTCATTTGTAAATGTTCTAGTGCTCTTAAATAGATAACTTGATGCAGATTTAGACAAGAAATAGCATTTGAAATACATTCTAGAATTAAAAAAAAGAACCCAGCTTTGTGACTGTATAGCAAATAAAACAGTTGAACAGACATGGTGATGTTACATGGGTACTGTAGATTGTCTTCAAGCAAATGTTCTTAAAAATTATCTTGTAAATCCCATAAGGTTATTAATGCTTGATAAAACTTGAAGACTCGCATTAGGAAATCCACACAAAAAAGACCCATGATCGCCAATATCATAGTATTTTGGAGCTTGTAAGTGTTCAGTATTGATACCATTAGTACCAATATATGTAATTTTAATTATTATTAGAAGGGGTATTATTATAATGTGCCTTGACAAACTATAAACATTTCTTTAATACCAGGAACATACAGTATATGATCCACAATAAACGGAATATGATATAAAGGACCATGAACTATCATAGACTGTAACTTGCTTTTATATATTGCACAATTATTTTTACTTTGTAAATTATTGAGAACTTGTGATGAACATTAAAGGATCCTGTGGAACTTAACAATAATATTACTATTGAGTACCAAGTAAGTTTTGTTGCAGGAATTTTATAAAGATAATAAGCAACTGAAAAATACAAAGTTTATTGCTACTTGAATGTACCATGTCTAGTTTGCACTAAACACCTCAATGTCAGCTGAAGAGGCTTTTACCAGTAACACTTGTGTTTAGCTTTAGCTGTGAAAACTGTTTTAAAGAGACCATTAAAGTAGGAGACAGATTTCCCATGATTTCTGTTAACTACAACAGTGCCCTTCTGATAACACATTTGTTGGAAAGAAAGCCAGAAGTTATAAGCATGTCTGAGGACCAGATTTTTTTAAACAATTTGGGTTCATTTTTTTGTGGTAGTAGAATAGATACTGAGATATTTAAAAAGGAGGACATTTTGGCCTTCCATTATCATGTCTCTTACTATTTGCATATATGAGGTGATCACTCAGAGTTGTGTTCCTTGGCATACTGGATAAAGGGAGAAGGTCGAAGAGACAGCTGCTTTGATTCATGGCCTCTCTCTCAATGATTTTGTAGTGTTTTTTTCATTCTTGATTTTCAGAATTGCTAAACCTCAGAATGTTGTATTTTTACATTGATTTTTAGATTGCCCTTGAAAAAACCTTACCATCCCCTCAACAAACCAATGGTAATTATTTCCATTGTCTGTACTTAAGTTTATTTTATTGATAAGCAGTCTCCAATTATATATTCAATAAACTTAGTGCTTCCAAGCCACTGTGCCTGCACTACATAAGTTCAAAGATGAGTCTTTGAGGAGAAGTTCAGATTGCTCATACTGCAGAATAAGCACAAGTAGTAGTTATAGTTAGCAGCATACAGCATTGTCACCTGACTCTAGGAAATGTTCTTTTGGAGATTCTCAACAAATATTGGGTATGGTTATAATGAATATCGAAAAACAGTGACTGTTGACATTACTTTTTTTTATCTCTTCATGTAACAATGCAACTGCGGTGGGCTGGTGCCCTGCCCGGGGTTTGTTACCTGCCTTGTGTCCTGTGTTGGCTGAGATTGGCTCCAGCAGACTCCCGTGACCCTGTGTTAAGATATGGCGGGTTGGATAATGGATGGATGGATAATAATGCAAATAGCTGAACGCTGACACCAGTCTCACCATGAATTGTGTTAAATGATGAGCTCTCTCAAAACAATAATTTTAAAGCAGCAATGGTACCAAATAACATTACCCAATGACATACTTCAGCTGTAAAACCAACACTAGCCAATCAAAACTTCAACTTGCATTATCTTACATCTGCTCCTGAAACAGATTGTCACTTTTCTTAAACAAGTATTACTTCCTTGTTGTTTGTAGTGGCATCCTGTTTTTACCCCTTGTGTGTGAGATCTTAACTGTTGTAATGACAGTGAAGTAATATCAGTCCAAAATGTCCCGATTCATCTGGAATCAGTGAAGTGAATTCTGCTTAGTACATGTTCTCTCCTAAGAGAGTAATTCCATTTACAGACAGAAAAATGAGCACTTGTTTTGACATGAATTCCACAAAAAGGACTAATTTGATTAAAAAAACAATGCTACCCAAAGGCTAAGCAAATATATGCAAAGATTTTAATGCACAGGTTTCATCAGCATCTTGTCCTTTGGCGAATGTTTACTTGAAAAAATACTGACTGCAGCTGGAAGCAAAATGGATGACTGAATAATCTGAGTTCCAGTTTTAACAGCCTGGCCAAAGGCTGCATATAAATTCATAGCTTCAAAACCCTAATTAGAGTTCTCAATTAAGAAAAATTTAAAGTAGAATCTGCACCAAAGGCTAGTATTTCTATTAAAGAAATTATCTTCTAAAAACATGTGACCCTATAAACCTTCATGGTACCTTTAGCTTTTCATAGCTTTGTAGATGTGTTCACCTCCCTTCTTACTTCCATAATTATAGAATCAAAAGTTTTGTTCTGGAGTGGTTTAAGTCCTTCTACATAAAAGAACTGTTTATACTGTAATGGTAGTCTGGAAAGTAGACAACTGGAAATACCAAGTAATGGTTGGGGTACCACCTTTGTAAGCCCTTTTAATATTAAAAAAGACAGCTCAAATAGAAACAGTGAGAGACTCAGTTTACAAGGGCAAACATTCGGGACTCCATTAAGTATTAGTTATGTATCTGACACCTCCTCCAAGGAACGGGTTGGCTTTGTAGAGCTGAGATTGGAAGAGGCAGAGGTTTTCTCAGGGTGACAGGATGGAATAGAGCTTTCGCTGAGTGTTGGGGCAGACCATTTGCTAGGTGGAGGAGCGGGGTCAGGTGTCCTTCTTGGGTGCCTTTTCATGGCTGCGGTGGAGGAAGACGTAGATAATGTTAACGCCAGCACCTGGTCTCATCAAGAGTGGAACTGCTTACCTCACTAGAGCCAAGAAGGTGGTCCCCAAATGTGCATGCATGACAATATACATTTTAAACAATTTTCGTTGTTATAAGTTGTTATTTGGTTGAAACCACAAATTTTATTATACAAAAATATTTTCAGAATCAATGATCAATATGCATAGCACTAATTTACTAAACATAAAATTTACATAATTAATAGAGTCATCCATTGACTGCATCTCAGAATTTATTCCCTTGCCAAAATTCTTAGTATGAAGTGAAATAAATAGCTTCTACATGTTAATTAATTTTAATAAAACACTGAATAGTTGACAATAAAATTAAAATCTAAATATACTTAAGATATTATTTATTAATCATTTTAAGTCTGACAGAGTAAAAACTAAACCCTTTGATGCTATACCCTTCTTTATAAATTCAAGCTGACATTATTTTGATTATTACTGCAGAGGGTGCTGATGTTTGCTCAGAATATCACTTGCACGCAGCTCCTTTTCTACAGTTCATATACACTGCCTGAGAAAGCCTAACAATTTTAATAAAGATCTCAGCCATCACCGTTTCTTTACTCAATCCTCCATTCAGTCCTCCATAAAACAGGACAGTTAGCACTCACAGCATAATACAGAAGGATTGTTTTTTATCCACTTGTAATAAGGATACTTAGCAGCTGCTTGAACTGACAACTGCACGAGTGTTTCTTGTATATTTTGTCAGATGTTGAATTTACTGTATTCACTGTCTGGGATGTATTAACAGTTTGTTGCAGGCATTACACTACTGTCACTAATCTTTGGAAAACAAAGAGGTAAGAAGTTCGTTGTGCATTCACAATAAATTTCAACCTGAACTTTATTATTAATGGTTTAATTTCATTTTCAATATTAGTTCCAGCCTTTCACCCAGTGCTGCCAAGGTCTCCATCATCATGACTCTGAGTGTACATCAAGTAGAGGAAATTAATGCATAACAATGATACTCATAATAATGTAAAAGACTGACATCTACAAGTATTCCAGGACAGATTCCTGTCCCTTCACATGATGTGGTTTTGATAACTCTTCATATCTCTGTTTTAAAGTATATTGCTTTATGGTAATTTATAATAACATTTTAGAATTTTTCAGAATAAATAGTGGTCCAAAATAGAAGTGCAGATACTTTTCTTATATCTGTTTATCTTTTTTATTGCAGAAGATCTGTATAACATGCATCCATTTAAGTGGATTTGTAATGGTATTCATGGGGCTACTCTTAGAAAATCAGCAAAATCCTCAAATACAGTGTTCTGTTTTAATGTCACTCTTCCATACTTTCACAAAAACTTACAGTTGGAATTTCAGGTACTTGTAAGTCAGGATTGCATAGCTAGAAATTTTGTAGGCCATACTAATGATAACAGAGTAAAGGAACCCCAATGAAAGAAAACTGTTTCCCAACAGAAAGGAGACTGACGGAAGTGCTTTTGAGATGATAAGCAAAGTAGTGTCTCTTTTAAAAGAAAGGAAGAATAAAAAGAGAGCAGAAAAAACTAAAATTAAGAAGCAAAAGGGGTAAAAGAATGAGTAACCAACTAAGCTAAGATGTGAGCCAGCTTAGCCACTTCCCACTTCATTACAATATACAACATACACTTCCTTTGTAAAATGTACATTTTTTATAGCAAAAGTTGTATTGCAAAGGTTTTTAAAAAACAAATTATGTTAAAGTCCGAAGTCTTCCTGCGTGTGAGATCTGCATCTAATAAACACCCCACATCGTTATCATGTTACAAGCAGTCGCTGAACACATAAAGTCAGTGCTACGCAGATTCCAGACAATTGATAGCTACCTGTTTTTGTAGCTTTGGTTCAGCAAAGTATCCACAAACCTAAGCAACACTGGCTGTGTAACCCCCATGAGTTTATTTTGTGCAGAGCAGCAGAAAGGTGACTGGGCCATGAGGGCTGCAGAAAGCTTTTTAAAAGCTTAACACCTTGAGAACAGTCAGCTGCAAAGAGGAAAGCAAGAGAAAAACATTGAGCCCTACACGACACTCAAGAAGACATCCATTTTGTCCATTGGCACATCACACCATTAGGACTTAAGCAAGGCCTCTGGGTTTTAAGGCTCATTGCTCTTTGAATTTTCCTTTTGTCCTTTAACCAAGGTGAGACTTTTCATGCACTTTTATATTTCAAAGCTTTTTTGAAGTGTTGCTTACATAATTATTCAGGAACAAAGATGCTGAAGCTTATTTATTTGAACAGTGACGCAAACAGTATACTTATATGAAAGGCCCACAAAATAGATCAAGTAAATAATACCTTTTCACAACAAGAGTTCACTGCAAAAGAGGTGCATCGCTGATTAAGCAGTCATTAAAAGTGGCAGTGAATGTACCATGGGTTGTGAGACTAGGAACACTTAGAGAGAAGCCTTAGGGGGACTGAATGAAGGCATGGCCTCCATTAACACCTGCTTAAAAAGTTAGCATGGCCATACCCAAAAGAAGCATGTCAGGACTCAGTAGTCATCCAAAAATGCAATTATCCCATGTGGATTTGCTGCCAGCTTTTCAGTGCAAAACAAATATGAAGAAATTAAGCAATGTTTACTATCATTGCAATATATTAATACAGCTGGCATGTGTGTCATTAGGATTAATCATCATGATTTTCTGCTTGTCTGAATTCTGCAGATGTGGGTGTCTTGATATAAATGTTTATGTGTACAGTGTAGGGTTTTTCAATCTGTGAATGAATAAAACGTGAACATGCCCAGCAGTAAGAAAAAAAATATTGATAAAAAGAAGACATGCTTAACATTAGCCAGTAAACAACCTTTATTTTATATAATGCCTGTCGTGAAAGAACTGTGCATGTATAGCAAACACTTAAAGCATGCGCACATACATGCACACAATGGGCAGTTTCCATAACATAATTGTTTTTTATAAGTCTAGGTTGTTTGCTCAAAGTTTAACCCCCTATAACTTGGAGGACTGGCGGATCGCACTTTGACTGGCCTCTACTCTTAGACCTGTCTGGCTTGGGTGGCCCTTCTAAGAGCGCATAGCTCCCACCAGCATAGCTCTTTAAGTTATTGAGGCACTCAAGCTCCGCAACCACGGCAAAGTAGCTATCCAGCTGGGAAGTGCCACCAAGATGACATGAACACCATTCTGATAACAAGGCAATGGAGGTGGGTAGGCCATGTGTTGAGGCAGGACGCAGATTCCATAACCAAAATTGCACTACACTGGACTCCAGAAGGCAAAAGAAGAAGGGGGTGCCCAAAAACAACATGGAGGCGTATAGTGAAAAAAGAGCTGCAGAACATGAACATGACCTGGGGAACTGGCCAAGGAAAAATGTAGGTGGATGAGCTTTGTTGCTGTCCTAAATGCCAGTGGACACGATCGGCACACCTGACCTGACATGCACAAAATGTGAAACAGTTTATCTTTTTCTGTTATACATATATATTTTATATAATGCTCTCTTGTCATATAAAATTTACAAACCCCTGGCCCTTGAACCTTCCCTTTGGCTTCAGTCGTCATCTTATGTCATGACACATGCAATATGACTAATGAATTGGAAGTCCGGCCTACAGCAGCCCTGAAATTTGGCTGTGACTCCTACTCAAGGCCAATGACAGTGCTCCTTGACTCACGTGTATGCATAATTTGAATGAGACAAAAGCAACGGCTGAGCAGTCAGTCCACATACACCTTGTCACAGTGACAGACATTACACACAGTGACATGCGTGTCAACTACATGACACAGAATGCAAGGGCAATAAACACTTACAGTTTCCTTATCAAACTTTGATCCCATAACGATGTCATAAACACTGTTTGGCCAAGAAAAACATCAGGGTCCAAGAGCTTTGCTCAGCGCTGGTCCACAAGCAGGACGATCAGTGCAGATGTGTTCACACGAGTGGAGGACTAAAAGAAACAAACTCCACACACAGGTTCCTTACAGGCTCAATAACTTATAATGTAAATACATTAAATATTCAGATAGAATGCTTAAACAAACACTTTCATTGGCTAAAAATGCACACATTTCTCCTCAATTGCTTAGAAAAGTGCAGGATTTCATTCATGCAAATACTATAGCTCTTACACCCAAGCTTTTACAAATGGAAGGCAAGCTGAACAAGAAGTAAACCCATAAGCACAGACAGATGACAGATAGGTTCAAGAAGCTGATAATACTTTCTTGCCACTTTTACATTATTTTAAGTAGAAGAAAAGCAAACACCACAAACAGAGTGGGGAAACATTCAAGGAGCAAAAATGTACTTCCAAACTGATTTTATGCAAAACCATCAATGTTATAATTTTCTAACATCAAATTCAATTGCTGCCAAGTTTTACTTCAAACAATAAGCAAACACCACCACAAACAGACTTAGTCATTAACTCCAAAGATAGTCTTACTGAAGCCAGATGTATAATATACATGTCTGGAGACAACCATGAGTGAATTTTGCCTAGAACTGGGTGGGAACAATTAGATGGCTCACTAAGTGACACGTTTCTAAACCAATCCAATGCCTCATGATGGCGGTGCTGAAATCAGACGCTGTGATTTTAAACGGGAAAGATCAGAGGTACTCTTGTTAAACTGGTCCAACTGACAGCAAACTTTTGATTATGATAAACAGTTGAAAAGTGTACTAAAAAACATATTGCTGTAAAACTTTGTGTCACATGAGCAAACAGCACATTGCATTTTTTAAAAATAAACATAACCTGATGCAAGGAAAAAACCTTTCTGGAGCATCAGATTACACATTGGCATTTGACGGCATCAATGGACGAATGGTAAACATGAATGATATATTGTCACAGGGGCTGTGTGTGCTCCCTGTTGTTCAGCATTATGACGATTGTGTAGGAGTCGAATTAAGCTTGATAGAATTGGCTGCTACAGTATATTCATAAAAATAGGAACTGCAAAATATGCATTTGAAGTAAATGGTGTGTCACGCTACGTCAAAAGGATTGCCATTAAGAGCTGATAATGAAAGAGCCACAGGATATACAAATTTCAGTACTCAAAATTCCCAGATCAACAAATCTGCCTAAAAGCACCAGTAGAGGCACAGATTTGGCATCATGACATCCACATTGTGACTGCATGTGTAAATAAATAACTAAAGAAATTTAACATTAGTGTACAATTAGAAATGCAAACATGCCATAACAAAATAGTTGCTGCATTTTAACATATTGTATATCCTTAGACCTGTACATGTGTGTAAATGAGAGGGAGGTCAGTGGAATGTTGAGGATGCAGGGAGTAGAGTTGACGAAGGTGGATGAGTTCAAGTAAGATGGAGCCCAGTAGCTGCAGTGGTCTATTTGTCTGTCTGCATGTCTGTCTCCACTGTCACAGCACTCATTACAATGTACAAAATAATTATTAAGCTTCAGTTTCCTTGTGCTACTGAGCTCCTGAATGGATAACAGCAATTTTAGTTTGTTATTCTTCTCTCTGCGTCGATCATTTTGCTCAGTATCTAGTACTCTCTATCTAAATCCCTGGAAGCGAATTAAAATGCACAGACTGGTGAAATTGAAGGCAGGTGTTTTAGCCCTGTTGGTGTAGCCTTTGCAGTGCAGGATTTCACGGCTATTTTTTAACAATTTTTAACAGGTTGTCCCCTGATGTGCATTCCCATTTGATAATCACTTTTAGCCCCGTGAGACTGCTCCAAATTATACACAACATAACACCTATCCATTTGAAGCACTCATGTCAATCATTTCCCATTCCCTTTTGTTTGAGGACTAGAGGTCTGCTTGTTCCATTAGATGTTGAATATCCACTTGTGTGCTTTCGCTTTAAAGGAGCTACACTGCTACACAAAATGCCATGAAAGTAAAATTTGTAGGTTTTTAAAGGAATATTCTCAACTACAATATTAACTCATTTACTGCACTTACCTGCAGTTTTGTTTGTGATTTGTATGAAATTTCCCCTGCATCAGTTGCTGTCAGTGTCCTTATCTTATCTTATGTTGGGGGGGTTGGGTAGAAAGATTACAAAGTAATCACCAGCATCCACTCTTCTTCTTCATTTTATAGATTTAAGGACAGCTTTCATATCACCTCTTAAGATTCATTTGTCTTAACAAAAAGATTCAGCTCCTTCATTCTTTCTGCATAACTTAGACCCCACTTAAATCAGCCTAGTAGTTCTTCTCTGGACTTGGCTCCATTTTATTCTTCTTGTGCTACAGTGACCAACACCACAAACATTGTTTCAGATGTGATGTCATTAGTTTGTAGAAAAGCACTCCAATGACCTCTCTTAATTTATACTCCACATAGCACAACTTACAACTCAATATCCTAATCGATGCTTTTTATTTCTTATCTATAATGTTTGGTTCTGAGCAAAGATGAGCCCTCTAGGTATGTTATCAAATTTAACGTTTTTACTTCTTGCATGTAAATAGTATATATTTATTAATATTAAACACCATCTACTGTAGCACTTCTCTGCACATACCTGAATTCTGTCTGGATCAAACTGCAGGAATTCTTCTGACTCTTTAGTTGTTTACTGTTACCTGCAATCTTAACTATCGTTTTAGTTATATTTTTAATGAAGACATTATTATATTATTAATTCTTCTGCATTGATTTCTGTGGAAGTCTACAGTTTCTGAAGTTTCCAATTTCAAAAAAAGGTAATTTTCTCTGCTTGAGTCAGCTTGTTGCACCGCATCCCTGCTTTTTCTAGTCTGATAACCTTTCTCTCATGGTGTTCCTTATCAAAAGCTTTTTGATTGCTTTTTTGACTCATTCCTTTTGCAGTTTAATTGAAAAGGCACATATGTTTAATATTATAAGTATTTATGTTGGTCTAACACATTCTTTTTTGATGTTATCATTTAAAAAGTAGAAGCCAACTACAATTTAAAAGCATGAAAAAATAGGAGTATTCAGCAAGTTGTTTCTTTACCTGTCTTTTTCAATTAGGAAGGGATTTGTCAATACAGTATTTATATGAGCTTTGGAAATAAAGGCGAGGAAACAGTGATTGGGTTGTAAGTGCACCGAGGCCCAGATGTGATAAGAATATGTCAGTTGTTTCAGCAAATGATTGAAAGTGGATCCAACAGTGATGTTAAATCCCATTATAGCTCTCAAATGATCAAGATGGGATCAATTATCATGTAAAAATGCTGGAAATGCTTTCACAGAGAATGGGTTGACACCCAGGGCTTATAATGTACACTTACAGGCACTTGGCTGAGATAGTGACTCTACATAATGTCAGTCAGTCATTTTCTAACCCACTGTATCCTAACACAGGGTCACGGGGGTCTACTGGAGCCAAACCCAGCCAACACAAGGCAGGAACAAATCACACACACCGAGCACACACTAGGGACCATTTAGGATCGCCAATACACCTAACCTGCATTTCTTTGGACTATGGGAGGAAACCCACGCAGACACAGGGAGAACATGCAAACTCTACGCAGGGAAGACCCGGGAAGCAAACCCAGGTCTCCTTACTGCGAGGCAGCAGCGCTACCCACTGCGCCACCATGCTGCCCCATAATGTAAAACACAAAAAACTTTTAATACAGTATACACTGTTACATACAGTATGTGAGCTTAGGGACTACTTGAGGGACTCAGGTAAGCCCACTCCACAGCAGGAGGGGGTGTTGTCACTAGCAATATCTCCTATTTACACTACAGCTCCAGGCTGACTCTGGGAGTTGATGCCAATCACCGCCCCTTCTGGGCCCAGACCTTTATAAGTAGGCAACTTGACAGAGAGAGAGGTCATCTTTTGGACCTTGATCACAAATGAGACCAAGCTCTGTGATACTACAGTCAAAGGCAAAAAGCATTGCTCTGTGATTTTTATTTCTTTTGGGTAAAAGATAATTAAATTTAAATTTCACCAGCTTGGCTCCACAACCTTTTATATCTGTGTCCGACAAATTCTTCACAGTGCATTGCACCCCCAATACTCTAGAGAGCCAAGTTCAGATCATGGCTGAAGCACTGTCTTTGTGGATTTGCACATTTTCATCATGCCTTTATAAGTTTGTTGTTTACAGTGGGATGCAAAAGTTTGGGCAACCTTGGTTGTTACGATAAAAAATGTCAGTTAAATATATCATATAGGAGACACACAAAGTGTTATTTGAGAAGTGAAATGAAGTTTATTGGATTTACAGAAAGTGTGCAATAATTGTTCAAACAAAATCAGGCAGGTGCATAAATTTGGGCACCACAAAAAATAAATGAAATCAATATTTAGTAGATCCGCCTTTTGTAGAAATTACAGCCTCTAAACGCTTCCTGTAGGTTCCAATGAGAGTCTGGATTGTGGTTGAAGGTATTTTGGACCATTCCTCTTTACAAAACATCTCTAGTTCATTCAGGTTTGATGGCTTCCGAGCATGGACAGCTCTCTTTAACTCACACCACAGATTTTCAATTATATTCAGGTCTGGGGACTGAGATGGCCATTCCAGAACGTTGTACTTGTTCCTCTGCATGAATGCCTTAGTGGATTTTGAGCAGTGTTTCGGGTTGTTATCTTGTTGAATGATCCAGCCCCGGCGCAGCTTCAGCTTTGTCACTGATTCCTGGACATTGGTCTCCAGAATCTGCTGGTACTGAGTGGAATCCATGCGTCCCTCAACTTTGACAAGATTCCCAGTCCCTGCACTGGCCACACAGCCCCACAGCATGATGGAACCACCACCATATTTTACTGTAGGTAGCAGGTGTTTTTCTTGGAATGCTGTGTTCTTTTTCCTCCATGCATAACGCCCTTGTTATGTCCAAATAACTCAATTTTAGTTTCATCAGTCCACAGCACCTTATTCCAAAATGAAGCTGGCTTGTCCAAATGTGCTTGAGCATACCTCAAGCGGCTCTGTTTGTGCTGTGGGCGGAGAAAAGGCTTCCTCTGCATCACTCTCGCATACAGCATCTCCTTGTGTAAAGTGCGCCGAATGGTTGAACGATGCACATTGACTCCATCTGCTGCAAGATGATGTTGTAGGTCTTTGGTGCTGGTCTGTGGGTTGACTCCGACTGTTCCCACCATTCGTCGTTTCTGCCTATCCGAAATCTTTCTTGGTCTGCTACTTCGAGCCTTAACTTGAACTGAGCCTGTGGTCTTCCATTTCCTCAATATGTTCCTAACTGTGGAAACAGACAGCTTAAATCTCTGGGACAGCTTTCTGTATCCTTCCCCTAAACCATGATGGTGAACAATCTTTGTCTTCAGGTCATTTGAGAGTTGTTTTGTGACCCCCATGTTGCTACTCTTCAGAGAAAATTAAAGGAGGAGGGAAACTTACAATTGACCCCCTTAAATACTCTTTCTCATTATAGGATTCACCTGTGTATGTAGGTCAGGGGTCACTGAGTTTATCAAGCCAATTTGAGTTCCAATAATTAGTTCTAAAAGTTTTGGAATCAATAAAATGACAACGGTGCCCAAATTTATGCAGCTGCCTGATTTTGTTTGAACAATTATTGCACACTTTCTGTAAATCCAATAAACTTCATTTCACTTCTCAAATATCACTGTGTGTGTCTCCTATATGATATATTTAACTGACATTTTTTATCGTAACAACTAACGATTTATACAGGAAAATAATGACTATTAACAAGGTTGCCCAAACTTTTGCATCCCACTTTATCTCCTACTGCATCCCAAAGATGATCAGTATATTTGTCCAAATCAGTATGTTTGGCCATTCTTAACTCTGGGGCTGTAAGCATTTATGTACCACTGACTTGCATTTTCTGCAAAGTTAATTCATTCCATGGTTTAACTAGAAGAAAATACAAGAATATATTTAACATGGGTGTTCAGCACTAAGCAGAGAAATATGAAAGTGCACGCATAGGAAGAGAGCAAGCATGCAGGTTTTGCATTGTGCTCTAACCACAACACTAACATGTTTCTCATTTTGTGAAGCTGGGTTTCTTCCATGAGTTAATTCAACTACAGGAATGGCAGGTCACATTCTTTTATGTGTGAGTCACTATTGACACTTAAAACTATCACTAACCTTTTGAAAGGCTGCCTAGAACTTTTGATAATGATGACGACACTAGTTGTGAGCAGACTGTTGATTTCAGTTTAACACTCAGTAACGTTTCTCTTGTTTGTTTTCAAGGTGAGGCGTATAAACACTGGAGTGGCCCGTACCAGAGAACAGAGGATCCTCTTAATGGTTATGGCAATGGTTATCTGCTTCTTAATGTGCTGGCTTCCTTATGGGACTGTTGCTCTCATAGCCACCTTTGGAAGTCCAGGTCTCATCACACCAGAGGCCAGCATCATTCCATCACTTCTTGCTAAAAGCAGCACAGTTGTGAACCCCATCATTTACATATTTATGAATAAACAGGTAAGAATAACTCCCAGTTTCATATATAATGCTACATTTCATATAGATAAATCTACATTATACTGTATATATATATATACTGTATATATATATATATAGGAATTTGGGCAGTCTGGTGAACACTAAGTAGTACAAAACATGTGTTGTAACTGGGGATACCACATCTAGAACACCACAAATTGTGAATTTTGTCACCAGATACATAGTAGTATTAGAAATATCCAGAGAAGGCCTACTAGATTCATTTATGCTATGAGGAAACATAAATACAGTAGAAGCTGTAATTTGGTACCATAGGCGGAGTCAAAATGCAAGTATTCTTGGATATTTTTGCATCCATTTCAAGTAAGCAAATGCCTGTAATAAAATAAGACAAGCCATACTTGCTATATTCATAAAATATAATTTCTTTTCTGTTCTACTATCTTGGGATGTAATTTTTTTGAATAACAAAAGAGCCAGCTGAGGAGTGGCACAGTTGTTAGTGCTGCTGGCTCACAGTTTTAATGTTTCTGCACCATTGTCACCTCTTGATTATTGTCTACATTGAATTTACTTGAACTCTCTAAATCCATGTAAGATTTTGCCAAGTACTGTGGTTTACATCCAAAGTTAAAAACATATATGTTAGCTTAATGCCATATTAATCATTTTCCCAATAAGTGACAGTGGGACCTATAATGGACCATAGCTCCATCCTGCTACTAAATTATGCTTCATCTCCCAGGTTATAAGATCAGGTTAAAAAACAATGGATGAAAATATGTTTTTTTTTTCCAGAGAAATATTTATGTCATATTAGATCTAGGGGCAGCACGATGGTGCAGTGGTAGCGCTGCTGCCTCGCAGTTAGGAGACCTGGGTTCGCTTCCTGGGTCCTCCCTGCGTGGAGTTTGCATGTTCTCCCCGTGTCTGCGTGGGTTTCCTCCGGGCACTCTGGTTTCCTCCCACAGTCCAAAGACATGCAGGTGAGGTGGATTGGAGATCCTAAATTGTTTTTGGTGTGTGGGTGTGTTTGTGTGTGTCCTGAGGTGGGTTGGCACCCTGCCCAGGATTGGTCCCTGCCTTGTGCCCTGTGTTGGCTGGGATTGGCTCCAGTAGACTCCCGCGACCCTGTGTTCGGATTCAGCGGGTTGGAAAATGGATGGATGGATATTAGATCTAGCCTAACAATGCAAAAATCTTTTGAGTTTTCAAAACTTTTTGACTTTTTTGTACTGTTGTGTTAATTGAAAACGGTGTTGGATCAAAATTAATTCTGTGTTGCAATTAGTTTTTCTATATAAAACACCACCATGGAGAGCATCTTATTGTAGAATCCAGTTTATGCAGTGTGTGAAATGGGATTTGTTACAAGTCAGTTGAATCCGTTCTTCATGAACAATTTAACATTAGCAAGGTCTGTGCACTTTGAATGCCCAAAAATATTGACAAAATCTAATATTTTAAGGAGAATATTGATCTAATGAGTTCAGGATTAATAAATGGAAATCAAATTTGGCACAACTTTCAAACAAAGGAGGCATGATGATTTTCCAACAACAAAGAAATTCAAAGCACAAGCCATTGCCAGCAGGAGTATGTCAAAACGTTTGTATGATGTTCAGGTTGTTCTCCATATTGATTTCATTCCCTTCAAAGTTTCAGTGTTGCAGTCAATGTTAGGTGCAATGCTATTTTCTGTGAACTTACTAGCAGTCTTTACAGTTCTTGGGGTTTTGCCATGGTCTATGAGCATGGCCACTGTTTGTGAAGGAAGATCTGTTTGATCGCTAAGGTCAAAACTACAAATATGTATGGCTGTTGATGCATTGCTCCTGTGATCAGGGTTACAATAGTTATGTTTTGTAATATAAATATGGCATTATAAGGGGAGCATAATAATTATGTGTGTACCCAATTGGGCAAGTTTTGATGTGTTGCTATTGTGAAGTTAATTTTGTGTTTAATTTTGGCGAAGCCAAAAACAACATATCATTTAATCTGATTGGTTAAATTTAAAATATGCCATAAAATAGTATAAAAATTCAGTTTATGTCTGAAAGAGCAGAGGCTTTGCAAATATGTGAAAGAAATCCAGTCACCCTGATGTAAAGTAGATAACTATTTCACAATGGGATATTTGCTTTGATTTTTCTTTACTGTGCTCCATCCTGCTGTCTACTTACAGTGTCTGCTCTAGCATAATCTAGTGGAAGAGAGTAAAACAAACTTAAATTTTTTTTTTTTTTTCTCCAAGTAAGCCTCTTCAACTGATTGTAAGCAATCAACTTTAAAAATAAATCGAGCTAAGTACTGTTCTTCATTTTAGTTTTATAGTATTGTAGTTCTCCTTTCAACAAAGGATAAGGAAAGAGATGTTTACCTTATGAACTATCAAATGCTGTTTCACAACAATGAATTGATGGTTGGATGTTCTTTAAAATGCACTTTCTTAAAGTGGGGTCCATAATACACGGCAAGAGCTTCACATAATAACTGGTAAAATTTGGTTAGTCATTCACAAATATCTTTTATACTTGGTGTATCAAGGGTCTGGTCATTATCTTCTACTTTATTCTCTGTTTCACTTATTTTAATCAATCACCACGAGACATCTGATTAGAAAGTAAAAAATAATGTCCTTTAATATGGTAAACAAACCAAAGAAGAGTTAAACAGCATTCAAGACAATGCAGCTGCAGGTCCCGGTGTCAGCATCCCACAAACACTGTTTCCAAACAGCCAATTAAAACCAGACTCACTGTTGCCCTTCACTGTTTTGCCCTATGCTTCAGATTTTAAAGAGGAATCCAGTCTTCTAGCAGACGGACCTTTATAACACATGCTGAGACCCCTTACACCAAGCATGAACAAAAACACACAAGCTTACATTTATGGAAGTCACTCCCGTAATGTTTTGAGTCAATAATATAATCGGGGAAACTTCACATCTCTCAAATTGCATGCTATTGTCAATCACATGAACATTACTCTATTTTGCTCAGTCACAAAAGCTAGTTAGCTAGTTTAGGAAAAAAGTAACAGATTCTTGGGTCAAACATCTACATCATCAAGTGTGAATAAGCCAGATCCATCTAAAAAACGAAAATATATAAACAAGTACATAGAGTTTGGCTAAGTGAGTCCTGGTTCTCAGTACTGACTGCTCTCAAGACAAAGTACAGGGCATTTTTTATGCCTATGAGTCTGCCTATCACCCATCACTCAAAGAGTTCTATGAATTTTGTAATAATAAATGATTTGTTTGGTGGTTCCATATAGTTGGGGTTCATAATTTTTCTCCCTTTTATGGGGTGTATGATCTAAAAATGTTTGAGAATCCCTGCTTTAAAAGAACTGAATTCCAATGGACTTAGTACCCCCTGCTGGAAACCCCCACATAACCAGTCAGTGTCATGCTGATCCGTTTTGATGTTTGCTAGCAGTCAGTCAAGGAAAGCAACGAGGAAGGCTGCTGAACTTCCCCGTTCTGCTTCACAACAATCCTCTCACTCACACTGCATGGGTTGTGATACTGTTGATTCAAGGTTATGGTACACCCACACAATTTTCCAGACCAGGCCCCATCAAACCAACACCTGTTCTCCAATCTGAAGGACCACCTACATAACACATGCTTTGTCAAGTCAACCGCAGAAGAGCTGTTGCACAAGCAAGCAAGATAAAATGTTTTGTTTGAGTGTGAGTGTTCAGTTACTGTTCATGGAGAATAAGTTTTAAATAAAAGTTGTTTCATGATACTGGCAGTGATGTTTCTACAATAAGGGCTTGTGAGTCACAGTTGCGACCAATATTGTGTAAAATAATTAATAAACTTCCTTTAGTAATTTAACATATTATTAAAATGTTTATGGCAACCCTCAGTTTTGCTTTCTTATTTAATTTGTTTTCAGTTTTCCATCATATACTTCATTTAATTTCTTAGCAAGAGAAATATTGATTTTATAGTGTGTAAAACTGTGTTAGTGCCAGGTGCTGCAAACTTATTTCTTGTTTTATAAGTGCTGTAGTATTCTAGGGTTACCTTTGGGTTGTTTTGTTACAGGTAAGGTTTTCATCATGGCTTGTATTTATTTATTGTTTTATGATATTTTTTGTCATTTTTGAGTTCCAGGAAGCTAAAGCCTATTCCACCAGAACTGAATGCAACGCAGGGCACAGCCTTGGAGTCGATGCAATCTCAAGCACTCATCAACATTTATTCCCACTAGGCCAGTTTAGAGCTAACACATATTTTTCGGCTGTTGCAGGAAACTGAAATAATAGCAAAAAACGTGTTCATGTATAGAGACAACATGCAAATGCCACAAAGATGGTAACCAGTCTTTTTTAGCATGACTTTTATGTCAAATTTGACAAATTGTAATGGTTTAAAGCAAAACATTTTAAAACTTCCCAAATGAACCAATTCAGTTCAGTTTGCTTTATTATTCTATACTATGTTTCGATGAAAAAACCCAGAGTATTGTTCATATTGACAGTAAAAATAAAAACTGAAAAGAAAACTTTATAGAAATAAATATGGTTGTGAAAGATGACCATGTAGGGAACACAACTGCAGAGAAATAGTGCAGAACATAAAATGGCCTCGTGGTAAGTAGATGAGGCCGTAATCGACAGGGGACGCTATGTCCCTATACAATGAAGGAAGCACTACTGAGGCATACATACAGATGAAGAACAATAGAGGATAGCAGGAGAGGAGTAGGAATGTCCTCAAGACTTTACAAGGCATGAGGAAGATATACTTTTATTAGTTTCTACCTGGCTTCCTGCTCCCCTTTGTAAAGGACAGGTGACATGGAGGTGGCCTGGCAATACAAGAAAACATTGAGGTGCAGGATTGCAAAGACATCTGGGGCAACTAGGAGGACTGGTGGGATGATATACCTTGGTGTTCATTAGGACATTCCTAATCCTACTAGTAATGCCTGTACTTTCCCCCAGAATTAGCTTGTAGCCAGGTTTCAAAAACCCATTCTGGGCATAAATCTGCTGAGCTTATAGTTGGAAGAGTAGGGTGGGGTGAGGGCCCAACTGGCTGTATTAGATAGATAGATAGATAGATAGATAGATAGATAGATAGATAGATAGATAGATAGATAGATAGATAGATAGATACTTTATTAATCCCAAGGGGAAATATTAAAGAGAAAAGGCAGAATGTGTATTGCTGTAGAAGTTGATGAGACAAACTACAATGCCCGGTAGACAGAGCTCAAATCCCTGTAAAGGTAGGCACAGTGTGGCTTTAGGTTTGTTGTGTTTCCCATGTTTTTTTCTTTTTTATCAACTGTAATCTTTAATATTCTGCACCATTTTCTGTATTATATATTGTTGTTTATGAGATTGTTTAGAGGGACTGGACACACAAACCTTGGTATTTTTTATATAGTAGATATATGGTATATGAAATTATAATCATTATAATTATTAGTTCTTTGCTTGTAGTACATCTGCAATGCATGCCATGCTGATGACTTGTGCACAATTTCTTAAAATAAGCAGGTGAAAATGGCTCAAATGAACATGATACATGAAAACACTCACAAAAAGCAAACTCTCTGTGCACATATAGAGATGTGATGAAAGAAAAATGAACAATGTGAAACACAATCAAATGTAAATGTGTTTTTTCCCCTACGGCCATACTAAAATCTGGCTGCGTAAATATGCAAACCTACTATGCAGGAGTGTTAAACAGAAATTTGTGAGACCTTGGTGGGATGGGGAGTGTCAAAAGAAAATACACTATATTGAACATTCATAATTGGAAAAATATTTATCTCTGCGTGTTGTTTGTAAAAGATTAAACAACACAAGTAGCTGTCTAAATTAAATTGATACATCAGAGCTTAGCATCAGTTGAGCATCATATGAGCAACACCTAATGTTTTTTACACAAAACTATGTTATGTTTTGAAAATTAGCATTACAAACCAAATTTAAAGCAGTAGTAGTAATAGTAGTGTTCATAGTAGTATAGTCACCTGCACAGAGTGCAGTGAAATTCCATGCCCTTGGTAATAGAATTCTAGATGATCAATGAATAAAAGTGGTCACACTGGACTTTAAAGTGATTTGCACTCTACTAGTGTTAGATTTGATATGGAAGGTTATATGGAAGGATGTTTTAAATAGATTCTATTTTTTTCCTAACTGTCCTCCTTTACTTTGGAAATAAAATGTCTGAGCCAACTTGCGTCCTCAGATGCCAGTGAAAGAAATTGCCCTGTATGTCATTTTCAGTCTTCAGTTCCTCCCAGCCCGTAGAGTAGAAGTTGTGAGTTGAGGCGAGCTGAAGACTAAAAATGCTGTGCAGAAACAAGTATTGCTATCCTGCCTGAAAGAAGAGAAGAAGGAAAATACATTATATGAAGAATTGAGGCTTAGCGGTAAGTAAAGCAGACAATTCAAAGTTCAGCCACCTAGCACAACACCATGTGATTGTATTCTACTCATTTGCAACAGTACATTTTTATCAAGTAATAGCAATGATAAGTAAAAGAATTTTGGCTATCATTTGATGTAAGCGTGAATTCTGAAGGCTGTATATTGTTAATTGCTTTGCAATAGCAGTTTTAAGAGCATAGCAGTATTCTGAAACAGGCATATTAGAAAGAAGATAAACAACCAATCTATACAGTGTGATGACTTCTCAGTCCCAGCATTCTGTGGGGCATTGAAACACTTTGGATGGTGCAATGGTAAAAATGAACAATAAAAGGCCCAAGGATGTTCACAAGCTCTGCTCCTGTTAGGGTTATCTGGAGACCACCTTGGGATACCCTTTCCCACCACCACGTTCATCAGAGCCATAATGCAACAGAAAATATGGAAAAACCAGAGAGTCTAATAGAATTACCCATTCAATAGTCCCAAAAAGAGAGTTCCAGGATGGGGTCCTTAGGGATAAATGTAAAGAATGTGTGGGCTAGCAAGTGTAAACACAGTCTGTTATGGACTACCTTAACACCACAGAGTTACTCAAGGATCCTTAAGGTTTGTTGAAGACAGTGGTAAGTAATATATAACTTGAACGTGGGCCAATCTGAGGAAACATTCTGAGGAGATGGGGCAGTGGAACAATGTTATGTTGAGAAGGAGTCCTACATCTGCTGCCTCCCTATTTTTTTACCTTGATGTGCAGTTTATGCAGCACCTTTAATTTGAAATAGTGAGGCCAGTTCTTCTTCACTCAATGGCCTGACTACCTCTGCTAGTTGGTGTACTGAAATGAATAACAGCTATTGTTCTTTTAAGAATAAGCAACCAGAAAATGTAGTTGAAAAATGGGAAAATCAAAACATCTAGTCACTTAAAATAATAAATCATTGTCAGAAAGTCAGGATCAGAACAGAGCCAGAGCCAGAACACTACCTTGCGAACATACATGCAAAGATTTGTGCACAATCTGACACAAACAAGAAGTGTGCAGCCTTTAAGTGTAACCAGGAACACATTTCAGGTGGATGAACAAGTATGTAAATCATAATTCCATTTATGATCTGTCATAAAATAGCTTTTGAGGGGTGTCAAACTTGAATTCCCACCCCACACCTATAGTCATGTTGCACACTTTAAGTCATCCTAACATAGCAACATGGTAGCATGCACCAACACACAGATCACAAAATGGTGAATGGCGGTACCCACAGAAAACAAAATGGCACTGCAGGACAACAACAACAAGATGTGCAAATATTCTAACTGATTCACAAAAGAAAGCAAAAGCAAATAAATGACACTATTGAAATCTACACTATAGAAAAACGTCCTAAATGGTACATTAGACAGGTTAGAGAGAGGTTAGGAGCACGCACTGATACAGTGCATTGCCGCACCCACCACACGACAAAACCAATTTAGGATCCAGATTAGGACCTGAGTGTAGCCATGCAACAGGTGATACCTCAGCACCACACTAGTTCAGATGGATTGAAACAGTGTGAGGTTTTTCCCTGCAGGTTGGAGGGCCTACATGCAGGGATGGATGCAGATTAATGCCATACTCAGGATGGAGCAATTGCAGGTTAAGGGCCTTTCTCAAGGGCCCAACAGAGCATAGACCCTTTTGGCATTTTACAGGATTGGAACCGGCAACCTTCCGATTGCCAGTGCAGATCTCTAGCCTCAGAGCCACTAGAAGGAATGTGAGGAAAATATCAAGCAATACATGATCATAACAGATGAGAAAATCTGAAATGAGGACAAATCTAGTCCAAAGGGTCTTTTCGCAATGCACATTATCACTGCCTGAACTTTAAAGATTCATAACAATTATTTTTTGTTTTCAGTGCATTTTTTACTTATTGTATTAATCTTTACAACAACTAAATTCCAGACTTGTTCTGTATAGTTAATTGATCTGTCTATCTTCCTAACCCGCTTATCCAGAATGGGGTTGCAGGAGCCTAGACAAGCAATCATCAGGCACAAGGCAGCAACAACACAAGGACAAGGAAAGTAGTCCATTGTGGGGTGAACACACACATCAGGGCAATGTTAGCAACATCAGTTCACCTAACTTGCATGTCTTTGGGCTATTAGTGGAAATCAGAGTATATGGAGGAACCCAACGGAGACATGGGACAACATCGAAACTCCACACAGGGATCACCCGGAGTGCAAACCCTGGTCACCTTGTTGCGAGGCAGCACTGCCACTGCCATGCCACCCATAGTTAAGTCAGTATTGGCTAAATATGTTGGACAAATGTACTTGCAAATTGTCTACTGTTTAAAATTCAAAAAATTAAACCCTGATTATTGCACATATTAAATACTTTTCCTTAAATACATAATGATGTATGAATAACCTGAACAAAACTCAGTAATATATTTATCAAACCGAACTTATAATTATGGTAGTTATGACTGATACTAAAATTGGAGAAACTGCAGACTCTGAGTAGGAAGCAAAAACAATTCCAGAAGATTTGGAGAAGCTTCAGAACTGGTTGAACACTTGTAAAATGCAATTTAATATAGAAAAGTGTAAAGTGAAACATGTGGGCAATACAAGGTGGGAGACACTTTCCTAAATTAAGCAACCTTTGAAAATGATTTAGGTTTTTTTGTTGACACAACATTTTCACCATCCAAGCAATGTGCATAAGTAATTAAAAGGGCAAAAAAACACTAGGTTATATTGTAAAAACTGTTTAATATAAATCAAGAGACATTATGCTCAGACTGTGTAATGCATCAGTAAGATAACATGTGGAGTATGGTGTGCAGTTCTGGACAACATGCTACAAAAAAGACATATCAGCACTTGAAGCTTTGCAGAGGAGAGAAACCAAGGACAATTAAACCTGTTTAGTCTTGAGCAGAGGCGATTGCGTGGAGATTTAATCCAGGTCTTCAGAATTCTCAAGGGCATGGTTAAAATAGATCCATCAGAATTCTTTTGGCATACATGAATAATGTGAGAACATTAAGGGGTTGTGCATTTAAGACTGAAGCCAGGAAGCGTGGTGTGTGTGGCATCGCACTATCAGTGAATGCTCCCAACTTCTCCTCTCCTCCTGTCCAGGAAGCAAAAGAGTTTGGGGAATAAGGAACAAACTACCAAGTGTAGTTGAAGAAAATAAAATATCTGGATGAGATACTGGGACATCCTTAGCTTTTAGCTAAACAAACAAGTCTGAAGGACTGAATGGTCTTGTTTGTTAAATGTCTTATGTCCTTAAGACAGGTAAGATACATTTGGCTTCATTTCCAGCCTCTCAGAGATTTTAAATTGATGGAATGAAAGAGTCCAGCTTGGGGAGATAGGTGGCATGCTCACTTGCATGAAACATACAAATCTAAGATAGAAATATTCCACTGAGTATACTTTAAATAAAATTTTCTAGTAGGTGATACAGAATAATTTATACATGTATCATATGATAAGTTATTAAGTCTTTGTGAATAAAATAGACAAATCAGTACAGGCTTTTTTTGTTTCAAATGTGAAACACTCAGCTGTCCACTTATGGATGCTTGAAAGAAACTTTCTCCCTGGATGATTGAAGGGGAGAAAGCACAGCAGCTAATGGAAATAAAAGCTAGTGTTAGGAAACCGTATTTCCCTATTAGTGATTTCTGTTTCCTGTGTGAATGTCTGGTTCTTTGTACATCATAAAATAGGAAAAGGAAAAGCATTTTGCATAGAAAGCAAAATTTGCGCGTATGTTTTTACTTTTTTTGTTTTTGACTGCTCACATTGATCCATTTTTTGTGAATGAGTTTCCGGGGGAAAATTAGTTCATGTTTTATATTATTCATATAACCAAAACTGACATCACACAAGAAAATGCACAAAGGTCACTTTATATTCAGGACCTTTCACTTAGAATTGCTATCTCATTGCATAAATATTAAAACCCTAAGTTCTATAAAACTTTGCATGTAATTATAGCAAAAATGATTAACTTACCACAGTCACAGATAGTAAAAATGTAAAATACCGCTGTGTCATGTCACTGTATTCTACAAAATGGATTCATAAGCTTTGGCAGAGGCTCAATGCAGAAGAAAAATCCTTTAGTTCTTTCGTGAAGCATTTCTTACACTGAAGCTGTGAGATCAAACCTAAGTTGTGGTTGTTTCCAGTTGCATAAGCAGCCTATCATCTCTGATTTACAGTATAAAAGAAAATAAGAACAACATTTTTGTAAGAGCCAAGTCCTTTAGGTTAATGTTAATGGTATATTTTCCTTAGTCTGCTTAACTTGAATTTGAATATAATATAGCTTAACATAGATAATGGAAGGTTTAGTGTAACCCCCTATAAGTTATAGAAAATGGAATGGTCACAATCGTAACTCTGTGTGACAGTAGAATAGCCCATAGATTGAAGTTATACAGCTAGAAAGAAACAAGTGGTCTGACAGAAAGACATTAAGGCCATATATTTTTCTGACCGTCTGCAGCATAGAACAACGCATACAAACCTTAAGGAATGATAACCTAGATATTTAAGCAGAATACCATAGGTTCCCCTTTCTCCCTTTTTTGTGTGTATTATCACCTTTTTTCTCTATTTTATTTTATGAACTGTTTGCTTTGAATTTCACTAAAATCTTTAAAACAAAGACACTTGGGCGCTGTGGAGTATTTTTTATAGGACGAGTCATACTAGTGCCAGAATGTCTATGTGGTAACTGCATTCAGTGCCGGTGCTGCATTATTTTGCACCTGGTACCTAACCTGTGCGGCTAGGTTTTTATCCCCCCCTTGTGATCTGCGCCCTAGGCAAATGCCTAATTCACCTCAATGGTGGCACCTGCCCTGACTGCATTTTAACCATTTTCAAACCATTTGGAAACCTTCGACAAACGCTGCTGCAATTATAATTAAAGTACTTAATATGTAATCAGTCACAGTGTATACTACGACTTTGTCCTTTTGGACATGGACTTTTTGGCATTGTATTTCCTGAGTTTTCTTTTGACTCAGCATTGTCTTTAGATGCTTATTCAGTGATAGTTTTAATCAGGTACTTGTACTAACCACATAGAACCAAACCAGATCTTTCAGGCTGAAACCTAATGACTATAAGTTTAACACTTTTTTTTAACTTCACTAGTATAAGAGTTTGTTTGCATTCATTTTATCCTAGAAATGCTTTAGTGAACACCTCTCCTTAAACATATACCTTCTCTTGCCTGTGTAGATTTTTTTAATATGTATAAGGAGTATATAATGTCTAATTTTGATATACTCTGACCTCAAATGGTCCTTGGTGTATACAGGCTGCACTTTGTATAGTATTGTGCTACCATATCAGTTTATTTACAGCTGTAACCAGGGTTAAAAAAAAATCTATGTGATATTGTGATGCTTGAGTATGGTCTTTGTTACTTATCTTTAGCATACATGCATTTTTAACTAAAGAAGCAAAAGAATCTTTTTAGGCAGCAGTAACAAATAAGAGTAAAGGCTGTAAGTAAAGGTGAGTGACTGGAACAGGTTCACTATTCCAATCGGATTGAAGGAGGCAAAATGGGCCAATTGGAGGATAATCCATACATGGCAAAGATTGGCAGAACACACAAATAGCCCAATGAATATGCTAAAGTGGCAGAAATGTGGGTTTTTAAGGCTTGTCAAGCTTGAAGCTCTGTCGGCACAGATGTGTCGTTGGCACTGTGATAAGAACCATGCCTCTGCACTCTACAGAAATGGAGCTTCTGGTATCAGCGACCCTCGCTGAAGAACTGAACAACAATTGCACTGTTCCAGTGGCTTCTCTTCGGCTGTACTTGTATGTATGAATGATTAGGAGCGAAAGCTACATTTTGAACCAACTTAAATGTATCCTTTTGTACCACATTTCTCTTGTGTTACTACACAGTATACAGTTTCAAGTGTGTGCTGCATTTCTAAAAGGACAGATTCCCAGAGAGCAGGTGCTCCCTGCTGAACAAAAAACTCATATCTTATTGTCTAATGTGCTATGTATACCACCCACACTTTATTTTTTATAGAGCTCTTGTAACCAACTTACTGGAGTGGCCACCTCACTTGCTAACCAACCAAATGTACTTAGTGTAGTAAAGTAAATAGAATTTCAAGTCAGAGAAGCATGCAGTTAACTTAGTTTAATATAATAATGTTTAAAATATTAATATTAAATTGTAGTGGTCAATGCTAAGATTCACACCATTTAAAGATGGTTTATTTGCAGGGACTCCAGGAACACACCTAGCCTTGACCTGGAATGCACACGCACAGACACTGAATAGCAGCTCACTGAATCAATGAATAAAGCATATATTAATCAGATAATAAAGAGAAAGTCAAAATTACACAAAAATGCCTAAGCAATTGCCCTCCCCAGTTTCCCTATGGCAATATTTGTTTTCATACACTAACAACAAGGTCCACCACAGTCTGGTACAGCAGAAGCAGATGACTATTGTGGACAGCTCATTGAAGGAAATGTAAAGTTTTGTCCTACCAGGTTCCCATTGCAATGAGAAAATTTGGTGTGATTGGGAGACAAAGCCAATTAAGATGAATCAACACTAACAAACAGGTACAGGACAGCCAATACATTCAGATGAAACTGTAATCCAAGGTAGTTATAGTGATTTGGTAGTTGTGTGCGTGATTAATAGAAACAAAAACAGAGGATTGCAATCCTCTTTTTGGCTCCTTTTGAAAGAGCTTGCTTGATTAATTTTCTTCCCAATGACCCCTGGGCCCTCTGAATCTGCACAATTGCTTAATAATGCCAGGGCTGCTGGGAGTTGTAGGCTGTTTTAAGTAATACTGCTAAAAAAATATTACATAAAGAAGTGAAAGCAAATCAAGATGTGGCAATCCAGCACCATACAACCTGGTAATGCTATATTTTCTGTCTTCCAGGGAGGTCTGTACTTGTGTTGCTGTTTGCTCACACTGTAATATTATACTGAATACTGTTCCTTTCCCCAAAAGAAATTTTGCCCTTTTGTCTGGGGCTCATAAAACTGCCTTCATGGTTGGCGTTGCCTTTCAGAACTCGTAAAACTATTTTAGGTTTCTACATAACTTCTCTTTCAGAGGCAGGAAGTTGTAGCGAAACACGCTTGTGAAACCACATAAGAAGCAGGAGGCTATAGTGAAGCATGCCCATACAGACCCTGCACCTAGAAGCAGGGGGGTTTGTAGCAAAGCACATTTGTGAAATCATAAACTGTGTATCTACTTTGTGGTAACAGTTCTTATCAGCAAGATGCGCACAGCCAAGAAACACAACAGTATTCCTAAAACTCTAGTCTTACTTTGTACATTGAATGTTTGGTCTTTGACACTTTTCGCTTAAACTAGTTATCAAAATGCTCACACAATTCTTATCTGAATGCAAAAGCATTTACTTTCAAAAAGGGATCTTTGCAAGGGTCTTATGTCTCACTTTTAAACATTATAAGGAAGGTTCTGAAAAGGTCTTCTATTTCCTCCTGCACCATTGCTTTTTATTCTGATTACCCAGAAGGCAACATGCTGTGCTTCTTAGTTGTAATAACCAGCAGTTTTGTGCAAGATTGTTTTAGGTCTCAAGACCAGCACGCGTCAATTATGCCTGAAATCCTAGGCAATGTTCAGATTAATAATTGCAAAGCAAATGTGTATATTTTAGACTTTCATAGTGATTCTTTTAAATAAAATTAAAATGTTCTTTCTTGGGTAGCATGATGGTTAAGTAGGTAGTGCTGTGGTCTCACAGATCTATCAGCCTGTGTTTAATCCTGCATGTGAGCATTGTCTGTGGATTGTGCATGTTCTCCGCATGTCTGCATGGGATTTTCCTCTCACAACCCCCAGTGATGTTTTGGTTGATTTGATTGTCTATTCCAGATTAACCCAGTATGTGCTATTGAGTGGACATGCAGGTCCTGCAGTGGTTTGGGGACCAGTCCAGGGTTGTTTTATGCCTTGCACCTACTAATTCCTGGATAGATTTAAACATCCTGGAATTGGATTAAGCGTGTTTGTGAATGCTCTGTACCACTATATGGAATTAAAAATAAGGCAATGGAAGCAATGCTTTTATCTGCTTGTCTTCAGTTACTACCAGATCCCATGACAGCTGTGCTGTTTGCATTATTATTTTTAAAAAAGCACATTATCTGTCTGTTTTCCAAGACTTTAATGACCTCATTGACACAGCCATCAGCAGTGTGTCTGTCTGCGGTGAGAGTGTCAACCTCATTGAGAAGTTTACTTACCTCAGTAGTGACATGCAAGTCTCTGGTGACTCTTCCTATGAGGTCAGTAGCCGGATTATGAGAGCATGTGGGGGGTCATGAGTTCGCTGGTATGTGGTGCTCCTGACATCTCTGCTAAAGGGCAAAGGTCCCAGTCTTTAGAGTTCTGGTGCTTCATGTCTTGCTATATGGGTGCAAGACATGGACGCTATCCAGTGACCTGAGATGAAGACTGGACTCCTTTGGTACTGTGTCTCTTCAGAGAATCCTTTGGTACTACTGGTTTGTGAGCAGTTGTTCACAGAGCGTCAAATAAGGGTCATTATCTGCATTGTGAGGGCACAGCGATGTGGCACGATTCCCTGAGGGTGACCCAGCTCACAGGATCCTCATTGTTGATGGACCAGAGTGGCTAGACCAGGCCAAGGGGACTCCCACCTAACATCGGGCTGCAGCAAATAGACTATCATTTCCGGAGGGTGGGACTGGACTGTGTGTCTGCCTGAGTGGTTGCCAACCAGGATCACAAGCTGTTTTTTTGTATGTTCGGTACAGCAACATGCTGTACCATTGCATGCTCTCCAACCAGACCTGAGCTTGACTGTGCTGTTCAAATGCAAGGGTCATCCTAGCTAAATGATTTCATTTTCTGTGACTGTGAAAAGTGGCATTTTAGGCGACTGTGTGCCTCTGTCTTGGAGTGGTGTGATTGAGGGGCTTTGTGTGAAAGTAAAGACTGGCTTATACTTCTGTGTTGAGCCTACGTCATACCTACGGCATAGTCCATGTTGCCTATGGCATAGCCCGGTGCACACCTCCTCAGAAATGTGACTACACATTGCGTCACTACAAACTCTACACAGACTCTGCTTGGCCAGTTAGGTAACAACATTTTCTGAAACGTGTTTCCATTTGACTTCCAGTTTGGAAACTTACGAATGTATGAAAAACTGTGTTTGAAATATGAGGGATAAATGCATTTGCCAAGGTAGAAAATGTGTTGCAAGGTGTGTGCTGATCCTGCATGGCATAAACTGTTTGCATTTTAAAAGATCATTCTCTTTTCTTGTGTACTAAACACACCGCCAACTAATGTTCAAATATGTGCCTGCAGCGTGGCGAGACACAGAAGTTTAAACTGCTCTCGACAGAGTAGCCTATGCTCATAGCTATGCCGTAAGTATAAATCAGCCGTAACTTTGTGTTGGACAGGCACCTCATTCAGGGCCATTTACTGTCTTACAGATTTAGTGGATGGGAGGATGTTTAAGAAAAAAACAATATGTGCACTAATTATCGAAAAAATGCATATGCACATTTTTTTGCAATGAAAAGAATTGTATGTATTTTAGAGGCACTAAATGCCTTCTATATAGACATGTCTTGTAAGACAGCTTTAAAAAATAATTAAAGAAGAATTCTAGTAACAATAGAGGTCACTGAACATCATGCTGTGTATAACATCATTAGTAAGGATTGGGTTCTTTTCTGAAATAATTCTAAAATTTTCAAGTAAGAAGAGACAATGCAAGTACAGCAGTTTACGTTCTAAAGAGTACTTTACTCATTCTGAATGCCTGCCCCATTACTTGCTACCAGTAGATCATGCGAGCCTTACTACTTTTTAGTGGGTGACATTGCAGGTTCTTCCTGTTGATCCACAGCAAGGAAATTCCAGTCTTACTTCTCGTCACATAAACACTCAGACAAAAAGGTTTGGAATTTATATAAACAGCTTTCTACAGTGAAAATACGCTGAATATTAGAAAATAATTTTTGCATTCATAATTTTAGCACCCTGAAAAATGAAGGGCAAGGAACAAGAGAAATCACTAATGTAAGTGGAAAATTCTCAATACCAGTGGAGAATGATTGTCATTTAACTTGAAACAAGTTAGATAATCTTGAAATAGGTAATCCAATATTTAATCTCAGATCATACATTTTAAAACAGAAAAATTATTTTACAAAAATCACAGGACTGGATAAGCTGACATGCCTGCTCAAAAGAAAGCCTGTCCATGGTGAACTTCATGGATTCCATGCTTTGTGAGGTGAGGCATAAAATAATAAATACACAGAGAGACCGCTGCATCAACAAATGATGTGTAAATTTTCCTTTCTTTTTAATTGCATTGCCAAGTAGACTCCTCTAAAAAACGTGAACTCTCATGGAATAGTTTTTGGAAAGTTAAAAAAATTCTCAAATTGTGCATTAGACTTTGCAAGTTTCATACTTTTCTCATTTTGTTTTTCCTCTTCATGTTACAGTTCTACAGATGTTTTCGAGCTTTCCTTACATGCCAAAATCCTACTGCCACTCCCAGCACTAAGAACTCATCCAAATCCACCAAAGTGTGTCGAAAAATCCAGGAGAACAATTTCAGTCATTTATTGGCTTCTGTAGAGCATGCGTCCACAGTGCCCAAGAAGAGGGCATCAGATGCAGAAGGGGCATCAGCCAGCTGTGCCACAAAACAGGTGCTGTCACTTGTTGTGCATTACAGTGAATGAACCAGCTGTATTTCAATATTGACTTAGTCTATTTTGGGAGCAATACCAGAAGGAGAATGAAAATAGAGATAAGATTTGAAAAAAACTGCAAGATGAAGGACCTGACCAGCTTCAGTTCTTTGTTTCCTTGATCGGGACCCCAGCTTTTCAAGACATTGTGTTTTAAAGGTGAAGTGCAACGTGAAGTCCAAACTTAATAGCCTGTCAGTTCTATTCCTATGTGTGTATTTTTGTCTGAGCCTGTACTTAACTAATAAGTGAAAAGCCTCCAGTGAAGCTGGAAGTGGGTCTGCTGTTTGTGCTGGATTATCCTTGTGTTTATCCTTCTTGGCTCACTGTATATTCTGTTGGTGGATTTTCCCTCAACTCTGTGTGTTGACAGTAACAATAGTGTATTCGTTAAAATGTATGTGGTGTGTTCATGCAGTACTACGCTATGGAAATTCTTTTAATTGAATGTGTATAGATTGCTATAACATCAAACTTGCTAAACTTTTTAGAAAATGCAGAGAATGAAGCCGCAAGCACATATCACAAGAATGACGTTCACTCCCAATAATTTGATTTATTTGAAAGAAGGCAGCTTTCAGGTTTTAGAAATTATTCAACCTCCAGAAACTGGGGGAAATGATTTACATAAAATCTTTGGACATTGCAATTTGTAATTGGTTTAAAAGAAATGTACAGTATATTTTCAGAAAAACCAGCTCTGTTCAAATGTAGAAGCCAACCATCCATGTATTGATTCCACTAAATCCAAACCCAAGGATGTGAAATGGGATGTAGCCCTGATGGAAAGGGTCTTTTTAAAAAAAATTAAAAATTCTGGACTTTTTTAATTAACATACCATTTTGTTCATTTTCAGCATATGTTAATACATTTCGCTGGCCTGGGGGTTTCTTGTGAAAAGGTTAAACTAAACAGAGATATAAGAAACACCCGTAAGTCAGTGACATTTCTTATTTGTTGCATAGCTTTGTCTCTCATTCTAATTTTTAAAACAGCATCAAATTAGTGTTAATTTCAAGGCGAAATGCTGACAATTTTTGTGTATAATTGAACTAGCCAACTAAATAAATAAAATAATTGTAAAATAGAGCACAGTATTTGATAATACTGCTAGCTATCATGAAATGATGTATCAGTGTTTAGTTCAGTTACAGTAATACACTTTTATTTAAAAATGACCTTATGTTTAAAGGCTCTTTATATTTCATAGTGGGACCTATCCAGACGGGACATTTCATAACAGCATACGTCTCTTTTCAAGCTCTTATTAATCAATTAGTCGTTTATATGCATTGTTGCAATTTTCTTACATTTAATGACTCATTTATATATAATTGCACTTTTTCATGTGATTATTTATTTCATATTATTTTCTAACCCTCCTAATCTTTTGCAGAGTTGCAGAGATTACTGGAGCCTAACCCAGCAGGCATAGGGTGCAAGACAGAAACAACCCCTTGACAGGCTGCCAGCCCATCACAGGGCAAACTCACACACACACACCAAACACACACTGCGGCCAATTTAGTGACACCAATCCACATGTCTTTGGACAGTGGGAGGTAAATGGAGCGCCCAGAGGAAACCCATACAGACATGGCCTCCACATAGTGAAGACCCAAGGCATGAACCCTGCTCTCCTTACTGTGAGGCAACAGCGCAAGCACAGTACCACAATATTTATTTCATAATTCCCTTTTCATTTGTTTCATTTTGGCATTTTGAGATTACCAGCCTAATTTAACACATTTCCGAATCGCAAGGGACACACAACTCATACCACAACAGTAGCTATCTAATGTTAAACTCACAAATTATTAGCAGATGGTATTCTTGACACTTTGCAATCCAATGGAGCTGACTAATTAGATAAAAATGTAGCTACAGTCATAATGTATCGCAGAACGCGAAATTTCTAGCTGAAAAGCCCGACCTTCTGTTCTTGATTATTGGCATAGCTGTTCTATATTCTGGGACGATCATTTTCTTTTTTCTTTCTCCTTTCATCCCATTTTGAAAAACTACTGGTTGCTATAAAGTATCAGCTGATTCCTGCTAGCTACATGTTTTTTTTTCCAGAATGTATTTGTAGTGGTTTTAATTTGCATTTAATTTGTATGTGTTGTATTTTTTAATAAAATGTAAAGGGTATTTTATGAACTTCATACACTTATTATGTTTGATTTTTTTTGACAACTAGCAGCCTACAAGAATCCCCCTAACTGCACCCATGATGAAGAGCCAGATCTAATCCTGGCAGCACTGGTCATAACACACTGAACAGGATGTTATGGTCACTCAAAGCCTCCCATGGTTTAGGGTATGTGTGGACACCAGAGTGCCAAAGACAAAGCACCCACACAAAGCAGATTAGATTAAACTACTAAATATCGGGAAAGCTGAGAATTTAAGCACAAAATGTAAACTTAGTAAATAATAACTAACAGACGTGGATAAGTCTAGAAATAGAAGAATTCTGTTTAGGAACAGACAACTTTTTGAATTTGGTTAAGAAAGATAATAGTTTACTGCCTAAGCTGCAATGCCACGGTCCAGAGATGAAGCATGAAGGACATTGCCATGACATTAGTTTGACAGAAGAAGGTGCTGGGCTGAAGACGTGTTTAGGCATTAGAAAATCCCTGCTGATTCTCGTACAGATTGGAATACATAATTGCCATGCAAAAGCACCGAACAAGCATAACAAGACTGAGTAGATGTACTGTACAAATCATAGAGATAACATGAGTAACAATTAAGTGTCACTGTATGGTGGAAGAGCTGCAGCAAGCAAATAACTGAAAGTAAATCATAAGCCTGAGTTGAAACCGAACAGGCCCCAGATTGTGTATTGTAGATTATAGAGGAAGAAATGTATTAGATGAGGCCAAGAGCATATTGTCAAGGCATGTGAAAGGTCTGCAAGCAATGTAGAAGGGAAAATTTTTATATGAACATAAAATAGCAAATTAACATAAAGAGTCATAAAAAGTAATTGGAAGCTTCTAAAACATTAGATTAAGCATAAATTAGAATGTTAAGAAAATAAGATAGGTCAAGTAAATAGTTAACTAAAAAATCAGTCATTTTGTATTACTTTTTAACCTTACAGCAGAATTGCTAGTGTGGGAAAGAACAGAAAAAGAACAAAAATGACGTGTAGAAACCAGCATAGAACAGGATAAGAAGACTGAGAACAACTGTTTCCAAGGCTGGGAAGCTAAAGGAACGATACCACAGAGAGAAGATGGTTCTGGTAGGCACGTAAGAAACCAGTTGGATTGGTGAATCAGCAGAAAGACAACAAAAGGCTTTTGCTGTAAGCAAGGTCACACTGAAGTAATGCACGAAAGAAACATTAGTATATTCAGGCATTAGCAATAAATATAGAAGAATATATTATAAATTAACTTTAGTGTACTTTAGTGAAATTAAGGCAAATCAAGTATGCCAAGCAAATAATTAAATAAAAGCACATATCATATTTCTTTTAGTTAAAAGCTTAGCTTTGGGCATCAGACAAACCAGCTTAAAAGTCAGAGAAACAGGAAGTGATGAGAGGAAAGCCAATATAAGGAAGATGAATGTCTGTACCGGCCTTGGCCATTGAATGAAATAAGCAAAACAGAAACTAGAAATGAACAATAGACAGTGAAATACCAGGGGCCCAGCTGCAGGGAGATGAGAAATTGGGAGGACAGGAGTAGAAGGGAGTCAGAGGAAAACAGCAAATGAACTAATTGAACGGTCAAAGTGATAAGAAATTGTTATATAAACTTTGATTGCTGAACCGTTCGGGGCTCGGCTCAATTTGGCCATATTGGGTTGAGTCCGTGTTGTTATTTGTGTTGTTTTATTGCAATAAAGCTTTAAAACTCTGTCTGTCTATCTTGAGTTTTAATTGCCTTCATTTTCAGGTAAAAAGCCTTCTGATGACGAATTTTTCAATACGACACAAGCCAGCCGCGTCATAAACAGGGAGCACGTGTGTACAGTACTGTATATACCGTAAGAGGCCTACCACACAAAGGAGCTGCTATTGACCTTACAATGCTCAAAACTGGCTGAAACTACGGAAAATAATAATTAAGAAAGAGTAACAATCAAAATATTTACACGTGAGTAAAAGAAAGAAAGAAAGAAAGAAAGAAAGTTTAATCATGTCATAATCCATTACATTGGTGAAGACGGAGCCAAATTTCTCTTTTAAAAGATGTCTGTATAACAACAAAAAACATAAGACAGAAATACATATGAAGTTTTGTTGATTCAGGGGGTGCAAGTAATAAGGAGCACAAAAAATGACTCCTCATGCCTGACTAAGAAAAATGATAGCAATTAAGTTGCCTGTTTACAGAATCATAGAGAGTAATATAAGAAAACAGTCGGTGCATTACTCTGAGAAAAAGTCCATCTCTGTAAATACTTGTGTTAATGATTTGGAAGTTGAGAAGTCTGAAGATCATGAAACACTAAATGGAGAAATTATTGCTGAATTTGTGTTTTCACTTGTGGCAATTTTCAGCCATTCCACATTCAAAGTTGTATGAATTAATGTACAGTATTTTGTAAGAAAGTCGCTGGAAGATGTAGTAGAAAAGGGAGTAAAGAGTATCTAAGCAAGCTGTCTGTGAATGTTACAAAACAATAAAGACAATGTAGGGGTGACTGTGTGATTAATCAGTTTAATTAAAAAGATACTACTTGACCAGTGACTCTTGCGTCTCACATCATGAAGATCTTTGAGAGGCTCATCCTGGACTGTATGAGTCTTCTTGTGGTAGACCACTTGGACCAACTGCAGTTTGCCTGTTGAACAAAGATTGGAGAGAAGGATGCAATGATCTCTGTGCTCCACAAGGCTTATTCTCACCTGGACAAAGCTGGCAGCACTGTGAGGATTATGTTTTTTGATTTCTCCAGCACCTTCAGCACCATCCAGCCATCCATGTTAAGTGGTAAACTCAGAGATTTGCAGGTGGATGAGCCTATGGTGTCCTGGATAATGGGCTATCTGTCAGGCAGACTGCAGTTTGTGAGACTCAAGGATTGTTTTTCTGATACGGATGTAACACTGGATCACCACAAGGAACAGTCCTGTCCCCTTATCTTTTCACTCTGTACACCTCCAACTATAAATATAATACCAGGTCATGTCACTTGTAGACGTTCTCAGATGATTCTGCACGTATGTTTTACTAACATGCTGGAATTCTATGAGGAGGCGACAAAAAGATATGATCAAAGTGAAGCTTATGATATTATTTATCTGGACTTTCAGAAATCATTTGATAAGGTGCCACATGAGAGGTTGGGCATCAAATTAAAAGATGTGCGAGTTCAGGGTGATGTTTTTAGATGGGTGCAGAATTGGCTCAGACACAGGAAACAGAGGGTGATGGTGCGAGGAACCTCATCAGAACTGGCTGATGTTAAGAGTAGTGTTCCACAGGGGTCAGTGCTAGGGCTATGCTATTTTTAATATATATATAAATGATTTAGATAGGAATATAAGTAACAAGCTGGTTAAGTTTGCAGATGATACCAGATAGGTGGATTAGCAGAAGAACTTGGATAGCATACAGGCTTGGGCAGATTTGTGGCAGATGAAATTTAATGTCAGTAAATGTAAAGTATTACACATAGGAAGTAAAAATGTTAGGTTTGAATACACAGTGGGAGGTCGGAAAATCGAGAGTACACCTTATGAGAAGGATTTAGGAGTCATAGTGGACTCTAAGCTATCAACTTCCCAACAATGTTCAGAAGCCATTAAGAAGGCTAAAAAGAATGTTAGGTTATATAGCACGATGTCTGGAGTACAAGTCCAAGGAGGTTATGCTCAACCTTTATAATGCACTGGTGAGGCCTCTTCTTGAGTACTGTGTGCAGTTTTGGTCTCCAGGCTACAAAAAGGACATAGCAGCACTAGAAAAGGTCCAGAGAAGAGCGACTAGGCTGATTCCAGGGCTACAGTGGTTGAATTATGAGGAAAGATTAAAAGAGCTGAGCCTTTACAGTTTAAGCAAAAGAAGATTAAGAGGTAACATGATTGAAGTGTTTAAAATTATGAAGGGAATTAGTACAGTGGATCGAGACTTGTATTTTAAAATGAGTTCATCAAGAACACGGGGACACAGTTGGAAACTTGTTAAGGGTAAATTTCACACAAACATTAGGAAGTTTTTCTTTACACAAAGAATGATAGACATTTGGAATAAGCTACCAAGTGGTGTGGTAGACAGTAAGACGTTAGGGACTTTCAAAACTTGACTTGATGTTTTTTGGAAGAAATAAGTGGATAGGACTGGTGAGCTTTGTTGGGCTGAATGGCCTGTTCTCGTCTTGCATGTTTTAATGTGCTAATGTTCTAATATGAGGTACATTGATATTTGGTATGAAATAGAGTATAAGAGTCAGGTAGAGAAACTTTGTTTTTTGGTGTAGGAAGAATTGTCTATATATTAACATCAGTAAAACCAAGGAACTTATTATTGACTTTCACACACCTTAGAGTCTCTATATCTGATTACTATTCAAGGAGTAAGTGTTGCGGTGGTCCACTTCTACAAGGACTTAGGGGTCCACATTAATGAAATGCTTGGCTGCTCTCGGAACACAGAGGAACTACTGTATATAAGAAAGGGCAGAGCAGGCTCTTTCTCCTTAGGAGAAAGGGGGGAAGCGACATCCTTCACATCTTCTAAAACTCAGTGATGGCCATTGCGATTTTAAATGCTGTGGTGTTCTGGGCTGGTAACATCACTTCAAGAGAGGGCCTTCAAATCAACAAGCTAATTAAAAAGGCTCGATTATATGAAACACTCTGGACCTCCTGGAGGTCATAGCAAAGGAAAGAATTAAAACAAAACTGAGTGCCATTATGAACAATACTGCATATCCTCTCTTTGATACACTAATACTGACGACTTTCAGCCAACAAATTATTCAGCCATACTGTGTCAAGAAATGCTACTGGGGCTCCTTTATTACAACAGCAATATGTCTGCATGATGCCTCATTGTGACCGTAACAGTCAAGTCAGAACATTTTCTTTCTTTTGTGTTTTTTTACTGTATAGTCATTCCAGTGTGTGTTCACACCAAAGTGTGAGTGTGTATTTATTTAGTTATCTACCTATGTACAGTATGTATTTATTTATTTAAAGAGCTTCAATAAAAAGTTAAATTTCCCCCTGGGGACAAATTAAGTTCTATCTGTCTATTTAGTTGAGAGAAACTGAGGATGTGTAAAGCAGAAGTGGAGTGGTGGCTCTGAGGCTAGGGATCTGCACTGGCAATCGGAAGGTTGCTGGTTCGAATCCCGTAAATGCCAAAAGGGACTCTGCTCTGTTGGGCCCTTGAAAAAGGCCCTTAATCTGCAATTAGTGGTGAGAAAAGTACTATATAAATGCAAAGAATTAATTATTAGAGGAAAGTCACTTGACTGTGACTGTGAACAGCATGGACATGGAAACCCTACATAATTGTAACAGAAATGTATGGGATGATGAATAACTCCAACCCAAATCCAACATAACACTCAAATCTCATTTATATGTACACTAACTCAATAACATACTGTTAAACATGTGACTAAAACTCTGCCAATGACTATTGGGAAGACAACATGGATTTAATAGAGAGATCATCACATTCCATAATCAATGAGTCAGTTAGGCTGTGGAGAATCACATTCAAAGAACAACAGCAGTGTGGTGAGAATGTGGTCCGTACACACAAATGGCCAGATGCAGATGCAGATGCAGATGCAGAGCAAACACCTAGATGTGCTTTATGGTGTTTGTAAAAATTGAGGGAAATGTTCAAATATATCACATCATTTTTGTAGCTACTCCAAATCATCTTCTAGTTTGGAGGAAAGAGAAAGTACAGGAGAGGAATCAACCAAAGATGTAAGAGTTTGCAGTGTACATGCGAGTCAAAAGGTTTTTGTGGAGTGAAATGCAATAGACAGTAGGAAGAAGAAAGCTTGTAAGTTCAAATGATGAACATCTAATGGAAGCAACAAGGGAGTTGCTTCAAATCATAGAAGTTAAATTTAAAACTAGCCATCCTAAGATAGAAACCGTCTGTCCTTATAACCAGGGGAGTAAAGGAAAAACCTGAAATGAGGGATAGAAATCACATGGATCCATCCATTATATCCTAACTACAGGGTCATGGGGGTCTGCTGGAGCCAATCCCAGCCAACACAGGAAACAAACCCTGGGCAGGGCACACACACACACCAGGGACAATTTAGAATCGCCTATGCACCTAACCTGCATGTCTTTGGACTGTGGGAGGAAACCCACGCAGACATGGGGAGAACATGCAAACTCCACACAGAGAGGACCTGGGAAGTGAACCCAGGTCTCCTTACTGAGAGGCAGCAGCGCTACCTACTGCGCCACCATTCCACCCCTACATGGAGTCCCCCATTCTAAATTTCAGATTGGTGTACAGCTTGTATAAGGTACTCTTACAGAAATTTTGGGATGCAGCAAAGCTCGGTGGACTCAATCCAGCAAAGTGACTGGAGCTCCTTGGGTGATCAGAACAAAATGTGTTTTTAGGTCAAACAACAACATTTTAGAACTACTAAGGCAGGTAAAGTAACAAAGAGGAAGACAATTCAAATTGTGTATTATTAAGAAATTAATAGTCTATCCTCATGGTGTTAATGTCAAGTCGATTGTGACAAACTATATTGCAACCAAAGATAACTGATGTTATTAAAGACAATCTCTTAAAACACTGGAAAGATAACTCTAACAGTACCCTTATTTTTTTATTTTAATTCATTTTCCTTCTTGTGTAGAGCTCTTCACGTAGTACAGGCTCAGACTCACATATATTTAATACATTAGAGTGATGATGACGAGAACAACAACAACAACAGCATTTATTTATATAGCACATTTTCATACAAACAGTAGCTCAAAGTGCTTTACATAATAAAGAATAGAAAAATAAAATACACAATAAGAAAATAAAGTCAACATTAATTAACATAGAATAAGAGTAAGGTCCAATGGCCAGGGTGGACAGAAAAAACAAAAAAAAAAACTCCAGACGGCTGGGGAAAAAAATAAAATCTGTAGGGATTCCAGACCATTAGACTGCCCAATTCCCCAGAGCATCCAGCCCAACAAGCTCATCCATCATGTTCTTCCAGACTGTCCAAAGTAGCGCCAATAACAGTAAAGTGCAAATCATACAACATTCTATAGAGCTAATGACAAAAACTCATTAAAAGAGTTGGAGTACTGAAAAGGTCAACCCAATTCAGCTGCTGTTGGTAGGGTTAAGAAACAATGCAAACCAAAAGTTTTAGATTGGAGGTGCACCTCTAATGCTGGTCTTCAAATGACACCATATTAGAACTAAGCTATTCTTTTAAGTCCTGGAACCAGAATGTACAGGGCTAGAGGCAAGTGCAGGATTCTTCATCATGTCCGTAGAAAAAATAGTTAAAAGACTGTGTCACATCTAAATCCTTCCCCTGGGCACCTTTTAAATCAGTGACATTTTATAGAAGTAATATGCATAAATATGCACAAACAGAGGGGTTTTCAAAATGCTGTGTTTGTGGGTCCACAGCACCCCAGCAGAGGTTGATTCTCTTAAAAAAATATGAAGCCAATTTTAAAGATTGTCTTTTAAAAACTTTACATAGTTTTTAAATAAATGTAACTCAAAATGTTTTTCAATCATTGCTTTATAGTACACCTGTATCAATGAAGTTATTGACTTCACTAGCTGTGCTACTGAAATCTTAATAATCAATGCAGACCTCAACATTATCATTTGCAGTACACCATGCAATGCATACTGTATGTCTATGTTATATGTCATTTGGTATGGAACTTCTAAAAGCAGTGTTAATGTTCATGATGCACCATCTTTTGGAATGACAGACATAGCAACCAAATAGATACACAGATCCACTGACACACAGGCCCTTTTCTTTTTATTAAGAGGGGATGTGCTGATTTCTGTTCGTCCAGCATTATGTATTATTCAATTTAAATCTAGAAAAAAAGGCACAACTATGTATTTTACCTGAAAAGCCTTCTCAGTGGCAGCTGACATTGGAGGTGAGAAGTGCTCCTTGACATGATGGCCATAAACTCTGACATTTCTCTCAATTTTATGCCCTGTGTTTCAAACACCATGTAAAGTTCTGTCTGTCCAGCACTGTGTCCGTCCAGTTGCTATGTTTCTGTTACATGCCATTTGGTACAGGATTCATAAAAGCAGTGCTAATGTTTTGTCATCTGTGATGGGCTGGCACCCTGTCCAGGGTTTATTTCCTGCCTTGCGCCCTGTGTTGGCTGGGATTGGCTCCAGCAGACCCCCTGTGACCCAGTAGTTAGGATATAGAGGGTTGGATAATGGATGGATGGATGGATGTTTTATCATGCGCCATCTGTTGGATAACAAACACATAGCAACCAACCAGACACAAAGTCAGGCACATGGACACTTATCTTTTTTTTAATGTGGACACTGCCAGTCAACACTCTGGACACACCAAGAAACCATCATGTTCTTGACAGAAATTGATATTTATTTTCAATATACAATTAAATTGATTTGAAAATACAGCCGACTTTTCTTTCTAATGGCCTTTACTACTTGAAATGACTAAATTTTGATTTATTATTCACAAACAACTACAAAGACCCATTTTCAGCTGACATTTGTGTGCTAATTAGAAAAAGAAAATTGTCTAAATAACTAGAAAATAAAAATATATATTTAAAGGGAAAAGAAATACATTGCTACCCATCTAACACATATAAATTCCTGCTTCATTCAGTAAATATATAGCACAACTAGTTTGAAATTTTTGCATAAATGCAAACACAACTGTGTCACAGACATGTGTCTGAGGGTCGCCTTGCCAACTCTGAACAGGTATGCAGTACCACCCCATGTTAAGAGGATTCTCTGTCACTAACTGTCTTGTCTCTTACCTTTGCAGTACAGAGAAGGTCACCCAGAAAGCCGACTGACCACACCCCCATCACTTCCTCAAGTCCTGCCCCTTTCTGGTCTGAAACATATAAGAAGAGGCCATCCCTGGAAGGTGGCGACTCATTTCGACTCAAACTCACAGCTCAACAGAGCTCCCAGTTGACAATGCAGATGGATATTTTGTGTTCTAGTGCCCCTGGGCACCTCTTTATTTAACTACAACATTTTGATTTTGAAAGAAGTGTTGGACTGAGTGCCCCGATCACCTCAACTGTTTTTGAGACTCTGCAGTTTCATTCGTTGAACACAAAAGAAATCAGGAATTAACAGCTTGATTAATTAAGGTAGGAGCCCAATTAAGAGAAGACGCGGGTTCAGACAGAGACCTGCAGTCAAAGGGGGTCATGAGAACTGAACTGAATCAATCAATCTATAAAAAGTGTGGTAAAATGACTGTATGAGCTTTCGTCTTGGGTAAAGGAATCTACCAAAATATAATTATAATGAAAATACTAATAGTTTTATTATGGTTGTCTCTCCTGTCAGGGAATTCAAGGCAATGTCTAGGGCCAGCTACATGCTCTAGAATACTGTGGATGTGGTCTATGAAGTGGCTTTACATTTTTGTTTTTTCATTGCCACAACGGCCGTTAAGTCATTTTTTTAATATCACTATGGTGCATTCTTAAAGCATGGAGATACCACAGATAGTGAAGCAGGTAAAAATATCTGAATACCGGGGATAGCTGCCTTCTATAATTTTAGAGAATGTATTGTTTGCATGCTGTTTGGGCCTTTTATTGCAGGTGTTGTGCTTTTAATGGTTGCATACACATCACTTTCAGCAAGATGCAGTATAAAACCCCCTATCTCATTGAAAACATTGATGGAAGGTTTGATGTTTTGAAGTGAGTAGACATAGTGATTTCAGCCCATTCCCTTTGAGAGCTTGCAGATTCTGCAGTCCCTGGATGCCTCTGATTACCTTTTTGTTTGTCTGACTGTTTTCTTCAAGTCATGCCCACTACACTAATTGTTTAGCCTTGTATAATCCAAATTAAGACTGATGTCTTTGGCACTATTTATGTTAGATAAAGTAATTTTTGCCCAGTGTTGTATGGTTTTCAAAGTGAGTGCAAAGAAAATGTAGAACGACAGAGGCAAAGTCCAGATGTGCAGTACAAGGGAACATCCCTCTAATGGTAAATCTGCATATCAGGAATTCTGCTAATAATGAAATATAATGAAAATATATTTCAGTTACAATTGCTTTTTCTTGACTGAATCCTCCCACCACAATGAATTTAACTTCCAGGTGCAGGTGCTATGAAAGTTAGACTGCAGTCAAAAAAGCAGAAGGCACATTTTCTGGGCACATAGGAAGGGTAGAGTAGCAGTAAGAGAAACACAATTCTCAGTTTGCAGAAACTGTGTGTCATTTGTCTCTTAAAGCCATCAACAACAACAACAACATTTATTTATATAGCACATTTTCATACAAACAGTAGCTCAAAGTGCTTTACATATTAAAGAATAGAAAAATGAAAGACACAATTATAAAACAAAATAAATCAACATTAATTAACATCGAATAAGAGTAAGGTTCAATGGCCAGGGGGGACAGAAAAAACCAAAAACTCCAGACGGCTGGAGAAAAATAAAATCTGTAGGGATTCCAGACCATGATACCGCCCAGTCCCCTCTGGGCATTCTACCTAACATAAATGAAACAGTCCTCTTTGGATTTAGGGTTCTCACGGAAGGGCTTGATGATGATGATGGTCACGTAGACTTCTTCCTTTTAATCCGTCCATCATTGTTGGAGCATCATGAAGCTTTGAGTAGGTGGAGGTGGCGCAGGCCACCACCACAAAGAACCCGGAAAAAGAAACAGAAGAGAGAGTAGGGGTCAGTACAGATTTTAGAGCCACCATGAATAGTTATTATGAGGAAATTGAACATATAGAGTATCAGGATTAAGTTAAATTAAGATTAAAATGAAGTTATAGAAAAGCCATGTTAAAGTAATGTGTTTTCAGCAGTGTTTTAAAGTGCTCTACTGTATTAGCCTGGCGAATTCCTATTGGCAGGCTATTCCAGATTTTAGGTGCATAGCAGCAGATGGCCGCCTCACCACTTCTTTTGAGTTTTGTTCTTGGAATTTTAAGGAGACACTCATTTGAGGATCTGAGGTTACGATTTGGAATATAAGGTGTCAGACGTTCCGATATATAAGATGGGGCGAGATTATTTAAGGCTTTATAAACCATAAGCAGAATTTTAAAGTCAGTCCTGAATGACACAGGTAACCAGTGTAGTGACATCAAAACTGGAGAAATGTGTTCGGATTTTCTTTTCCTAGTTAGGATTCTAGCAGCTGCATTCTGCACTAGTTGCAAACGATTTATGTCTTTCTTGGGTAGTCCTGAGAGGAGCGCGTTACAGTAATCTAGTCGACTGAAAAGAAACGCGTGAACTAATTTCTCAGCATCTTTCAGTGATATAAGCGGTCTAACTTTACTTATGTTTCTTAAGTGAAAAAATGCTGTCCTAATGATCTGATTAATATGTGATTTAAAATTCAGATTACAGTCAACAATCACCCCTAAGCTTTTTACCTCCGTCTTGACTTTTAATCCTAATGTATCCAGTTTATTTCTAATAGCCTCATTGTATCCATTATTGCTAATCACTAAGATTTCAGTTTTCTCTTTATTTTACTTGAGAAAATTACTGTTCATCCATTCTGAGATACAAGTCATTGTCTCTTAACGCCACCATGGATGAATTAGCAAAAATGATGGCAAACTTGTATTACATTTTAAATGCTGTAAGACAGCGTTTCTCAACCTTTAAGTATTTGCGACCTGAGTTTTCATAACAGTTTTAATCGTGCCCCCCCCCCTAACATTTTGTTGAAATGTAGATGCATATTTTATTATATCTACTTAACTTTCATCGACATTTATCTAACTCTATATTTATTGTTCTACATGTAGTATCAGAATGTAGTTCAAGTTAATTTGTTTTGGTTTCAACAGATTTATTTATTTTCATATTTTTGATTCTTGTTTTCTTTTTTTCATATCTTTGCATCCCCCTTTTTGTTATTTCACGCCCCCCTCCAGGGGCCCGCCCCACAGGTTGAGAACTACTGCTGTAAGAGGTTGGCAAATCTAGAGAAGCAAGATTGCGTTGGTTTTGACATGTGCAGAGGAGAGATGGTGGGTATATTGGGAAAAGGATGCTAAGGGAAGAGGAAAAGAGGAAGGCCTAAGAGAAGGTTTATGGATGTGGTGAGAGAGGACATGCAGGTGATGGGTGTAACAGAACAAGATTCAGAGGACAGAAACATATGGAAGAAGATGATCCGCTGTGGTGACCCCTAACGGGAGCAGCTGAAAGAAAAGGAAGAAGTAAGGAGGATAACATTTCTGTCTGCAAAGTCACTTTCACATGTGTAGTTTTATTCACAAATAATTTATTCTGCGACTAAATGTGAAACAAAATGTTGGGAGCGTGAATCTGATGCTAAGGTAGGTTGCAAGTATTAAAGGGGAGATTGGCCAGCACTTTGGGAAAAGTTAACCTGGAAGTGTTTCGACATTTACCTTATATGAGGAAAGGGCTAAAAAATTAAGCTGGTAGCCGCGTCTTCACCTTTCATGTGGATGGAAATTTTATTTGCCCAATCAATTACTGACTTCTTTGGACAGGGGTCTTCAGTCACAGTCCTGGAGGGCCACAGTGGCTGCAAGTTTTTGTTCTAACCCGGCTGCTTAATTATAAAGCAATTCTTGCCAATAATTTAATTTCATGGCTTGTTAGTACTTTAACTCTGCTATGTCAGATAATTCTCATATCCTAGATTTTCTTCCCCTTTCTAAGGATATCATCCAAATGATTTGAAGGCTAAAATGGATGAGTAATTCTCAGTCCTTCACTTTTTTCTCTTCACTTTCCTTCCAAGTATTTAATTAAACCCAATAGTGCATGATAAATACACACAGGTTTAAATGGTAACAAGCTAAATGGAGAAATGCTGCTCTCTTTTGCCATTTGCATGTTATTACTAATTAGGAGCAATTAAAAACCAAGAATACAGCTGTTTATGACTAAAATAAGCAATAAGGGTTCAAAATCTTAACGAGCGAGACAACTAAAATGAAGCAGAAGTGTTATTTGAGCAATAAGTGCTTTTTATTAAGCAACTGGGTTGGAGCAAAAACCTGCAGCCACTGCGGCCCTCCAGGACCGTGATTGAGGACCACTGTCTTAGGACATTGAATTTTAGCTGCAGTTAATTTAGGCAACATTATAGAGAACAGCTACAGTCTCAGATAGCTTTCAACATGTAAATGTCAGGCTGTGGACTTGCTGAATTACACTGAGGTTTTTCTTGATTTTCAACAAATCATTTTGTATTGCCCTGCCATTACCTGTAACAGCTTATGGCGGGTAAAAGGCCTTTAGAATGGGAAGTGTAAAACCTTGACTGAAGACGAATCTGTTAGATGAATGGTTATCTGGCCTGCAAATAACAAGAATCTTGAGTGTAAGAATGAACTAGCGGATAAAGATATTTACAAATTTAGACAAAAACAGTGGCAACTACAACTGTTGTTCAAACAGCATTGATTTAACTCTCATTTATGCTCTTTTTTATTCAACCTCAAATTCTTAGACTTTATCAGTTTATCGGTGTACAATATCACTAACTGGGTATTCTTACTGCAAAAATATATTTTGGAATAAAGTAGATGCTATTTGAGGGTTTAATGTCTAATATTACTGTTTAATACTGTTTAATTATGTATCTTTTTCTATAAGTTATTGTGGTCGATCAAGTTACAACACGAGTCCAAAGAATAAATGTTGGGATCCAATCAGGTCACCCCTTTTATTCTCGAAACAAAAGAAATATCGTTCATTGGTGAAGATTACAACAAAGAAATGATAAGGCTGCAGTTCCTATTTTCAATAAGCAGATGCTTGTTTGAGGACACCACCTTGTGGGTTCACCTTTCTTGAGCGCCTATGATTTTTAGCCCTCTGAGCAGAAGGGGAAGAGTCAGTTGCTTTCATTAAGCATCTTCTCAAAGCTTTGGGCATTAAAAGAGATGACACCATTACTAACCATGCCCCCACATGTCCTGGAGTACTTACCCAGAAAGGGACCCTCTGACGCACATGCATGATATCATATTGTTCTCTATTGACATTCCTAGTTTTGTGGTTTACAGAAAATTTTGCCCCCTGAAATTTTTCTGTGTTCCTTCATGGCTGACACAATTAAGGTCATCATATAACTACTTCTCTGTGGTGAGCTGGTTTCCTGCCTTGTGCCCTGTGTTGGCTGGGATTGGCTCCAGCAGACCCCTGTGACCCCATAGTTAGGATATAGCGGCTTGGATAATGGATGGATGGATAAATACGTCTACAAAATCACTACATTGTCTAGAATGTCATTATATGCTTTGTCGTGTTAATAAAGTAATTAAGAATTATACATGCGTGACCTTCTATTTCTGATACAACAGTATGCAGTCTCACAAAAGGTCGCAACCATTGAATTACCAGGCAGTGAATTGTGATTCACTCCAGAAAATGTGTTTCGTAGACAAAATCGCAAAGCTTTTGAAAATATGTTTAACAAGGTGAAGAGCAGGCAAGATTGTGCATAACAGTTTAAAATCTATTATTTTAAGAAAATAAAGACATGGATCACGATCATTTTTGTGTGTTATCTTTTGCTACCAGGAAAGAGTAATAGAACACACTTAAACATTGCGACACATGCAGTCTTATTTGTATTTGACATTTCCTCCAAAATAATTATTTAGTTTCTAACTAACTGTTATAACACCCATCACCCTGTCAATATTCTACAGCTTCTTCCTCACAGCTGGGTACCTGCAAGCTGCCTGACATCCTCAGTCAGAGGCCATTCTTGTCATTCTTTTCTGTTAGGCTCTTTTACATTAGGGTGCACAGGCAGGTCACGAGTCAGCGTGAAAACACAACATAGCTGCCTGCTTTACCTCTTTCACACTTTTTTCCACACGTTTATATTTTTGCTATTTGACTCAAGAAACACTTTACATTTATCTTGAAACGCTCATAAGGCAGATCCTCTGGGAACAATACATCACAGAACTTTACATGGTGTTTGAAGCACAGGGCTTAAAATTAAGAGAAATGTCAGAGTTCATGGTCATCATGTCAAGGAGTGCTTCTCACCTCCAAAGTCAGCTGCCGCTGAGAAGGCTTTTCAGGTAAAATGCATAGTTGTGCCTTTTTTTTTTTTTCTAGATTTTAATTGAATAATACATAATGGTGAGAGCAAAAAACATTTTAAGCAAAAATGATACCTATTACATAAAATGCAATTTTCAACAGATTGAGAGTTCTATCCATCCATTTCCTAAACATCACTTAACCGGGCCAGTGTCCCTGTAACCTGCACCATTCCAACACAGGGCTCACTCACATACCAACCAATGATCATTTTAACTGGTTCAGTTTAGAGTTTCCAGTCTACCTAACTTCAATTAAACTCCACAGAGGATACCCACTAAGGTCAAAGGTTTCTTTCACTGCAGCTGTCCTGCATTTCTGTCAACATTTATTTTTAGACTTTTCATTTTCCCCTGGTCCCTTACTGTTTTCTTGTTTACATTTTATTTTGTATTTATAGTCTCTCCCCTATCCCTTGTTCTCTACTGTATATTTTTCTTATTTTGCGGAGAGACCACCTGGAGTCCTCTCATGTTCTGGGAAGTAGCCATCAACGACTGCAGTTTGCTTAAGAGTTTTTTAATTTTGCCCTTGGTTATTTTTTAGGGTTCCTTAATATTAGGGTTAGGGTTAGGGTTAGGGTTTTGAATATCATATTCTTTTTTTATTTGCTCATGCTTTTATTGTATGTATTGTTTAGGGTAGTGGTCGCCAACCCGTCGATCGCGATCGACTGGTAGATCTTTATCACTGTCCCGGTAGCTCCCGAAAATAAAAACGTTTTCAGTTTTGCAAGCATCTGTATCTCTTAATCCAACTGCTTTATTTTCAATGAAGTGACCAATCAGATAAAAGAAGAGCACCCGTAAATTAACTGTCGCAAACGTCAATATGGATCTCCATTGTGATAGCCCGCGCGAGTTAACATACTACAAACTAGAATGGCGGAGGCTCCACGAAAGAAGGCAAAAACATACAATTTTCATCTAGAATGGGAACAGGAATTTCTGTTTACCTTGGTAAAAGAGAAGTGTGTATGTATGTTGTGCCACCAAAAACAAGCATTATGTAAAAGAGGGAATCTGGAGCGGCATCACAATACCAACCACCCGAAATTTAAAGACCGCTACCCGCAAAAGAGCGCGATTCGTGCACGGAAAGTTGACGAGCTGAGATCTGAGTTGAAGGCCCAGCAATCACTTTTACTAAATCTGCTGATCAAAATACGGCTGCTACTGAAGCATCGTTACGTGTAAGTTACTTTCTGGCTAAAAACAAAAAGCCTTTTACGGATGGCGAATTATTCAAGGAAGCCATGGCCATTACTGCAGAGACTATTTTCAAGGATTTCAAAAACAAAGACGACATAAAAGCCTCACTCCGTGCTGTGCCTCTCGGCCCTGCATCAGTGGCAAGGAGGATCGAGTCACTGTCAGAGGACGTGGATCGACAGGTGTTAAAGGACTTGTCACTCTGTGAATATTTTTCACTGCAGTTCGACGAATCTCTGGATGCAGTGGACACAGCTCAGCTTGTTGTTTTTGTCAGAATGGCTTTCCAGGATTCTACAAAAGAGGACTTCCTCACTCTTTTGCACTTAAAGGAGAGAACGCGAGGTGAGGATATTTACACTGAGTTTAAAAATATGTAAGCGAAAATGATATCCCCATTCATAAACTGGTAGCAATTGCCACCGACGGAGCACCAGCGATGCGTGGCGTGCGCCTGGGTTTTATAGCACTGTGCTGTAATGACCCTGATTTTCCCGAGTTCAAGAATTATCATTGTGTCATTCATCAGCAGGCCTTATCAGGGAAAGTCGTAGATTTTTCACACGTAATGTCATTGGTGGTCAAACTGATAAACTCGATACGAGCAAAAGCACTTCAGCGTCGCTTATTCAAGGCGTTACTGGATGAGCTCGATGCTGCGTAAGGAGACCTACTACTTCATGCTGATGTGCGGTGGTTGAGCCGCGGGAAAGTGCTCCAGCGGTTTGTTGACTTACTGCCTGAGATAAAGACATTTCTATCTGCAAGAAACGAGGAGCACAAGGAACTGTCAGATGATGCGTGGCTGTGTGACCTGGGGTTTCTGACAGACTTGACCGCAAAGCTGAATACACTCAATAACGAGCTCCAGGGAAAAGACCGACACCTGCCACACATGATCAGCGCAGTGAACGCTTTTAAGTCTAAGCTTGGTGTTTGGATCACACATCTTAAAACGGAGGCTAACACACTTTCCCAACCTGGAAAAATGTCACAGAGCATTAAAGACAAGGACGTTTTCACCCTGAGAAATACTGTGCTCACCTGGACAAAGTTGCAACAGAGTTCAATATGCGTTTTGGTGAGTTAAACGAAATGGAATGCATTGCTGCATTTGTCTCAAACCCATTCATGCTCATTGATATAGAACAGGTTGCAGCCAAATTCCAGCAAGTATTTTCTTTGTCAAGTGGAGTTGACATGGAGATAGTTGATTTGCAAAATGACATTGAGCTGAAAGCCAGATCAAGGGACAGTGACTTTTGGGGACTTGTCAACAGAGAAAAGTTTCCGCTCCTCACTGCATGTGCACTAAAAGTGAGTGCCTATTTTGGATCAACTTACCTCTGTGAAATGGCATTTTCACAGATGAAAATAATCAAATCAAAATACAGGAGCCGCCTTACTGACAGACACCTCACAGACTGCCTCAAACTGGCTATCTCTAGCTATGAGCCAGACTTCAGAGGACTCACAGAGAGTATTCAGTCACAGCCATCACACTGACTTGAGTGAGTAACATTACTTCAGCAGTTTTGCCTTCTGGTGGCATTGAGAAAAGTGATGTTGCATATGATGGGACATAACTGCACTTAGCTTAATTTGAGATTGTTGATAATTTTGTTGATAAAACAGTTCATTTATAAAATGTTAAGGGTAGGTAGTACCATCAGAAACTTCAGTGAATAAGCACTTTACTGCTGACAATGGCATTTTTCTTGAGTTCAGTGCCACTTCATATGATCTGATTATATGATGGTTGCTTCCGAGTTAAGTAAAAAAAGAAAAAGAAAAGAACATTTAATGTATATTAAATTCAAATACAATTCAAATACTAAATAAAAGGCTTCAAGTTGGAAGTACAATCTGGGCTGTCTTTTTCTATCTATTCTTCGATAGGTAGATCTTGCCTTTCATTAAGGCCGAGGTCAGGGATCTTCGACTTGAAAAGGTTGGTGACCACTGGTTTAGGGTTTTTCTTTTGGTGTAATTATGCTATTATTTATTGTTTTGGTTGTCGCATCTATGGGGAATTCCAACAATGACTTAGGTAGGTGCTGTCTTTTGGATTAAGGTTGACTGGGAGATTGAAAAGAGTATCAAATAAAAAGAAAAACTAAATATGGCTATAATAATGACAAGTAAAAATGCAGAATGAGTAGCCCCAGTCTCACAATCAACCAAACCATCCAAACAAAAACAAATGACAGGAATGATTGTAATGATGTTTGCTAGATTGCTCGAGTTTTTCTTGAGCTTCAAAGATAAGGAGAGGACTTGTTCTCAATAGCAGATAACAGCCAAACCTGTCCGATTACAGACCTCACCTGAACAGTGTGCATCTTGCAATAAATCCAGAGTACCCTTCTCTAGCATTTACTCGGAGTTCCAACTTTGTTTCCTCAAAATCAGTTGAAGTTAGACTCTTTTATATAAACACGTGACCCATGTACAATACAAACAGTAATGTTAGCAGTGTTATAGCATTGCATTAAGGGTGTGCATGATGTTGTGGCATTTAGAGGGCTTACCACTTAATACTTCTGAAAGAGGTATAAATAAAATGCATTTTTTAATTAATTAATGAATTAATTAATTCTTTGTTTATCCATCCATCCATTATCCAACCCGCTACATTCTAACTACAGGGTCACAGGGGTGTGCTGGAGCCAATCCCAGCCAACACAGGGTGCAAGGCAGGAAACAAACCCTGGGCAGGGTGCCAGCCCACCATAGGGCACACACACACCAAGTACACACTAGGGACAATTTAGAATTGCCAATGCACATAACCTGCATGTCTTTGGACTGTGGGAGGAATAATTCTTTATTTATCTATCACTGTCCATAATGCACCTTTCATGTACTTTGAGTTTAGCAAACTGATGCATGTGCTATGTTTTGTCACGGAGTGGGTCATGCACACCACATTTCACTGTGGTCACTTCCAGTGACCAGCCACAAACTCACAACATCTGGATTACAAAAGCCCACAGAAGCAGCTCCTTTATGCTGTGGGCAATACGAGAACTTCTTCACATAGGGACAGGCTGTAAATACTGCAAGCAGACCACTTGCTAGTGACATCATTTGAGCTCTCTCTCCCCTCTTTTGCAGCTCTAAAGGACCACCACACTCCACCAGTTCACAGTGCTAATTCTACCAACTACACCAACAGTTTTGTTATGGAGTGAGTTAAACACACCACAATCCAACCCAGCCAAGATATTTGAAATGTGATAACTGCCAGTGATCCACCACAAACAAGCAACATCTTGGTTATAAATGCCCTCAGAAGCAGCTTGCTTATGTCTTAGGTCAATAGGAGAACTCTTCCGCATCCTGCGCACAGAGACAGCCTATGGACTCTGCAAGTGAAGAGTTTCCTGGAGACATCAGCTAAATTCCCTCCTACTCAGACACTACCTTCTTGTACCGCATCAGTGGGTCACTACACTCTCTGATTCAAGCTTAGGCATCTTCATTGTTGTGTCTACTAAGAGGTGTGTCCCAAAACGGACAATTTTACAGCTAAAGGCCCTTCCAAGGAAAGCTAATAAACTGAGGTGCCCTTAAAAACACAAGGCAGTGAAGAAGCAGAACTAAAAGGCAAGTCCAAAATCTAAAACATGCTTTGTAGCCATGATATCACATGCAATATCATGTAGACCACATGTTGTGTTGTGAATTATGTACTATACAAGAAGCCACAGTAGATGGTGTGCTTTAAAAAGATGGAATCTGTGAGGTGGTGGAGAACCCTGTTCAAAAGTGAGAGTCGTCATTGTTGTTGTTGTGGGGGAAAAGAAGAAAAAAAGAAAAGAGGAATGCTTATCATTACAGGCCTCCTGCTTTATTAAAAAAGAATCCAAGTAGAAATTACAACACCGCAGCACCTAGCAACTGGCATAGCAACATCAAACAAAAAAACACAAAATTTCAGCATCTATGGAATTACAAAATAAAATTATGGTTAAAAAAACATTTTTAAACAAAAAAATTAATTCCCAACAGACAGAATGACGAACAGTGTAAGCTATTGCATGTTTAAAGTTCTATAAATCTATTACATGAGAAAGCTAACAAGCAGATGATTTCACTTTGCCGCCATATTCTGCAAGAAATTAATATTTCTTAAAGTGAATTATTATTCATTTCAAGGATATCTCAGACACGAAACACCCTATTCTGTAGCAGGTAATTGCAAGGCTTACAGACTTTTTAAATGTTTAATTTGCATGGCTATTTGCTTCAGCATACATCCATGAAGACGCATGGAGACCAGAAAGCGCCTTGCAGGTCTGCATATTACACACGGCAGTCAATTCTAATCCGTAGTTTTGGTGCAGTCCCCCAGGGAAGTCTGTTTAAATCAAAATTAGAGCTATGAAGCAGCACCACAGTTTCATGAGATTAGGAAAACTCACCAGGGAATGTCACTTCTATTAATATAGATTTTAAGTGTGGTGGATAATGTTTTGTTTGGAAAATAAATGGACAAATGAATTGATCTTGTATGTCAACTCAGCGTTTCTATAGTATTTGCACCTTAGTACCACATATATCAAGAACAACTGAACACAAAGTCATTCCAAAATGGTTGATTTAGTTTTTTAATTTTTTTCCATCTTTTATGTTTTTGAAAAGATAAGAAAAAGAAGAAAAAATGCAGGGAGCCTTAGAAAAAATCATGTTGACATGATTAGCAAACCAGGCGAGTGAGAAAAACTACATGGTCTCATCTTATTTGTAAGCGTTATTCTGTTTTCTCTTTAAGCACTTAGAAATTGTGCTCAATAAGAGTGTATCTGATATTGATTGACTACATACTTAACCAGCACAGTTCTGCCATAAAATATATAGAGCACATTCTTTTAAATGTTATCATTTAACATTAAATAAATTAATGAAGCTGACTCGTCAAACAGAAAACAAAAAAATGGAGTTAATTGTTCAGTTGTTTCATTATCGGCTTTGTTTCCTTCAGTGAAAGATGGTAAATGTTCTCAACAAAACATATTTCTCTCTAAAGTCTAATCAGAGTGCATTTTGAAACCAAAGCAATTAAACAAAAGGTCATTCAATTTTGTATAAAGTGCCAAGATCAAAATCAAAAGGTCTAACTGAACTCGGGAGTTTTCTTTAAGCATCACACTATAGATTTAGATGTCCCCCATTCTCAGATTTTCTTGTTCTTTTCTTCTCTAAACACCGAGTTAACCTTTAGCTTTAATATCTTTGTTCATACTTTCAATCCCTAATTTTCCTTCTTTCTTTCACTTTTTGATGTCATAGTCTCCATTCATTTGGGAGTAGTTTAATGTGTTTGAACATTTCTATACTCTTCTGTGTTTTTCTTTTCTTTTTTTAGGTTCTTCTTGTCAGGCTTTGTTAATGTGATTCAGAATTGTGCTAATCAGCACTAATCAATTGCTTAATGAGCATCAGGCTATTTAAAGGTGAGGGGTTTCATGGAGACTTCTTTGATTGAATGTAGTGATGGGGAAATGAAGCCTTGTGAAGCTTTGAGGCTTTCTTTCCATTTGTGCCGAAAAAGATTTGAAGCGTTGAAGCCTCAGCCCCAGTATGAACATTGACCTCTGGTGGTTAACTGAGATCAAAGCAAGCTTTCAAGAGCTCAAGTGAAGCAGCACTCACTACTCACTCACTTTCAGTCTCATGTCACCAGTAAAAGGTCAGAAAAGCCTGCGTTCCTTTTATTCTGCTAAGGTCCTTGTCCATTTATACTATTTAACTTTTGAATACCGTTTCCGCTGATAGTTGCCATCTGTCACCAAAGCTCTCCAAGTCTCTCTCTCCTCACAACCCAACATTGTTGAATGAGAATGATGCATTTTATATAGGCTATTTTATATAAGTATTAATTTAGCACCAAAACTGTCAAACCAATGAAACGTGCTGTGAAGCCCTGATGACGTTTGAAGCTTCAGACATTACAGGTCACGTGACAGCGCTGTTTTGACAACCTCCAACACAGTGATTCATCTCACTACGCTTGAGATTGACTGACACAAGCTTCAAAGCTTCGGTATCATTTTCCCATCTCTAGTTGAATGCTACCTTCAAAATCAAAAAACACTCCTTCTAAAGCATAAATAAAAAGATTTATTTGAAGCTTTGTTTTCAGCAGAAGCACTTTCTTGACCATGATTCTTGGCTTGTCCCTTTTGCCAAAATTTGTACAACCATTTGTCTTTGACTGGGCTTATCGTTTTGATTTCAGGCTTATGTCTTCAATCCATGCCACAGTAATGGTGTTGTAGGCCAAAGCCTTAACCACTATACCACACTACCTATAATCAGCATGAGATCAGAAGGACACCATAATGCAGTGGTCCCCAAACTTTTTGACACTAAGTCATACTGAGTCATACTGAGTCTGCAGAGTGAGTAAAGGTGGGGTGCCTAATAGTGCGTTTGCAATCATTTCAATAGCTTCTTTCTCGTTAATTTTAATCTTCTCCTGTCTACAAGTTATGCTGACGAGAATTTTTCTCAGCATTTATTTGCGGTAATACACTTTCAGGGTGCGAATGATACCCAAATCCAATGACTGAAGCACTGCTGTGCAACGCGAACATTATCTGAATGTGGAAGTATGTTGTGGGCAGCACAGTTATCAATCAGAAGCCGAATCATCCTTTTCTTCTTCTTCATATTGTGAGGTTTCTCTTTTGGGAAACGGGAATGTCACACTGAAGTGCGTCCCTAAGTGTGATTGCCGCGTCTGTGTAAGATTGTTTGTCCATTGCCGAGGCAGGGCAACAGCAGGCTCACAGCACTGCAGTGACGCGCCACAGAAGCGAATCCTAAAAGATCGTGGTCGCACAATTAAGTCCCTGTCTTACACCCCAAAACATGAGGCTGAGTCTCAGTACTTTAGCAAAACCAGCTTTATTCAGCTTGAAACAGGAACAGTACTGTTATTTATTGTAGCAAGATCTGCCACTCTCCTATACACAAATACTGCAGTCAGACAGGGTCATGGCCAAGTTAGTGGCCAAGTAATCCTTTTCCCTGCATTTACAATGTTCCTTGCATCACCCATCCAGATCTTTTCTGTTTGCTTTGGTAAAGAGCCGTAGCAGAGCTGTGAGACAGCTGTTGCCCTGCCCTGACAACAGACAAACAATCTTACATAATGTTTCTGTTTGGGAATTGTTGTGTGCAATTGAGCTGTGACCACAGAACTAACTGCTCTGTGGATGATTCATTCAAGCATTTCAAGGTCACTTCATTGTAATGAAAGTATCTGCTGAATGTACTTCATAGTAACGAGATTTCTATAGACTCTTGTCATATGGGGAAACTGTTGGGACCATAGAAATACTTCATCGTAATGAAAATTTAATTGTAAAGATATTCGTAATGGAATTTTACCTGTAGTACGTGCTTGTATATCTCTTCATCTTTGCCTCTCTCAGCTTAGTCTCTCTCCTTTTTCTGCGCCACTGCAAAGCCCTGCCTGCCTAGTGTTCTGAAAAGTGTCTTCAGTGAAGGGGGCAGCCATTTTGCTGTAGCCCTTCACTGAGTGAGTCTCCGTTGCTGGCAGTTCTCGCTAGTGGGCCACGGCCTAGGGGTTGGGGACCCCTGTCTTAATAATGTCTTACATGCTACTCAGCATTTTAATTTTCCTTCTTATATACAGTTTGCTCTATTAGCATACCACCAATAACAGAGATCACACCATTATTATTCCTCCTCTTCATCTCCTCATATCAAATACAGTGCCTTAACATACAGTATAACATTTGTACAACACATACCGTTTAGTTTCTAAGCCCTAAACATTATATGCCTTGCCCATTCTTTAATTTATTAACAAAATCTCACCTCCTTAATATATGGTGCTAGCAAAATACTCGCGCTTCGCAGCGGAGAAGAAGTGTGTTAAAGAAGTTACGAAAAAGTAAAGGAAACATTTTAAAAATAATGTAACTTTTTCTGATTTTAACAAAAAGGCAGGACTCACCAACAGGAAGACATGAAGCAACGCCAACAATAACAGGTTTGAAGTGTTGGAGTACAGAAGAAAGGAGCAATGAGCATGACAAACAGCTGAAGAAAGTAAGGAGGCGAGTGAGTAGGCACACGAGTGCTGGATGTTGTTAATGTATATAGGCAGGGAGCCAACCACGTGGTAGGTGCGTGGACATCAGCCGTGTGAAAACATGAAGGGGGACCGGAGGCGGCCCTTGTGCGTCTCTGCCGTGAAATAAATCATCTGTTAATGGAAATAAGGAATGAAACAGTCAAAAGGAGAGGTCAGTTCTTAAAGTTCCTTACGGCATAATGATGAGAACCACCAAAAAGAAGACGTTATTTTCGAAAGGTCGTTACGGGGCACGGCGCGAAATGAAACAAAGTTAATGTTGGTAAGTACAGTTTTAAAGGATGAGTATGGGAAATTTGGGCTTCCTACGTATATTGGAAGTCGCAGAAATAGTGAGGAGGGGTTTCCCCTATCTATATATACAGTTTAGGGGCTACACTCTCCCCCCTTGGGTGTTGCAATAGGACATGAAACATATCTAACTTGTGTACACACAAGTACACTGCAAGGAATGAGCATGTGAAATTGCAGCTTCCCACCTATATGGAAAGTAGGAGAATTAGTGATGAGTCAGTGAGGGCTTTGTCTTTTATATGTATAGATATATGTGGTGTTTCTGGTCAGAGCCATCTGTCATACTAGAGCTTTTGAAATCAAAACAAAAGAATTTCATAGAAAGCATGATAAATCAGTTATTCCATTGACTCTGCGTGTTCAATTTAAAAGATAAAATATTCTGTAATCAAAGTATAAATGCAAAAATAATCAATAGTAGAATGTTGAGTGCTTTTGTCTGCCAAGAATGTGTCTTGAGTCCTCCATTCGTCAACATGTTGATCCATGACTGTTGTGCTTGGTACAGCATGATCCACACCATTAAGTTTGCCTACATAGGCCTCATCAGTGGTAATTATGAGATGGCTTACAGAGAGGAGGTCAAACAACTCATGGACTGGTATAAAAATAATATCCTGACCCAGAACGTCAATAAAACAAAGGAAATGACTGTTTACTTCAGGAAAAACCATGCAATCCACTTTCCCCTACCTGTCAACACCTCAGTTGTGGAATTCATTCCAGACCACAGAGTTCCTGGAAGTGGAGATAACAAATGATCTCTCCTGGACTGAGAACAGAAACGACTGGACTTCCTGCCATGCATTAGGAGAGTTTCCTTTTCCCTCCCACCCCTCAACCAATGACTACATATCAACATAGACAGCACAGAGAGTGTATCGACCACCTGCATCTCTGTCTGGTGAGGGGACTGTAATGCTTCAAACTGGATTTCCCAGCAGAGAGTGGTGAGAGTGGCTGAGAAAATCATTGGGACATGTTTTCTTTCTGAACATTAACTCTACAGTAAACAATGCTAAATCAGGGCAATGGACTGTTTGCTCTTCTGTCCTCTGGCGAGTAGTACTGAAGTATGAGGTGCCGAGCTGCCAGTTTTCAAAAACATTTCATCCCACAAGCTGTTAGACTAAAAATCACTGATCATACAGAGCTAGTCTATTAGTACAATACAATACATAGATCATCTGTGCAGTATGTTTATGCCTGTCTATTGTCAGTATCATTCTAGTTTAGTTTTGTTGTCTATTCTTGCACATAGGCTGGGCGATGTAATTTTGTTTTGGTGTGCATTGCTTTATGTGATTTCAAATAATAAATAAATTTAACTTTGACTTGACCTTGACTTGATTTGAAAGTATGTATATTTATATTATAATGTCTTTTTGAACATAAATCAGATATGCTGTTACTGAAAGGACAGAATTCAAGAAAATAATGTTGAATATTTTTTTTAATTCATAAGATCTTTCAATCAACAAATGTGAGTTAAACAAATTCATAATTTTTAGGAAATGCCATTAAATAAAAACAATATTTGCTTTAATTAGGGCACTACAATATATCTGTTTGGATTGACCTTTTTTTTGTCCCATTGATATTTTCAAGAAACATTCAGGCTTTGTTGAATTGTGAGGGAATCTCCTGTGCTTAGCCATCTAAAGGACTGAGGTGTAGGCTTAGACTTGACCACTCTGGAACACTGCTTACTGTAATAAGCAATCTCAATGCACGTAGAAAATCTAGGCAATACGGCATAAACTCCAATAATCTAATTAAAATTACTATTTTAGAGGAGCAATGTATTAAAACTATAAAACAGATCACAGATTAAGCAAAAAATACACACAGAGCGCTAATAAAAATAATTTAGTTCCTATTCCAAATATCAATAACACATATTGTATTCATTTCTGCCCATCCAAAACATTAAATATGGCACTATTAAATGTTAGAGCTTTAACTAACAAAATGTTTTTTATTAGTGATAAAAACATAGATTTTATTGCACTAAGTAAAACGTGGCTTAACTCAGATGGCGCGGCTGTTTTAATGGAATCCGCGCCTCCGGATTACAGTTTTATTCGTGCAGACCGCCAGGGAAAAAAGGGGGGCGGCTTGGCAAACATTTACTCGAGCCGGTTAAAATGTAAAGATGACAGTTTTGGTAAGTTCAAGTCCTTTGAGTATCTTGCCATTGTTATCCATGGAGATTCTCAAGTTCTAGTATTATCCGTGTATAGACCTCCAAAATTCAACGCGTCTTTTTTTGAGGAATTCTCTGACTTAATGTCAATTTTAATTACTAACTATGACACACTCCTAATAGTTGGCGACTTTAATTTTCATATAGATAATCAGTGTGATCTAAAAGTAAAAGAATTTATGAACCTCCTGGACTCTTTTGATTTGAGACAACACGTAAATCAGCCTACACATAAAGCAGGTCATACGTTAGACTTAGTGATTACTAAAGGACTGAAAGTTGATATAAAGCAGATCATTGATATTGGTCTATCAGACCATTTTCTTCTACTTTTTAATATAGAAATAATGATAAAAACACTCATGAGAAGCATATTGTTAATAAACGCTTCTTTGACTCAGCAGCAGCTTTAAAACTTACAAACATTCTAAGCAATCAGTCCGTTTATAGTGCCACCTATAATAGCGAGGATAATGTAAATAGTAAGGTGGAAAGATTTAATACTAAAGTGAGAGCTGCTGTTGACATAGTTGCACCTGAAAAGACAGTGAAAAAATCTTCTAGCATTGGTATACCATGGAAGACCCAAAGAGTGTCTGATTTAAAGAGAACATGCCGCAGAGCTGAGCGTAAATGGAGGAAGACTAAACTTACTATCCACTATGAAATATTAAAAGTTAAAATAACAGAATACAATAACACTGTCCGTCTTGAGAGGCGCTGCTATTTCTCTAAGATTATAAATAACAATGCTAGTAATCCCAGAGTCTTATTTTCTACAATTGATCGCCTACTAAACCCAGGTAACTCAAAGGAATGCCTCCTAAGTACTTCCAGTAAAACCTGTGAGGCTATTGCTGTATTTTTCAATCAAAAAATTAATGATATTAGAAATAACATAGTATATCTCCCCAACACTAAGGATCCTCCTAAACCCCAGCATTCCGTTATAAACAAATTAAACTCTTTCACTAGGATAGATTTACCTGATTTACAAAAAATAATATCTCAATTAAAACCCTCCACCTGCGTCCTTGACCCAATACCAACAAATTATTTCAAAGAAGTATCAGGCGTGCTAATTGATAATGTTCTTGACATAGTAAATTCGTCATTAGATACGGGGGTCTTCCCAGACTGTCTTAAGACTGCTGTAGTTAAACCCCTACTTAAGAAACATAATCTTGACCCTCGGCTCTTGAAAATTTTAGACCCATCTCTAACCTGCCTTTCTTAAGTAAAGTTCTAGAGAAGGCAGTCATTATGCAGTTAAATGACCACCTAAATAAACATGCTATTCTTGATAAATTTCAGTCGGGTTTTAGAACAAATCACAGCACAGAAACTGCACTCGTTAAAGTAGTAAATGATTTGCGAGTGAATGCAGACAGAGGCCATTTATCTGTTCTCATCCTCTTAGATCTGAGTGCTGCATTTGACACCATTGATCATAATATTCTTAGAAATCGCCTTAGTCGATGGGTGGGCCTCTCTGGCAGTGTCTTAAATTGGTTTGAATCCTACCTGACAGGGAGAAAATTCTTTGTTAGTTGTGGTAATTACAACTCGAAGACACATGATATCCGATATGGTGTTCCACAAGGCTCTATCCTGGGTCCGCTGCTCTTCTCAATCTACATGCTTCCGTTAGGTCAGATTATCTCAGGGCACAACGTGAACTACCACAGCTATGCTGATGACACACAGCTGTACTTATCAATAGCACCTGATGACCCCGATTCTCTTGATTCACTAACACAATGTCTGACTTGTATCTCAGAATGGATGAATAGTAACTTTCTCAAGTTAAATAAAGACAATAATGACAAAAATGTTATTCATAGCATAATAAAAACACTATTTAAAATCAACAAAAATGACAAAACATAAAGAGAATACACTTCAGACTGCTATGGCTAAAACATAGCAGTCATACTTGCTTGATTATCACTGTGCAAGCAGATTAACATTTTCTTAACTTTCACTTTCTGGCAGAGAGTCCAGCACATTTGCTCTCTTTATCCTGTTACCACTGAAGTGAAGCAGTCCCATGCCATGAATCTGACACCAACATGTTTGATGTTAAGTACTATGGTCTGCAGTTGGACTTATAATTAATGTATTTCTAGCTTAGTTGCCTTAGATTATATTACTATTGAATTTCTAAATGATTCATGGAAATTCACTTTGGCTTTCATGCTTTCCTGTTTGTCAACTTATCAAAGAAGACTTGTTAAGAATAAGCTAATTTGATGGTGGTCAGTTACTGCCATGCCTTCCTGCAGCCCATTTAAGGTTGTTACTGGTCTCTTGGGAGCGTCACTAATGACTGATCTCCTTGCCTGGTCATCAGTTTCAGAGAGACAGCCTGATGCTTGCAATGACTCGGTGGCACCTTATTTCCTCCATTTTATAATGGTAGTCTTCACTGTATTCTATCCCCTTTCTGATATGTATGTATTAAAAAGATCTTATTGAAAGGGAAAAAAAAGTCTACACGACATGTTCAACCTTTACTTCAACTCAAGCTGAAATTTCAATAATGGCATGTAAACTTAAGCAAGATTGTGGTCTGCTTGTTTAATAGTGACGTAAAATGGGCTATTAAAGTTATATATAAAAGCATGTAATTTATAATTCATAATTAGTTGGTTGTCCTTCTGTACACCTCCACCTGTTATAATAAAGGCATTCCCTTTTTAGAAACAACTTACGCAAGCTTCTGGAAAATTCACTATAAAGTTCTGTGAAGAAAATTTTATAATGAGGCTCGTACCAAAAACATCTGCGAGAAAGCACAGCACACTCCAGGGGAGTGTTACACCCACCTGTGAAGGGCAAAAGCTAGTAAACGAGAAGTCAATTAAATTTGGAGATAATAAAGACAAAAGTGCGAATGCCAGACATTTCATACTGACAATCTGGCTTCAAGGAAAACATGAGGTCCCTGCGGCCCACAAGCAACAGTAGTCATCACTCTGTGAATGATGGAATAATACTAAGTTAAAGAAAAAAGATTTGCTGATAACCCAAAGATGTGTGTGTTGAGGTCAAGAAAGACCAATCTATAAATTGGTAACTGGCTAATAAATTCCTAAAGAGACCAAGATAGTAGCAGTTGCCAAGAACTTCAAGTATTTATTAATAAAATAAGCCATTATCTTGTGAAACAAAATGTGCTTTATTATAGAAGGAAACTTTTTTAATGGCTATATGGTTGGCACTGGAGTACTAAAACATATTTCATTAAGGGCTAGTTTTGCCCTTTCCAAGTATTGTTCATACCCTTATACTCTAACCAATGCTTACTGGAATAGAATGCCTTGTGATTCTTTCCTGGATGAGCGAGAGAAAAGAGAAACTCTACATGTCTCACTGATATTACAACCTGGAACAAGGAGCACCATTTACAGCTAAACCTAGAAAAGACAAACCTTTTTGTTATCCCGATTCATTTGTCTATTCAGAACATTTCTCTGAAACCAAGTCTGCATGAAATTTTGGGGTGGATATTGATGACGAGCTATACTTCAAGGACCATGTTGCTCTGGTCTCTTGGTCTTGCAGCTCAAGATCAGACCATAACTGACATAGTATGCAGCAGACCAAAACTGACATAGTATGCAGCTTTGATTTTGTCACTCCTGGACTACTGCATTTGTCTGCTGGCAGGAGTACCATGTTGCAATAGTAAGCATCAGTAGATGATTCAAAATGCAGCAACGCATCTGGTGTTTAACCAGTGTGAACATTGCCCCGGACACAGACAGGCAGACACACTCATGTCACCCAGCACACGTTTATTTTTTATCATTTGACACAGTTCAGTGCTCACAAGCCCCCCAATATCCCTCAGTCCAGGCCAATCCAATGCCTTTTCTCTCTCTTCTTCTCTTCTTCAGGCCGCCTCTTGCCTCCTCCAAAGACCTTGTCACACTTCCACCCGACTCTTGTCTCTTCTGCAGGGAGGCGGCCCCTTTAAATAAGCACCCAGATGTGCTCCAGGTGTGTTCCCGGCAATCTCCCACCGACATGCCCCAGTGTGGCGGAAGTGCCGGCTGTCTCCCCGGAAGCACTCCGGGTGTCCCTGATTTCTCTTCCCCCCAGCACTTCCTGGTGTGGCGGAAGTGCTGAGGTCTAGGGTCTTCCAGGTATTGGGTTCCCCCTGGCGGTAACCCCAGGTCCCTACAGGGTCAAGCTTCCCAGCTCTTTACCCGAGGCCTCCAGGGTGGTCGCCCTCTTGAGGTCTGGAGGAGGCACAAGCCCTCCTTTTGTCTTCTCAGGCGTCCCGGCTGGGTACCACCTCCATCCGGTTATGACACAAGCCATAGTGGGCAAATGTCACTCCTCTTTTCAGATAACTACATTGACATCCCGTAGCAGCAATTATTAACTTTGGATTCTTGATGTGTTCCTATAGAGTAGTCAACAGTTCAGCCTGTATAGACAGTATATAGAGACACTTGTGAGGTCTTATGCTCCTTCTCGGCCACTTAGGTCTGTTGTTGAATGGCGTCTGGTGATGCCATTTCTGCGTGGTATCAAATCTCAGTCCAGACTCTTTTCAAATGTAGTTCTTGGCTGGTGGAATGCACTGCCCACGTCCATTTGGAATTCTAACTCCTTCAGTGTGATTAAAAGCATTTGAAGGCTCTATTGTTGTGAACGCCTGTCTAACTAGCTGTTAGGTTTTATTATCTAAGAATTGGAACTCGTTTTTTTTTGTTATGATTAATTTTGTAACTTTGTAATGACCGACTCACTCTCCCTAACCGGCAGCTACACCATCATGACCCGTGGCCTGGCAAGTTGAGAATGTTAGACCAAACAAGCCATACAAATAAACTTCTCCAAGTTCAAAGATCAAGATAAGCCAAAAGAAAACAATATGCAAATTAATAAAGTGAGTATATATTAAAATATACAGTATATATATAAAAAAATACTTTTTAAAAATCACTTTTCATCAATCAATAAAATCCACGCCCACGCTTTTATTTTACAAGTAATGTATGAGAGACTCATTTTTTACTTTTTAGTACACTTTTTAACTTCATATAAGCGTGGTTTTAAAAAGTATTTTTTATATATATATTATTTTCAACTTTTTCATCTTGGGTTTGTTTTAGTATAATTTTGTAATCAATATTTTAACACTTAGGGTTAGGGTAGTGGTGAAATCTTTAACTATTCTTCATATGAAAATTTAATTTCTTAATTAACATGGATTAATTGATCAATTAGTGAAACTGATTCATGTATTGTCATCGGAAGTGAGTAAATGTGCAAAATTGCAAGTCATTTGGACAATAGGAAGTGGGTTAAATATCAATTACAAGATTTGTACTAGACAACAAACAGGTGAAGTTTAAAGAAGTGTGGTGATAATAAAAAAAAGACATGAAACAAACTCCAAACAATATATGTACCACACCCTAACCAGCCCTGACATAACATTCAACCCAAAAGTGACTGGCGAAATGTAATAATGAAAAGGTGCAGCAAAAGTTAATATACACCATGAACCCAACCTTGAACCAACACTGAACATGAAATCAATGAGACACAAAGAAAACAAGAAACGCATATAAAAGTCCAGAAGGTTAAACAGAAAATGAATAATGCTTTTGAACCTTGTTCACCTGGAAAAGTGTCCTATTAATTATATATGGATTAAAATGATGGCTTGCTCCTCTCCCCAAACAACAAGAAACAGTCTCACCGTGCTTATCCTCGGTACATCGGCAAAGTCCAGAACCCCACGGTTTTGTGTTGCAAAGGTGAAGTTGTCAGGCGCTGAAAGTGGAGAGTACAATAAGGTGTAAATGATTTGGATCGCTGCTTTCTCCTGGCTCTGCAATGAATTGGCGGTATAGTAGAATGGGACTCTTTGTTTTTTTCATTTTTGTCCTCCTGTTTAAGTAGTGAATGGACCATGGTTCTGCGGTGTTATCCTTCCCCCTTTGTTTCCAGGGGAGCATATTTACATAGACACATAGACCATGTAAACAGGACAACGCTACAAAAGATGGGACTCACAAAATACATTTAGGATGACATTAATCATGTAGCACTGCTACAACCTTGTCCTGTAACATATGTTCCTAAATAGTCCTCCAGACTGATTTTTACTCGATTATTTTAACATCTTTTGTAAGTCACTTGCGATAAAAGCCACTGCTAAGCAAATAAATTTAAACGTAAATGTAAGTAGAGAATGCTCCGAAATGGATGCTCAGATGAGTACATAATTGACTGTGCAAAAAGAGAAAATCCACTATATGAATGAACCTTTTCCAATAAATTATAAATGGGTCTAGTAGCCTGTGTTACACACACGAACTTGGGACACTCAAATGTTTGCATGTTTCCATCAGACCGAGGTTTGGCGCTGTCCACTTACTCTTTCTCTTCTTTCCCTGCAGACCAGCAGAAGAAAACGCCTCATAAAATCTCTTCTGGTCCAGAGAAGGCAATTTATATCACTCTTCCTCTTCCGGTCCTAAGAATTCAGCCTACATCACTTCCCCTTCCGGTTCCAAGAATTCCAGATCCCCATTGCATCACTTCCTGTCTGCCAGCTATACACATAGACATATATAGGTAGACGCCGCATTCACTGTGTTGCCCAGTCGACACGATACATTAGCGCATCCGCCATATTGCAAGTGGCAAAAGTGCCATTTAAACTAATACAGGTAGACGTGGAAACCTGGTTTTGTGATGAAAAAACAATAACGTTTAAAACAGTATAGTTTACATACAACAGATTTTGGTGAATCGTTTAAATCAGCGAAGCAATACAGTACAATCGTATTTGCTCAGACCTGACAGACTGGGATCAACAACTGCAGGAGCTCAGACAAGATTTCATCAGACAAGGTTATACCCCCAAAACAACAGACACAAATAAGAAGAGCTACTGCCATTCACAGAGACAACCTTCTGGAATATAAAAACAAAGACAACAAGAACCGCATCCCCCTTGTTGTCACCTACAACCCACATCTTGAAACACTTCGAAAAATTATAAAAGAACTTCAGCCAATGCTAAACAACGACCAAACACTGAAAAATGTATTTCCTGAACCTCCCCTCCTGGCATACAGACAACCACCAAACCTTCAGCAACTAATTGTCCGAAGCTCCCTAAATGAACCGACAGAAAATGGCACATCTCCCTGCCTACAGAAAAGATGTAAAACATGTGCCCACATCTACAATACAGACCGTATAGTTATACCACACTGCTGACTTGAACATCACATAAAGGGATCATTTTCCTGCAGATCAACTAATGTGGTCTACCTAATTCTCTGCATGAAATGTCCTGACACTACACTCTATGTGGGAGAAACTGATCAAACACTCCGCCAGAGAATGAATTTGCACAGATTCCACATTAAACATTGCAACACAGATGTTCCTGTAGCGGCCCACTTCAACAGCAATGGACACTGTGAGAGGGACTTTAAAGTCACAGTGCTTATGGGCAACTTCAAAACACAGCAAGAGAGAAAAGAATGGGAAGTTAAACTCATGTTAAAACTGAATACATTACAACTTGGCTTGAATAGAGACAAGAGTTTTATAGCCAGGTATGAGGACTGTTTGCATCTCTCAGACTGACACAGACCCATATCGTTTTGAAAAACTCATCACAAACTTCAAAGGACTTTGTTGGACAGTTATCTTATCCAAAGATCTTGGCCATACATTGTTCTTCTCTCTCTTGTTAAATTAATCTTAGCCTGAATGGACCTATAAATTTTTTAAGATTTTTCATTTAAAGATTTACCAATGTTGTTTCTTGTCCTAGTGTGTGGATATAAACACAGGGAACAGTTTCTGTATTACATCTTGCCTGAAGAAGGGGCCTGAGTTGCCTCGAAAGCTTGCATATTGTAATCTTTTTAGTTAGCCAATAAAAGGTGTAATTTTGCTTGGCTTTTCTCTACATTCATAATGGCTAACACGGTACAACACCCTAGTACTACTTGTTCCTTATGTAATTTTTCTTCAAGCCATTATTCTATCCCTTTTATATGTTTTTATGTTTCACATACTTATTTTCAGTATTTTTCTTCTTTTGATCTTCGTGTATATCTGTTCTTATTACTTTTTTCTCATTTACTACACACTTGCTAGTAATCTCCTTTCTTTTAATTCAATGTCATCTTTTCCTGCTTTACTTTTTGTCACTTCTTTTAATGCTTTGCTTATACACTCAAATGAATCCACTTTCTCAGCTCTTCTAGGAAGATACCATAACTTGCTTTCCACTCTTCCTCATTTGTCCAAATGACATCTCAATGGTCTTGTTAAAGACTTTTTCCAGGTCATTCACAATGTCCAAGTGTTTAGATCTCTTTTTTGGTTTGATTGGTAAATACAGTGCATCCGGAAAGTATTCACAGTGCATCACGTTTTCCACATTTTGTTTTTTTTATTTTTAATAAATTTGCAAAAACCTCAAGTAAACTTTTTTCACATTGTCATTATGGGGTGTTGTGTGTAGAATTCTAAAGAAAAAAATGAATTTAATCCATTTTGGAATAAGGCTGTAACATAACAAAATGTGGAAAAAGTGATGTGCTGTGAATACTTTCCGGATGGACTGTAAACCTATTTCATTATCCTCCTGTCTCATACTGTAAATTATTTTGTTTTAACATAGTTGCAGCTATACTTATTATAAACTAGCCGTGGTGTGAAACAAGACAAACTTTCAAAATCATTAAACAAACAGGTATCACTAGCTAAGCAGAGGCAAGGTAGAACGATTTGAGCCGGGGCTGGCGTGTGAGTGAGGAGGGCCCTTCCTGGTTCCTCACTCCTGACGTCACACTTTCTCCTCCCCTGGGCCCGCAGCCTCATTTCAGATTAGAACAAATAAATTGCTGCCACAAGTGAGCTATGATACTTAGCACGATGAGAGAAGTCTCAAAATCAATGAGAATGTTCAAGCAGATTATAGAAAAAAACCCAATCTAAATCCGTTAAGTAGTTATCTTGCGAAAAGCGGACAGACAGACAGATGCTGAATTTTATATATACAGAGATGATAGTTAAACTACTTCTGAGTCTTCTATTTTTGTAAATCTGAAAAAAAACTCAAACATTACAATCAAGGTAATCATTATATCTGTCTCTTGGACTTTATAAAGTAAAATAACCATTCCAGACATTTTTCCTTAAATGAATTAAGCTCAGTTTAGTTTCACTTTGCAACACTTCCATATAAAACATTTATAAAAGGCTCTTCAAATGCCTTATTTTCATGGCTACCAATTGCATATTCAGTTTCCTTAAAGGAATAAGTTGTTTTTTGTTTTGATGCTTTCATTTTTTTTTCTTTTTATTAATTTTATTGCAATCCATACAAAGCAATCGAGTTTTTACAAAACGAAAAATTGAGTTAAGAACAGATCGATCCCCAATTTTTCTATCGTCTGTCTAACTTCACCTTGCTCACTTTCTTCCTCTTATCTGCTTATTTCAGTTTGTTTATTTTATTCTTTTATCTCCTTTACTTCCCTGTCTAAATGTATCACATCTTGGTTCTTTCCTTTAAAGTTTCTAGCTTTTCCATTTACCACGTGTCTTCCCTTCATCCCCACTCCAGGGGGTGTCATTATATTTTTTCCCCTTGTCTTTTCTTCAATGTCTTCTCTAAGCTCTGCTTCCTTGACCTTATTTTCCACTCTAATTATGTTTCTCCTTTCTTCTACTACTTCAGCAGCTCTACTATTCTGTCTTACTTTCCTCTCTTCCATTTCAATTCCTTTAATCTTGTTGGTATACATGAAAATGGCCATTCCATACAGCAATGTGATAAATCATCATATAAATAACACACCGCATCTCTCGCCATGCTGTCACAAACTGCCTCCCTTTGCACAGCTCCGACATATTATTGCTAGGCAATTCACCTCATGTGTCCTTTCTTAATGCGTTTTCCACACCTTTTTGATTATCTGCTGTAGAATTACTATGTTTATCGAACTCAGTCTGTATGTCTGGTGACAGACTTTGAATGTGATATTCAAAGTGGCCTCCTTTGAATCTGTCATCATTTAATGATTGCTACTCCTTTTGAACTTAACAGACCTTTATCAAGTTATTTTCGGTATGTTCCACCTTAACATTCTATTTTCCCTTCATTTTTTCCAACAGAAAAATATTTAACATTGAATTGACTTACCATAAGTTTTCACAATATCCTTTTAGATAATATCTTAAAATTAAAAATTGCCTCAAGGGTCTTCTGGCTAGGCAGAAAGATTGGTATTTTTTTAAATGAAAGTTAAACTTTTCTGTTTAGTTTCTTAGCTTTAGAACTTCTCATCCAGCTCTTCATCCTTTTGGTATTTAAAATGTACAGACACTCTATCCTTTTAATCTGCCATTGTATTCTTCTGTACTTCTCTCTGTGCCTCCTCGCTTCAGGGTTCTTTTTCAGATTGTCTTCCATTATTTAGATTTGTGTTGCATCCAGAGCAAAACTAATGGCAAGCCTTCTGTTTTGGAATGTTGGACGTGCTGCCCTACTAAGCAGTGATGCAGTCTCCAGTCATTCAGTTCACTTCGGTTTCTTCTGGCTTTAAAGTAGCCTTTCTCCATCTGCTTGATTTAAACCAATCACTTAGAAGTGGTTCTTTTTACTTTTTAGGAAGGTCACAAATTTATCTGTTGACCCTGTCCATGAGGCTGATGATCACATCCTACTTACAGCTGTCTACATTCCTGGATTACCCACAAACCAGTTGGTGAACCTGCCATTTTTCATTGCCTGCAGAGAGCACAGCTGGCCAGTGTGAACCAGCATTGTCTTTCTTCCTGCCTCCTTACTGCCACTAAAACACTCATTCTTTTATTCAGCAAACTTGTTCGTGTGTGTTGGCTGGCTTATTTTTGTTTCTGGTTCACTTTCTGCTTCTTGTAGGTATGATGTGTTGTCAGTGTAGTTTGAATGCCTCCTGTGTTTTGCCTTTTTAAGATGATCTGATCTTTTTGTATTGAACATTGGTTCTCCATTTAGAATACTCTTTTTGTTTTAATTTTACTATTTACATGTTTTAATAGCCATTACTGTAGCTAATGTGCTGTTGTGTTTTTAGAAACATTGCTTTAGAATGTGCTTTCCAAACAAAACCAATACAAGTAACATCAAAAACAGCATACATGTATTATGACAAAAGGGTCCCTTAAGTCCCATAAAGCACTTTCAAAAACGCTCATTAGAGGAGAAAAATGTGAAACCCAGCTAGTAACAAGGTGAACACAGAACTTAAAAACTTAAACTAAAAGGGTTTTATTCCCACAAAAAAAATACTCTGTCAAACAGATTTGGCTAGACAATACGGTAATCCCAAGCAAATACAGTTCCAAAAATCGCAAATCCAAAGCAAGGACGAAATACTGGACAGAAGGTTAAAAACCCAGAACTCCTAAGTGTATTTGAAATGACCACCAGAAACAGTGGGAGACCCTCTGGATTTATAGGCAGGAGGATGGTATTTGGCAGGTGGTCTAACCTCTTGGGGGTGCCACTCACAAAACACATGGAGAATAACCAAGGCACTGATCAACCTTCACAAAATGAAAAACAAAAAGTACAAATAGTAAACACAAACAATATTCTTGTAAACAAATGAATTAAAAAATGAACCAAAAAGACATTAAACTAAGACAAGAAACACAATAAGGGAAGGAATCCTTGCTGAAACATAACAACACGTGATTGCTTCTCTACAGGGCATTCTTAACCAATTCATTGAATACCAACCTAAAAAAATGATTTCAGTGCTTTTACTGATTCCTAGTGCAACAGTTTAATGTACAAAAGTGCAAAGTGCTAAGTGTGGGCAAAAGGAATGGGAATTCTAAATCCAAGATAGGAGACACAGTCCTAAAGGAAGCCACCTATGAAAACGGATTTATGTTCAAAGTACATTTTAATCATCTAAGCAAAGCATAGAAACTATTAAAAGAGCAAATAATATGTTAGGTTATATCATTAAAACTGTTGAATATGAATCAAGGGATGTTACGCTCAGAGTATATAAGGTACTGTTGAGACAAGAAAAACACAGCAGCATCTGAAGCTGTGCAGAGAGAAACCAAGAGAACAACCTACGCTGACAGACTCTGAGAATTAAACCTGTTAAGTCTCGAGCAGAGGAGACTTTGTGGGGACCTAATCAAGGTCTTCAACATTCTCAGGGGCATTGAAAATGCAGAATTCTTTCAGCTAGGCAGTGAAAAAGCCAGAAGAAGTGCATTTAGGATTGAAGCCAGGAAGCGCTTCTTTACTGAAAGAGTAGTGGGAATCTGGAAGAAACTCCTAAGACATGTGGATGAAGCTGAAACCTTGACAGCCTTTTTGAAGTTTCTGGATGATATATTGGGACAGCTTAGCTATTAGCTAAACAAACAAGCTTCATGGACTGGATATTTTGTCATGGAAAAAATGTGGCATGACTCAATCATTGTTTGCTGGTTTCAAGTCAGATGAAGTTCACTTTCATGTTTCTTGTGGTACTTCATTTGTGCTTGGCACAATTCATAATTAGGTTAGACCTTTGGAAGTACTTTGAGGAATTCAGAGTTTACCTATAGGACATGGTTTAGCTGCTTTTTCTTTTCCTTTTCTATTTTTGTCTCATTACTATTTTTTCTAGCAAAACCTTCTGAATGTCTACTTTATCCTTTTGTGTTTTGCCTTTCCTTTTCAATAATGTATTGTAATAATCCATTGATTTTATCTTTGACTCTACTTATTGTAGGTTCATTTCTTATTCCATGTGTACTGTGGCACTTACCTTTAGCAGTTATTTTCATTAGTAAAGAATTCCACTATCTTTGCTTTCTTTAAACTTTATTTAATTTTTCCTTAATTAAGATTTAAGTGGATTTATTTATGTTTAGATGAACTTAGTTACTTGTTGGGATGTATGCTAGGTATAATCTTTTAGCTGTAGATGGCCTTTAGTACGTGACACTGTATTGTTTAGGAATAATACAAAAAACATACTTACTTACATTTTTTATTTTTTATATTTTTGGTCCCTAAGCACAAATTTGAGCATTAGAGAAACTAAAATATATTATAATAACAAAACCACAACACACACAAAATGTGTCACATAGAGAAATTATATTTGTTTGTTTAGTTGAATTGTACATTTTTTAACGTAGAGGAGCAATTCCTATTTCTTCTAATATCTGGAGAATGTGCGTTCATCATCATCGGGTTACTCTTATTAATGAAGTGTCGCTCTGCAGTTATTTGTGGCATGTGTACCGTTTAAGTGTTCCTATCACGTCAACACTGAAATTCAGTCCTGTTTTCTACAAGCTCCTTATCTCGAAATGTATTGTGGCGTTATTTTTCACTTCTTCTATAAGCAGGTGTTTTTTTCATGATCACTAAAAGATGCTCTGGGATGGTTTATGTACTGAATAGAATTAAACAGATGGCAGTGCATCAGAAACAATGTAAGTATTAAAGCCCATTATACCTTTAATAGGTGTAAAATAGGCTGTTTGACAAGATTTTGAAAATATATTAAAGGTCTTGGCTGCATGGTAGCGCAGTGGGTAGCGCTACTGCTGCCTCACAGTTAGGAGACCCAGGTTCGCTTCCTGGGTCCTCCCTGCATGGAGTTTGCATGTTCTCCCCGAGTCTGCATCGGTTTCCTCCCACAGTCCAAAGACATGCAGGTTAGGTGCATTAGCATTTCTAAATTGTCCCTGATGTGTGTATGCGTGCCCTGTGGTGGGCTGGCACCCTGCCTGGGCTTTGTCTCCTGCCTTGCGCCCTGTGTTGGCTGGGTTTGGTTCCAGCAGACCCCCATGACCCTGTAGTTAGGATATAGCGGGTTGGATAATGGATGGATAAAGGGTCTAAAAAATAATTACTCTCATAAATGTACAGTTCCCACTTACCTAGTGTCAGGGATGCCAGGGGCGACAACCCGGCCTGGACTCTGTGAGGGACCGGAAGAGGGCGTGCGCCCATCTGGAATCATGTGGGGGCCGCCACCCTGGTTGCTTTGGGGGCCACGGGTTGAGGGCTTGGAAGCCCAACCTTGTAGGGGCTCGTGGTCACCGCCAGGAGGCGCCCCGATGCCTTGGGAGCCCTGGACCTCAGCACTTCCGCCACACCAGGAAGTGTTGGGGGGAAGAGAAGCAGGGACACCCGGAGTGCTTTCGGGAGGACAACCGGCACTTCCGCCACACTGGGGCATGTCGGCAGGTGATTGCCGGGGAGCACCTGGAGCACATCCGGGTGTGGATAAAAGGGGCCGCCTCCCTTCATTCGAGGCTGGAGTCGGGTGGAGGCAGGACAAGGCAAGAGAAGAGAGAGTGTTGAGGCGGCCCGAAGAAGAAGGCATTGTGTGGCCAGGACTTTGTGGGGTTGTGTGAGCACTTATTAACTTGTATATATTGTTGTAAATAAACGTGTGGTGGTGGAAAACAACATGTCTGCCTGTCTGTGTCCGGGCCACTTTCACACTGTTTATTTTTATGTTATTTTTTTACATAAATTGAAAAGTCCAATACTTTGCTAAATAAAGTAACTTGTCATTTTTTCTGTATTAAAAACTTAAGCAAATCCTGGAGTTTATGTGTGCATGTCAGCTAAAAAGTCAAATTATTAACATATTCTGTATTTTCAAAGGATTGTAAGAACTTTGATAGCATGTATGTTGTTTGTTTGGAAATGCGTCTTTTGGCTTTTTGACCGTAAGCGACTTTGCTGTATCCTCTTTTATCCCTCTGAAATGATGCTGTTTGTGGTTTCCGAGCTGCATATGTGCTTTCATGTCTTACTGCCCTGTTCCTGTTCTGAACTCCCAGCTGTTTACTTAACTTCCTGTGAGTGACTTTTTAATTTGCTTTTTTTCATCTTTATCAGCCTAAGACAGGTCAACGCAGGAAATCTTTTGTAATATTTTTACATGTATCGGTTTTATAATTAGCAAAACAGGAAAGTATATTCTTTGTAGTTCACCACGCATCGTGTGGGGCTGGAAGACTTTTAAATGGCAGGTGGCATAATAAATTCATTAATTTATATCTACATAGTTCAGACATCTAGCAGCACATCTAATTACATAAATAAAATCTGTCATCTGGTGGCTTCTTTGAACCTAATATGCTGTGAAAAAGAAAAACAGCCAGTTCTTACGAAAGAGAAACTGAATGTGGTGAATATTGCAAACTGTTTAACCACAGGGCTCTTGCACATCTCTGTTGCTGTCCTCCATCATCATCATCATCATCATCATCACCATTCTGAAATCCATTCAATCCAATACAGGGTTGTGAGGGATCAGAGCTAATCCCAACAACAACATTTATTTAGATAGCACATTTTCATACAAATGATGTAGCTCAAAGTGCTTTACAGGATGAAGAATGAGAATAAAGATAAAATTAGGCAACAGCACTGGTTTCATGGAAGCCATCATTCAAGTGTTGATGTTGAAACCTCACTAAGATGTGCTGTGTTGATGACATTCTGGTGACATGTTTTCACAGAATGTTCCTTCTTTTATGTTCCCACCAGCGGACCCTGCCCTAGTAAGAAGTTGAGGTTATTCAGGCTTCTCATGAGGATTTTTTTGATCTACTGGTTCCCCTTAACTGGATATGTATTTGTAGAAGAAGACCAGAAGAAGATGAAGAATTGTAAAGTATATCTTGGATGTTCCTGCAAAAAACAAACAAACAAATTGGAATCTGTCACAGGATTTTGCTTAGTTTGCTTCCCTGTGGACAAGCTCACCTTTTTCCAATCTTGCTTCTTTTTTCCACACTCTGGTACATTCTGGTCACTTTTAATGTTGTCCAATTGGCCCCATTCTCAGTCTTCCACATGAATTATTCCCCTCTAATCTCCCTGTAAGGATATCACTTAGTAGCCCATCATGCCTAAGTGCATGTTCCAGCCATCTTTTCAGTCTCCATTGAATGTTTTAATTCAATGCCCATCTCTCTCACTCTTTTTCATTACCTTCTCATTACTTACTCCTTTGGTTCCGCTTATTCTCTCTATTCTTCTCTAAAACCATGCACATCTCAGAAGTGACTACATACTTAATATCTGCTTATCTCAGTGTCTTTCATAAGGTCAAAAGCGCCACACGTGTTCTTTTGCCATTTGATTTTTCATTCCTTTATTCAATCCACTTTTGTGGAACTCAACTTTAGACACTGAAATACCCAATTTAACTTATCCAGGGAGAATAGACAGATTTTTCTGGTTTGTGACTTTACATTGTGAAGTTAATTATGAATGCATTTACTAATAACCATTAAGTATGTTAGAGTGGTCAGAATGCATGATCAGAACAAGTCAAGATAAGGCAAGGACTCCAAAAAAATGAGACTCTTGGGTGTTTAGTTTGCAATCTTCTGTTGTTGTTCTTTATTAATTTGTATGAATCAGATGTTATGCGCATTTTGCATCTCTTGGATGTGACATCAATCACCATAACACCTAAGGTAGTCAGCATACAGCTGGACTGAAAAGAAAGCAAAGAGATGTGCCCGCTTTTATCTGCCTACTTTAAAAATAATCTCATCAATCATTACATACTCACTGCGTGGTAGCAAGCGGAACTCTCTGTCTGTGTGCTGAACTGCTCACTGAGCGACACTGATTGAGCTTCAAACTAAAAAAATTGTGTAATGATTGTATTAAATCAATGCCTAATGCATGAACACAGCGGCAGATATTGATGTGATTGAACCCTGAAATAGTTTAGGTGACTCATGTCCAGTCCATCTTATCTGTACAGTTCCCATTATTGGCACTGGCTTCAATATGAAATATAACTGACTTCTCTTTAGAGTGTGGTATCATTTGAATAATGTTTTAAATAAACACAAACAGCAGGAAGTTCAGTAAAAATAGCAGATTTACTAGTTAACTGATAACATCGGAAAATTGGCCATGTAGAAATGCAACAATCACCTTCCTAAGAATGAGAGGATGTAAAGGCACTAACTCCATTTAGTAAGGTGCAAGTAAACTCAGATCCAAATAATGTTCTTGTACCATTACTTGCATATTCTTAATGATTAAACGGACAGATTTCCCATTTCTAGATGAATAATAATAATTATGGAAGATTTATTTACCTGACACTTGTTTTCATAGAATCAGAATGAAATTATTTAAAATCTAACCGCGTTTTCTGTCTAAGATGGGTTGGAATCTATGTAATCATCCATCCATCCATTTTCCAACCCGCTGAATCCGAACACAAGGTCACGGGGGTCTGCCGGAGCCAATCCCAGCCAACACAGGGCACAAGGCAGGAACCAATCCTGGGCAGGGTGCCAACCCACCGCAGATCTATGTAATCACCTCAGCATTAATGTTTGCAGTGTACTATCTATCGGAATGTATATTGTGATGCATGTAGCAATACAATGCATTGCATTTTTTATTTCCAACAGGTGGCACATCACAAACATTAGTAGTAACAAAGTGCATTACTACAAATTTTTGTGATTGGCCATCTGTTGAAATGAAAAATGCAATGCATTTCATTAAACAAAAAACACAGGTGGTGGAGTGTTAGTTGTACTGCCTCGCAGTAAGGAGATCATGAGTTTGTGTCCCAGGTCCTCCCTGTGTGGTATTGCTTTGTTTAGTGAGAAAAGCACCATATAAATGTATTTACTTAGTATTATTACAAATGGTGGCGATGACCCATTTGTTGGAATGACAGAGACACAGCAACCGATGGACACACCGATACACAGATACGTCTCCTTTTATTAAGACATATTCTTTCAACTAGATCAAGTTAAGCAACTAGCAACATTCTGTTTACAGAACAACAGTAAGGTGAGATGCCTCATTACCTACAAGCTTTTATTTTGTATAGTAAATTTTCAATTCCTTTCAACACACACAGCATAAACACATTGCTAACAGGCCCACTTTGAGTAATGACCATGACTGAATCCAGATGAGGAATTATATGGAGCCTACAGAACAGCTTCACAAGCTGTAACATCTTGCATTAATCACGATAAAACTCTTTATGGATTTCATCTAAACATAGCCATTTTTCTAAGTACCAAAAACAATGTGGCTATAAAAGTTACAAACAGACTTTTCACAAGTTTATCTTTTCTTGTGTAAACATAAATAAATAAAACAGCTTAAACCCTTAAACATCTTATCGCATTATCCTATGGTATCTTAATGTATAATTGCGATTTCCATGTCGTTATGCTACACTAACAATGTTACAAAAAAATTCTAATGTATTTCTAAGTTAATTACCTAAACATTAAACGTTTGAGCAAGTTTAATTAGGAGCCAGATGAATACATTTGTTTTTATATCCATTTAATCCAGTTCAGGGTCTTTGCAGAGTTACATGAGCATAACATGAACACATTAACTGAAAAGAAAGAACTACAGAGGGAGGAGAAATAGGAAATAAAGAAGGCAAAGCTGAAGTATAAGGACAGAGATGAGAGCGAACTACAAACTAATAACATGGGTTCATTGTGGAATGGAAGATAATGGCTGGTATACACATTATATGCAATAATCAAGTTGAACTGGTAGGGCTCAAAACCTCAATGAGTTCCATTTAAGATTGGAGATACAGGTTTGTGCTTCGACAGTTAGTCAGCAAAAGAACAGACTCAGGACTGGAAGCAGAAGTCAGCACTTCTTTGTTCAGAATGATGTCAAAAAGGTCCATAAAATAAACTTAAATCAAAAAAAGCTCTGGTCCAGACAGTTCTTCCATAAATGGATGTCTGGTTCAGTGCAGAGCATTTTTGCCAATTTTCCACTCTTTATTTGTGAAGCTTCTAGATTTACAGCAGATGCCCAGACTCTGGAAAAAGACAAGTGTTATTCCAATAGCAAAAACAAAACACCCAAAAGCATCAAATGACTTGCAGGACTCTACATTGCTGGCTGCCAGGTTGCCATTGGTCACTGTTCTGAGAATGATTATCAACCACTTTTTGGCTCCTGGTTTACAAAAATATCCACCACTTTAGTGATACACCAGTCTTTCAGCAGTGGATCAGAAATGGATCATTATTCATAATCAGATTGGCATATAACTTTCTAATCACTAGTTGGTTTTTGTGAGACCCCATGTAGTGGGAATTGGCACTACACTACACTTTGGGCTCTTGTAGATCATATACTGAGCATATCGATGGTGAGAACAGACAGACAGAGCTACAATTACAAAAGTGAAAAAAAACAAGTGTTCTTTATTTACAAGTGCTGCAACCAAATCTAGTGGAAAAAAATAAATTTCAAATGAAAATGATGTGGTGTCATTAAATAAAAACCCAGTCCAAAAGACACACACAAACAGCAACAACTGACAAAATCAAGCAAATATTTACAAAAATACTATTTTTCCTCTTACGCCATTCAAAATCACAAAAAGGGAAAGAAAAAGAGCACAGTCATGAACAAATTCCACTTTGAATTAGATGTAATTACAATTCCATCAATCACTCAAAAGTCAGTCAAAGGCCCAGGACTACAGCATCCAAGATATATAAGCAATCCAGACAACTACCAAGGAGCTTGAGGTTTGCTTGACATATTTAAATCCTGGATATATCATCATGGTATATTTGTGTACAAATTAAGTTTGCTATGGAGCCTGAGCATGCAATTCTGTGTGAAGAATAACATACTATAGCTTCCACTCAGCAATGACTGGGAGATATGAGGAGCTTAAAGTTTCTTGCACAAGAGAAGCACTGCAGTACCGAGACTCCAGAGACGCTATGGTTTCAAAAAGAGCTTTGGATTAGAAGGATGTTGAAGGCCCACAATGAGCTGGAGTTGACAGAATCTTGGTTGAGACACAGCCTACTGCTGGGAACACTAGCAACTGGACGAGCAGGGCTAGGTAGCATCTCTAAAACCTAGTATGACAAGAGTCAAAGTAAAGAAAGGCAACAACTCATGCAGGAAGAAGGGCATGCAGGCACAGAGGAGGCATGTATGAGCAGGATGGTAGGAATGAGGCAACAGGAGGCTTTGAATTGGTGAAGGAGTGCACTGGAGTGGACGATTGTCTGGTCTGACATCTTGCAGGCAGAGCCCCATCACATAAAGTTTGAGATTCAAGCTATCTATGATGTCTAACCCAGTCCAGTAAACCTCTAAATCTGGGGCAAAACTTGCTACAACACTTCCCAAGCAGCTGCTCAAAGCCCCTTGAAGAAGGTCACTATCACTGGTGACATGCAAGAGTTAAAAGCATGAGCGGATAGCATATCCTTGGACATCCTAGCCAACAAGAATTATCAACCCCGTAGGAAGAGTCATCAGCTTTGTAAGTGCAGGAGAGCGGCCCCACCACAGTCCAAATCGCAAGTAGATCTACTTCACACTGCACAAGACTGGCCACTAACAGTGGACCTGGGCAAAAAATGTAAGTTCACAGCACACATTACTGTAACATCACAGCATCCAGATGTAGCTGTTCTGTGAGAAGCCACTAAACAACTAGTGTTGACTGAACTCACTGTGCCCTGAGAGGATCATATTGAAGGAGGTGTACAAGAAGATGTACCAGGACTATCTGGAGCAGTGTAGGGGCAAGGTTGGCAAGCTTGTTGCTTGCCTCTTGGAAGTGGGTTGCAGGGGACTTGCTGGCTGGTCTATCTGTTGAGTGTTCACTCAATTTGGCATCACAGGGGTCACAAAGAGATGAGCACCATGGAAGCCACAGAAAAAGCCTCCAGATGGCTCTGGATAAATGTGAACATGAGACAATTTTGATATTTTCACCCCAGGTCTGCATAGGTCATCTACAGGTCCTCTGGATTTCAAGCACATCCTAAAATCAATTAGATTAGGCTGACAGCTAGATTTCTACCCAATAGTAGTGATTATGGGTGAGTAGTACGATAAATGTTGAATGGTTCTTGTATTGCACTCTGTATTGTTAGAGCAGACTCTAGTAGTATTTAACCCTAGAATAATCAGATTTACAAAGTTTAAAATCTACAAACACTACAAGAGTAATGAACAGATTAGGATTTGAACCCAGCACACTGAATCTAGAGCAACATTCACTGCACCGCGTGTCCTCTCTAATTCTAAGGGAATTTCTTAATATGTGAAGCCATTGTTCATAGCTTGTCCCCCTTGTCTTGATTGAATTAAATATAATAAATGCCACGTTAAAGTGGTTTTCCTTTCAGTGGAGATAATCAACCAAACAACATTTACTGAAAAAATTGCCACAATACAGGCTTTCCCAGGAATTTACTTGTTGAATGCACATGTGAAGAAATCTGAGTCAAGAGGCCCGGGAAAATCAACAAAGTAATTTCTGAGTAAAGAAGGACTATAATTCCCAGGGCTAGGTTAATGTAGAAAGTACAAGGTTATAGTGACCTTCAAATGAATCAATAACAACAAACTTTGGGGACAAGCGTTACTGCATCTCAGGAGGGTATTTGTTTTGTACAGCCAGATCTTTGAAAAATACCTGGAAAATGACTATATTTGTAAATAGGGCAGCATCACTTCTTTTGAAGCATTGAGCAGATTGCTAAGTCTGGTTGCCATGCTGTGCTATCCACACAAAGGTCACTGGTTTACATGGAGCACTGCAGTGAAGTGTCTGGGTACAAACTGTTCATTTCAAGAGGAGCTTTTTCCTGGGTTTAGGAAGCAATAATATTTTTGTTCTTTAGATTTCATTTTACTGTTTTTCAGTTTCTCATAGTACTTATTCACTGAACAAAATAATAATTGCATAGGAAGAACACCACACTCAGAGATTGCCACTCACCATGTATATTTTTGACACAAGAGTATTGCTGTTGGTCACTGAAAATCTTCCAATTTATGGTCTTCAACCCTCACCTTACACGAGTCTTTTGCAAGTCAGTGTTATTAGATTCGAAAAAGGCCTGTTTTTTGTGAAACACAAGCACAAGCAAATCCTACTGAATTTCATAGAGCAGTATAAAATATAAATAGCTTATAGTCATTGATAACAATCTTGTCCAGACTGGTGAGAGATCCCCTCATGTTCATCTCACTTGATTCTCACCAAGCTCCTTGCCAGTCTCTAAAAGACTTGTGAAAAAAAATCAGAAGAACAGAAAACCTCAAACCAATGAAATGACACCATGCAGTACCTGTAAAAACCTTAACAGGCATGGTTGCCTACAGCTTTAAGGAATGAAAAAGTTTAAAAATGGAAATCCACTGTGAAGCAATGCAAATGAAACATTTAAATAATGAGGGCATTCGAAAATACCCATATAAGAAATATTGCGATACAGGAAATAGACATAAAGGGCAATGAAAAGTTAAACCTCAATCTTTAGTTGCAAATCTAAATGGTGAAAAAAGTGGTGAAATTATTTACACATTCAACACATGTAGAAAATTCTGATGTAGAAGAAGGAAGATGTCTCAAATATTAGACAAACATTTCAAAAAAACATAACATAACTGGATTGCAAGACACTGCTACAAATAGTGAGGACAGCTGAGAAGATCATCAGGATCTGTCTTCCCTCCATCACGCACATATACACCACACACTGCATCCACCAGCATTGTGGAGGACCCAACGCACCCCTCACATAAAGTATTCACTTTCTTGTCATCTGGAAAAAGGTACCGAAGCATTCAGGCCTTCACTACCAGAGTGTGTAATAGTTTCTTCGCTCAAACTTTTTCTGTAAGCCTGTGTTCTATGTAGCACCATGGTCCTGAAGAAACATTGTTTCGTTTCACTATGTACAGTGCTAACTGTGTATGATTGAAATGACAATAAAAGCGACTTGACTTGACTAGGCTTAACTTGAAATTTTATACTAAGGATAAAAGTGAAAAGTACGAGGACATCTACCCAAAGAGAGGCAGAGTTATTCACACATTGGCAATGAGATGGCAGCTATAAGTGGAATTGTCTAGAAAATGACAGCAACTGGCAGCGGTCTGACTGATCAGTTGGAAATGAGTGTGTTGTGGCAACGCCACTTAAAGAAATAGGAATGCTATGGAGAAGAAAGTGTGGGAAAACAGTTGATAGACTACACCTGTAAGGCTCAGTCTCAGATGTTTATGTGGTGGGAAATGAAAGTGAACCATATTTATTACGTATGATAGCAATTCTGATATCGAGCATATCTTGCTACACATTCATGTAATTCATTACTGTCAGGATGATAATGCGCAGGTTCTTCTTATTCTTCTTCCATTTCTTCTTCTGCACAGCTGAGCAATGCATAGGGTGCAATAATCATCTTCACACGTTTTTGGTGAGATTACTGTAGGGTACCATCTGACGATGCAAAGCTCTGATGAAACCTTTTAACAAACCAATAAAACCCCAGGCGGGGCTGGAGCAGAGAAAGCTCAGGAGTAGGAGTTCATTCAGTTTTGTATTTGGAGTACTGGAAATATTGCTATTTTCTTTGACTTCTTCTGGTTTTGCTGAGTTCTTGCTTCTGTTTTAGAATTATGAATTCTGTATTGCTTATAATCATCTTGTTGGCAATTACTTTTTGCCTGTTTTTGTACTTTTAAGCATTTTCTTGCAATTTTCTAATTCCTAATCAACAAAGATTCTTTGGTTGCCTATTTGTGCAAAAGCCAGGAATTTGTGGTAATCCTCCTCCATTTGGTACTTTTTCTTTATTTTGGGACATATTTGTGTTATTGTGCCAGTTCTCCTTGTTTGAGACCTGCTACAGGTGAAAGGTTTGAGTAAGCTGGACTGGGTTAGTCTCTTTTGGTCTGGCCAGTGATGCCTCTGGCCTACTTCTTGGGTATTTTTGGAGGCCTTACACCCTTTTTAGCTGTGTTTAGGATTCCATCATACAGCAATTAATACATTTTTCCCGCAATGTCTAATATGAGAGCTCGATATTTTTTGCATTAACAAAATCCCATTTATATATACTGCATTTTTATATATATTTTCACTGCTCCATGGTCATATCTATGTACATCCACACACCTTGAAAGCATTCATCATTCTCTAGATATAACTGCAGTTTGTCTATATGGTATTATTCTCATTTTTTTTTTATTGTGTCGATGATGTTTTTGACTTGCTCTTTTTGGTGTTCTAAAATTCACCTAATCAATTATTATCAGTCCATTGGACTAATATTATCAGTTTTTATCTGTCTCTTAGGAATAGAACATAAGTCCTTAATGAGGCTTTTGGGTGATTTATGAGGTTTATTATCAGCAAGTTAATGAGGGATTACAGCGCTCACTGTGTGACAACATGAAGAGCTGTGACTGATTATTTGTACACATGCTAAGGTGCTACTCATTTACTGCACAAATAACTGGTACAAAAATTTACAAAAACAAATACCAAAGGCTGTCTCTCTTTCACCAGAACATGATTTTCTTAAATATTCTACATTTTCAAAGGTGGTTAAGGTTAGAGATACTTTTATAGTGTTTCTGAAACTCAGTCCTGGGGACCTGCACGATACAATGCATCCTCAAAACAATGGGCAAAATAATATATGAATCATATATTGCATATAATGTGTTGGAAAAAAATTAAAAAGATTAGGTATAAAAATGATCAAAAATGTGTACATTCTTCACTGCTTCTGTTTCACTCACCCCAAACATTTTTATTCGTTTTGCGATTGAGAAAGAGCATGTAAAATGAAATTTGGCTGCTTCTCTTGTCCTGCACGCTTCTCGGTTTTGGCACTGTGAACCTCTTTCCCTGCACTGTTTAAGTAAACATGCATGTTGCAAACTTAAGAGACATTTGTACGTGTGACTGACAGCTTAATAACATTTCAGAAATTAACACAATGTTACAAAATAATTTATTCAGAATATGCTATGTGAAAATCAGGGAAAAAACACCAATATAGTCACTGCAAACTACAAAATCTGAAACTTTTAAAATGAAAATATTTCTCACGGTGTTTTTAATGGAAGTCTTTAAGTCGGAATCTGGATGTGTATGTAATGTTTAAGCTTAATTCTTTTGTTTTTTGGTATTATAATCTTAAAAAAATACTGCAGCATGAAAATGACTGATTTGAGCCAATTACCTTGTCTTCTCACCACACACAACAAAGTATTGAAATGTATATTTCTTTAAAGTGAAGCACATGCATATAGTGCCTTAATAATTAACATTATCATAGGCACTTGAAAAGTACAATTCCCTTTTTTACATTAATTAGGCAGTTAGAGACAGATTAAATGATTTGCTGTATTGAATCAGAGGATGAAATTGAACCTACAGACTTGTGTTTAAAGTCAGTCAGTCAGTCATTCTCCAACCCACTATATCCTAACACAGGGTCATGGGAGTCTGCTGGAGCCAATCCCAGCCAGCACAGGGCACAAGGCAGGAACAGGTCCCTGGCAGGGCACCAGCCCACTGCAGGACACACACACACACCAAGCACACACTTGGCACAATTTAGGATCACCAATGCACCTAACCTTCATGTCTTTGGACCGTGGGAGGAAACCCACGCAGACACGGGGAGAACATCCAAAATTCACACAGGGAGGACCTGGGAAGCGAATCCAGCTCTCCTTACTGCGAGGCAGCAGCGCTGTGTTTAAAGTGCTTTAGCCAATTGGGTAAACTGCTGATCATAAAAAAATCAGGAGTGGTTTCCCCTACACTTTCTCGTATACTCAGATATGGGGATGGATATTTAAGAGTAAACTGCAAGACAATGATATTTTTATATTATGTACATTAAAGAACCATCAACAACAAATCAAATCAAATTAATAATACACTGAAAAATGATTATAAAGGTGAAGTTGAATAAATCTGCAGCTGTGTAAATAAAAGGTAAAGCATCAGTTCCGGTTAGCGGAAATAGCCGAATAGTTGATAGAAATCTACGTTTTGTACCTAATACTTGTATGCAAAATTTGGTTGACCTAAGTGAAAGTGTACTCAAGTTATCATCTTTACATACTGTCTGTCACACACGTGCGATTAGGAGGCAATCACCAGGTCCAGAGGTGAGTGAATGGCTACAAGATGGGGGTTGGTATGATGGTGCTAATGCTTTTCTTTCTAACCCTGCAGAACTAAAGGGGAAAAATAATCATTTCATACCCGCAACAACCCATATCTCAAACGGTTCATCATACCCTCCAGGTGCCACCATGATGACGTCACTTCCGGCTCCCGCTCATGATGTCACTTCCTGCTTTCATCATTTCCTGTAGCCATCTTGCCTTTGTATAAAAGCTGACTGAATTGAACATCTCTTATCGAATGTCTGATAAAAATTTGATTATCAACTTGACTGCTAGAAGAAAGACCATTATATGGGGCAAACCCCCAAACCTTTATACTTGTCTTGTGACTTATTATATCACAATACATACACACACAGACATAATTCCAAAAATGGTATTTTTCGACATAGGGAGGTCTAAAACGTTGAGATTCATCAAAATCTCAAAATGGAATTTTGGAGGAGTACAATACTTTCCCTATACTTCATATACAAGAAATGCTATTTGACAGACATGCTATTTGAAAAAATGGTGCAGACATTAAAATGTTTCAGCCAGGTTTAAATAAGTTTCAAAGAAGGCTGACTAATTTCACAAATTTTTGACAAATCTGTTATTCTGTTATTTAATAATAATATTTTTTTTACACTTATAAAGCACCTTTTTCACTACTCAACACAGGGAGGACCCAGGAAGCAAACCCACAGCACCACCACTGCACCACACTAACTGAGGAATAGTTTTGGGCAGCGTAATGCATTGCATAGTCAGATTACTTTTTAAAGTAACAAGTAACCTAACATAATACTTATTTTTCTGAAGTAAAAATAGCTGTGTTAGTTAAAAAAATCAGATATATGCTATTACATTACTGTGACAGTTTATTCCCTCCACTGCTACAAAAATAAAACTTCTCTGGTAGATTTCAGAATTAATGTCGTTTTCACAAAGATGCTGCCTGCTGTTGTTGGTTTAGTAGCACACGTGCATGTGCTCCAGTCATCTGGTGAGAAAGAGGTTAATTGTATGCATAGCATGCGATCAAGTTAAAAGGACTAAACAAAAGTTACATTTAATCCTGCATGTGCTGGGGGGTAAATTTAATCGGCACACTTTAGGGTCACAGGGAGCCAGTGATCATTGCAGGAGCCCTGGGTGAAAGGCAAGAAGCCAGCGTAGTGGACAGTATGCTGGATCTTTGCAGAACAGGAGTGCGCAGTCAAACAGAAATGAGTGTGCTGCATACAGTTCAGTAACAGTAACCTACAAGCAAGTGTCAGTTTAGTTTTTAGCCAGTTATTTCAAACAGTGTGATCGGGTGATGCAGCAGCCAGTGTTCATACCACAAATATGGATGGATGTTATGTACTTTGGAGCAAATGAAGAGACATTCAAAACGTATAAAACACAAGAGTATTTTAAATGTTGGCTGTGTTTCTGGTCAGTTTCATGAAGATTCATATATGGCCTTAAGAATTTCATAACAGATACTGGCCAGTGAAATATGAAGTTTTCATATGAAACAAGAAAAAATAACACGAAAGTAACACAGTGTTTGTAAAGCATTACATTTTATAATAAGTGACAGTATGACATATTTAGTTACTTTTTTTGCAAGTAATGAGTAATGTAACTGAGCAACTTTTAAAAGTAACGTTCCACAACACGGCTGAGGAAGTGCTTTATCCAGTCTACCAGGATTGTGTCTCTTGTCTTCACACGTACCTGTTGCAACTTCCTCAAAGTGATGGGCCTGGATTAGGATTTGTGTTCCTTCCCTTTGCCATATTTTTTTCTCTCCAAGGTTCCAATAACTTATTATTGGCCCTGTCTTCCTTAAGTTTCAATTATAAAGTGAATTCTATATTTTTTCCAGTATTTTCTCTATGACTGTAAGGTATTGCTCTGTTAGGTTCTTCACTCTTTGATTCCCACATTTAATTGGTCTTTATCAATCTAATATTAACAATCCCTGCTGGCTGATTAACAGGTAGATGTAATCGGATTTTTTCCTCCATTCTTCGTCCTTTACATTTTAAACTTCTTGCACTAAGTACTTCACTTAGTCTTGAATTTACTGAAGAAGGAAACAGAATTCAATTTGTTCTTCATTACATTTGGCTTCTGACTGCATCTAAGAAATCTCTGTTTAAGATGTTCTGCTCTTTCACTCTTCCTTATTCCACATCATCTTCGCCACTCATTAATGGTGCATTTAAACTTTCCAGGTCTGACTGTTCTGTTCATCTATTCTAGCATTGTTAGTTTGGATTTCTACATCCATATATGAAATTCTCATGGATCTCCTTTTCTAAATGCCAGTTTAGTTCAGGCATTTTCTCTTTTGACCCTTTTTTCATTTATTTCTTTAAGGCAAGGTGTGTGGGGCTGCTGCTTCATAAACCTAGTGATGTGGGATCAAGTCCTGCACTTGGTTGTTGTCTTTCTGGAGTTTGTACATTTCCACTCTGTTTACGTGTTTTTTCTATATGTTGTCTGGTTTTGTGTTCATATTGCACTGACATTTCTAGTATCTTCACTGTTTTTTTTTTTTTTAATAATTTTATTGATTTTATTGAAATCACACAGCATTCCATACAAATAGATAAATTTTACAAGAATAGGATTGAAAACAAATCAACCCCCACCTCTGAGATTAAGCAGAATAAAACTTAAACCTAGTAAAAATAAATAAATAGATCAATTAATAAATTAATATAGATGAATGCAGAAGAAAATGAAAAAGGAATAAGGAGAGAATCTGCTTCCTCAGTGCTTTAAAAGCTTATTCTAAAATGTTATTGATTAGATCCTGGCAGGTTCTGAAAAATGTCTGCACAGATCCTCTAAGTGAGAATTTGATTTTTTCCAATTTCAGTTACCCACTGACTTAAAAGAGGAAAATTAGGGTTTTTCCAGTTGAGTAAAACAAGTCTGCATGCCAGTAGTGTAGTAAAGGCAATTACAGTTTGTTTGTCTTTCTCCACTTTAAGCCCATCTGGTACTACACCAAACACAGCTGTTAATGGGCTAGGAGGGATTGTGAATCCAAGGCTGTCTGAAAGGCACTTAAAAATGTTGGTCCAAAATGATGTTAATTTGGTGCAGGCCCAAAACATGTGACCACGTGAGGCTTGAACTTGATTGCAGCATTCGCAGGTTGGATCTTGCCCTGGAAACATTTTGGACAATTTTAAGCAGACAGATGTGCTCGATATAAAATTTTGAGTTGAATAATAATATCTGCGGTGGGATGGGTCCCTGCCTGGGGTTTGTTTCCTGCCTTGCGCCCTGTGTTGGCTGGGATTGGTTCCAGCAGACTCCCGTGACCCTGTAGTTAGGATATAGCGGGTTCAATAATGGATGGATGAATAATTGTATGCTTTGCGCATATGGAGCTCGAGTGAATTCTCTACCTTCTGCTACCTTCCACTTCCTTTTCTGAGATGTTGAGGGAGGGATCCTTTTCCCATTGTCCTCTTGGATCTTTAAAAGGGAGGGACTGTAAAATTTCAGAGATGCTATCTAAGTCCTTGAAACTGATCAATATTCTTTCCAGCATAGAGGGAGGTGGGAGGTGAGGAAAATTGGGCAGGTTCTGTTTAACAAAGTTTCTAATTTGAAGATAGTGAAAGAAATGTGTTGCTGGAAAGTTCATTTTAGAATATAATTGTTAGTAGGATGCAAAGACGTTGTCTATGTACAGATCTCTAAATGATTTAATCCCAAATGTCTTCCAGACATTAAAAACTGCATATGTTTGCAAGGGTTGAAAAAGGTGGATCTCGTGCAGAGGTGCCATCGATAAAAGATTCTCTATCTTAAAATGCTTCCTACATTGGTTCCATATTCTGAGTGAGTGAAGCACAATTGGGTTATTATTATATTGGCGATAATTTGCATTTATGGGGGCGCAAAGCAAGGAATATAAAGAGGAACTGCAGGATTTTATTTCTATTTCAGACCAAGCCTGTATATGTTCATCTATTTGTGTCCAGGTTTTTATATGTTGTATGTTTGCTGCCTAGTAAAAAAATTGAAGGTTAGGTAGAGCCATGCCACCTTCTGCCTTTGGCCTTTGTAGGGCCGCTCTTTGGATACATGGATGTTTTGAATTCCAAATAAATGTGATTATGGTTGAATCCAATTTCTTAAAGAACAATTTATTGATCTATATTGGAATATTGTGAAATAAAAAGAGAAGCTTAGGGAGTATATTCATCTTAACAATGTTAATTCTTCCAGCTAAAGTGAGATGAAGGGTTGACCATCTATGCAAGTCTTGCTTGATTTATTCCATATAGTCAGCAAAATTTTGTTGATAGCTTTTTGTTTACTTGTGATGTTTACCCCTATATATTTAAACTGACTGTGATGATAAAAGAGAAGGTGTCCAATCTAATATGGTGTGCTTGAGAATTCACTGGAAAGAGCACACTTTTAGTCAAATTAATTCTGAGGCCAGAAATCTTTTGAAATTCTGTTAGTGCTTTTAGGACAGCAGACACAGTATTTTGTGTGTCTGATATATACAGTACAGTATCATATTATCTGCATATAGAAACATTTTTTGTTCTAGTTGTTCTCTGATAATCCTCTTTATCTCATAAGCATTCTGACAATGAACTGCCAGTGGCTCAATGGCGATTTGCAAAAAGTAGTGGTGACAAGGGGCATCCTTGCCTGGTACCACGTTCTAGTTTAAAGTAGTCTGAATTAATGTTGTTAATACAAACTGAAGCTTCTGGATTGGTATACAGTAGTTTGATCCACACACAAATGTTCAGGCCAAATCCAAATTTCTCCAAAGTGGTGAAAAGATAGTTCCATTCAATCATATCAAATGCTTTTTCTGCATCCAAGGATAATAAAATCTCTGGGTTGTTTGACTTTGCTGGTGAGTATATTACATTAAACAGGCGTTGAAGATTGGATGCTAAATTTTGTCCTTTAATAAATCCAGTTTGATCTTGTGATATTACTGAAGGCAGTACTATCTCCATCCTTCTAGCTAGAACTTTGGAGAGTACCTTAACATCATTATTCAGAAGTGAAATTGGTCTGTATGATGTACATTGTAATACGTCCTTATTTTGTTTAGGAAAGACAGTAATTAATGCTTGATGAAAAGTTTGAGGTTGAGTTTTATTGTCTCTGGCTTCTGTGAATGTTGCTAATAGGAGGGTAGCTAGTTGAGTGGAGAACTTCTTATAAAATTCGGCAGGATAGCCATCATGGCCTGCTGCTTTCCCACTTGGAAGAAAATTTATAGCATCTAGTAATTCTGATAGTGTCAACGGTTTATCCAATTCCTCTGCTCTAAGAGTATCTATTTGTGGTATCTCTAATGCATCCAGAAATGTATTAGATTGTGTTTTGTCTTTTTTAAACTCAGTAGTATATAAGGATTTATAGTAGTCTCTAAATGTGTGCATTACAGTGATCCCTGGCTATATCGCGCTTCGACTTTCTCGGCTTCACTCTATCGCGGATTTTGTAAGCATATCTAAATATATATCACAGATTTTTCGCTGGTTCACGGATTTCTGTGGACAATGGGTCTTTTAATTTATGGTACATGCTTCCTCAGTTGGTTTGCCCAGTTGATTTTATACAGGGGACTCTATTGGCGGATGGCTGAGAAGCTACCCAATCACAGCACGTATTACGTATTAAATAAAACTCCTCAATGATATACAATATGCTTCCCATGCGGTGCTTCGCATACTTAAAAGCGCTAACAGCACCTATTCATTTTTGATTGTTTGCTTTTCTCTGTCTCTCTCACTCTCTCTGACATTCTCTGCTCCTGACTGAGGGGTTGTGAGCAGAGGGGCTGTTTGCACAGAGGCTGTTTGCCTAGAGGATACAGACACTCCTCTCAAAAAAGACTACCTTCACATTGCTCCCTTTAAAGCGGCCGCTTTATCGCGGTGCTTCGCATATTTAAAAGCCCAACAGCACATTGATTTTTGATTGTTTGCTTTTCTCTCTCTCTGTCTCTCTCTTTCTCTGACATTCTCTGCTCCTGATGCACACTCCTTTGAAGAGGAAGATATGTTTGCATTCTTTTAATTGTGAGAAAGAACTGTCATCTCTGTCTTGTCATGGAGCACAGTTTAAACTTTGAGAATTAAAATTGAGATATCTATTGCCAATACAGTCTAAATACTATAAGTATAACAAAAAAAAAAAAAAAAACGAAAAGAAAATCTTCAACATTCTTGAAATGTTAAGATAGCAAACCCTGGAATGATGTTAAATAATGCAACAATAAACCAAGAATATGATGTTTAACAATCTTCTTTAGTATAATAAGAAAAAAAAAGGGTTACTAATTTAATTTCTTCCATACATACACACATAAACGTGTAAAATTGTAATTAAAAATAAAACAGATAGTGACCGAGAAGGGAAAAGGATGTATAATTATGGTACCTGTTGTCATTGCAAGTAGAGCAGACAGCTGGTGATATCTTCTTTACAATGCTATGACAGGGTGTAACTCACGGCCATATTTCAGGAAAGTATCGGGATCAGCTTTCTTAACTCTTTATCTGCTTCCTCCCTACTGGTATATATGTAATGCTTGCCTTGAATCTCCACTTTCAGTCACATTCGCTCCTCATTTCGCTCTCAACTGGAGACGATGCAGTGGACTGTGGTCCAGAGGAGTCTGGGTTTTCGTCCCGTCTGTTCCATTTCAGTCTCTGATAGCTGTACTTTGAACTTGAACTTGGGCTTGTCAGTCTAGGTTTGGATGTAGCTTTAGTTTTCTTTTCTGCTTCTTTTTGAGCCCCTTTCTTGCCAACCATGTTTATATATGCTTGCATATACTGTAGTAGAACCCTCGGGTTGGATAAATACAGGATACCTCGGGATAATAAAGAAATAATAGAAAAAATAACACCACTGCCGACGAGACCAACCCTTTCACTGGTGATTCTACATTGGTGGATGTTGACGCAGTGATGGACTGGTGCTCTTATCCAGGGATGACTTCTGACTTCCACCTGATGTTGCCTGGATGGACTCTTGTCTCCTGCAACCATGGATTGGATTAAATGGGTTTGACTATGTTACAATTTGTTGAAAGAATTGCTACATACCATACGGCCTCTGCAATGCTTCCTAGCTAACCCACCTTTCCTCACTGACTGATAGATAGATAGATAGATAGATAGATAGATAGATAGATAGATAGATAGATAGATAGATAGATAGATAGATAGATAGATAGATAGATAGAGGAAATTTAGCTTTTTGCAGAAGCTCTTTAAATAAACAAACAAACATACATACAAATAAATAAAATATGCACACATTGCATATTTCTTGAAATGGATGGGAGTTCTCTTACAGTATCTATTGCTTTAAGCACTTCATTACATCAAAAGAAGTCATTCCAACCTAATTACACACCTTCTAGTTGCATATGGTCATGCATACATTTTACAGCTTCATCCGTGTAACATTTTGAGCTCATTTTGTTGTGAGAGAAGGACCAAGCCTCAAAATAAATCTCCATTTACATTTAAATTCATGTAAATACTATTTAAAAAGTGGAATTATGTATAATTTATACAGATTTTCTCATACACATAAGCATTAGGAGTGTCTCATGTGTTTGGGGAAACAAAGGAGGAAGATTGATGGGGTGACACAATTAATTCGCCCTGTTCTGCTAGTGTCACTAGAGTGCAGGAGAAGCACCCAAAAGATGCCTGGCATCACTTCCACTAGGACATCACTAGTTTTGCCTCTTCTACCAACCTAACTGTTTATAGAAGTTACTGAGCAGAAGCCTGTGTGCATTATATGATCAGCTACCAAACAGATCAGAACTGGCAACTTATGTTCGACCCTGGCTGGCTTTTGATTCTTTTTCTATCCATCATTGGACATTAAACATGGCATCCCAAGTGAACCTCAACCATTAATGGACTTTGTTTGTTTTTGTTGATGGTGGCCATGATTGTTAAAACACAAACAAAAATGAAAGCACAAAGTTTTGTCCCTCAGGGTCACTGTAAAGTTCCTCTTCACCACATCATGTTAAAATTGTTAACTTAATCCCACTTTTGTAGAAAGTGTTAAACCTTGAAGTCATGCACCATTACTCAATTTAATTTTTTTTTTGTGTAATAGGATTATGCCCATCTCCTCTTCCCATTGGCTTTAACTTGTTTCCCTCTCCCTTCCAAACATTTAAAATTACATAATGGTGTCTGTCGATGAAGGACTTTTTTTCCTTCCAATGTTAACAAACCCTAACTTCTCAGAAAGTGCCTGCAGTTTGTCACTGTATTCTTTTGAGAATTCTTGGCTACCTTCTGTAGAGCCTAGTTAGAAAGAAAGACAATTTTGCTTTCATTTATATTTATATCCGCACCTTCAACACTCAATGTCCTTTTTCTTGGCCGGATACATTTGAACCTAGTAAAATATCACGGGGATAATCTTTTTACTTTTGTATTCATTTGTCAACTGATTTGATATTTAAGTGATAAAGTCCCCTGCCTTTGATATGATTAATTAGGTACCATTCATGGAAATTCTTAACTATTTCAGTCAACCAATTCATAACCATTGTGAACGCTGGCCCCGGCACAGACAGACGGACAACATTTTTGCACCCAACACACCGTTTATTTACAATTATTTACAATATCAAGTCCAAATCACGTGCACTCACAAACCCCAGTGCCTCCAGCACTGATTCCCCCAAGTCCAGGGCCCACAGTCTCTGTGCCTTCGCTCTGGCTGCCTCCTGTCCTCTCTCCAGCTCCGTCTTACTGCCTCCCGACTTCCACCGCTGACTGGAGGGAGGCGGCCCCTTTTATGGGGAGCCGGATGGGCTCCAGCTGCTTCCCGGCACTTAACGGTGGCCACACCCCTGTGTGGCGGAAGTGCCGGCTGTGCACCCGGAAGCCATCCGTGTCTCCCCGGTCGTCTTCCCGGAATAAACAGGCACTGGGGCGCCGCCTGGCGGTGGCCACGGGTCCCTACAGGGCTGGGCTTCCAAACCCTGTACCCGAGGCCCCCTGTCTAACCAAGACGGACGCCCCCACTCGGTCTGGAGGAGGCACACGCCCTCCTCCGGTCCTCTAAGCGCCCCGCCGGGCTCCATCCCCGGCCGAGGGCCACACGGGATGAACCGGCATCGGGGCGCCGCCTGGCGGTGGCCACGGGCCCCTACAGGGTAGGGCTTCCATGCCCTCGACCCGTGGCTCCCAACAGAACCAGGACGGACGCCCCCTCGCGGTCTGGAGGAGGCACAAGCCCTCCTCACGTCCTCCTGGGCCGGGGACCACACCATATACTTATTTTTTCGAAAGAAACTTACAGATATAATGCACTAACAGTAAGTGAACAGACTGCAAAACACATTTATTTTATGTAAATCATTTACATTTACATTAAACATGCAGTGACACTGACATAGATAGGCAATGTAACTCTGTTGCATTCTAACATTTTACTGTGGTCTGATGGTACTCCATACTTTACTCTACATTTTGATCTAAAGCTTGCAGGATGTAGTCAATCATTTCTGCTATTTTGTGTTTGAGTTGGAATAAAGTTGTGATACTTGTTATTGCAAAAAATGTTAATGAATGCATCCATATTTTAATTATTATGCAATTAAAGACTCTAGTGAACCCATTGGATTAAAGTGTTTATTTCATAACCTTTCCATTATCATCATTAAACTAATTCTCTATACAACTCTTACACAAATGCCTTACTATTTTGATGGCACTTTTATTACTTCTTCTTCAGCTTCTTGTAGTAACAGTCTAAATTTTTTGTAGCTTTAGATATCCTACATGACTAAATATATGGTACACAGAATGCACTCTGGACCCCTGGAAGTATTCGCAAAGGAGAGAATTAAAACAAAACTGAGTGTCATTATGAACAATGAAGCACATCCTCTCTCTGACACACTAACACTGAAGACTTTCAGGTAACCAATTATTCAGCAGAATTGTGTCAAGAAACACTACTTGGGCTCCTTATACCACTATCTGCATAATGCCACACTGTGTCTGTGACAGCCAAGTCAGAAGCTTCCTTTCTTTTGAGTTTTCTTCTGTTTTAGTTACTGTTCCATTCCATCTGAACTAGTGTGGTTCTGAGGTGTCACTCATTGCATGGTTGCACTCGGGTCCTAATCTGGGATCCTGAGTTGGTTTGTCATGTAGTGGGTGTGGCAATGCGCTCTATCAGTGTGCGCTCCTAACCTCTCTCTCTCTCTGTCTCTCTCTCAGTCATTCTAGTGTGGTTCAGGGTGAGAACAAATAAAGTTCTATCTATCTATCTATCTATCTATCTATCTATCTATCTATCTATCTATCTATCTATCTATCTATCTATCTATCTATTGTGGGGTACAGCCCGGACACAGACAGGCAGACATGTTGTTTCGCCACACGCGTGTTTATTTACAAAGTCTATATACAAGTAAAGTGCACTAACCCAGTGCCGCAGCACCAATCACCCCATACAGTCCTGGCCGCACTACAATGCCTTGCACAGTCCTCAGACCGCCTCCACTCTTCTCCTCCGAGCTCCATCTACTTCCACCCGACTCTTGCTGTCGACTGGAGGGAGGCGGTCCCTTTTATCCTCACCCGGATGAGCTCCAGATGCTCCCCGACAATCTTCCGCTGACACGCCCAGAGAGGCGGAAGTGCCGGCTGTTCTCCCGGAAGCTCTCCGGGTGTCCCTGCTTCTCTTCCCCCCAGCACTTCCTGGTGTGGCGGAAGTACTGGGGTCCAGGGTTCCCAAGGCATTGGGGCGCCTCCTGAGGTTGACCACGGGCCCCTACAGGGTGGGGCTTCCATGCCCTGCACCCGTGGCCCCCAAAGCAATCAGGAAGGCGGCCCCCACGTGATCCCAGATGGGCGCACACCCACTTCCGGTCCTCCAAGGCGTCCCGGCTGGGTCGTGGCCCCTGGCATCCCTAACACTATCTATCTATCTATCTATCTATCTATCTATCTATCTATCTATTGGATATCCATATGTGTATCCCTAATGGTTGATTGATTCATATTTTAATTGGCTTACTCAAGTGCCGACGTTGTCTTTTTAGTGCTAGATTGGTTAAATCTTTCCTTTCTTGTATTTTGTGAGGTGCTTGTACTTTTAAATTATCCATTTACTATGGGATTGGAATTTCTGAACATTACATGGTTACTTCGTTTAAATTTTTCTAAATTAGTTCTGGATTTCATATTTTGACTTGCTCTGCAGTTTGGAAGTGAGTATAGACCTCATATTTTATGAATGACTTAATTTGTTTGAAGAATTAGGATATATTGTAGTTCTCTTCATTTCATTAAAGTTTATTTTCATATCCTCTTTTGGTTGTGTTTGATTATTTTATCTAATGTTAGTGCTGCTCTGTGTTAATCTGTTAAAATATTTTTTAAGGAATAGGGGTTGCTTATGCTCCCTCTCTGAACTTAAACTTAAAAATAAAGTGAATACTTGTTTGTAGAAATGATGAAAAGTACTCTAATCTTATCTTGACTGCAGTTTCTGGGGCAGCTCAATACTTTTTGATTGACTGACCCATCACTTTCTTGACTGACCCATCACTTTCTTTTCTGGTTATAATTTCCAGCTTTGTCTTCAGACATTCTATCTTAGGAAGGAAACAGGATTACAATACCATAGATGTGCTCTTTTAATTGGAATAGTGGTCCCGGTGGTGTACTCACAGATATGCTTATCTGCATCTTTAGCACAATGGTGTGGTGAAATTGATCACAGAATTTTACGTTGTAAAAGTAATCTTTAATTATATGCTGATGGTGCAGACATTAGGCCATCATTTAAAAAACAATACAACCCACAGTCAATATGTATACAACCTTTGTAAGATTTCATTAAAATCCAATTTAGTTCTGTGCGGTTTCTATGGTTACCTTTTTATAAAGAATATGGTTTTGTCATATTTTTCTTTAAATGTTGCACTGAAGATGAACAAAACTATATTGGATTTCCTGATTGCCTTGATAAATGCTTAAGGATGTTGCTGGAATTATAATTGTTATTTTTCTAGTGTATTTCTAAGCAATTCTTTATTAGTATTTCAATATCTTAAAAGTCCGAGTGTCTTTTTCTTTCTTCAAAATAATCATTAAATGTTACGTCTCCTTTTGGAAACAGCGTTGGAAACATTTCCTTCATCTGGGACATTTAGAAATACTTCACAAAAATGCTTATCAAAATGGCACTTCATGATTTCTTGACCTATATTGACAGATTGCAAGTAAGCTTCTGAAATCTTCTCATCGTTTCCAAGGTTATTGGTCAATACCATTCACTTTCCAATAAAACGTTGCTGTAACTTCCAAGAATTGTTTATTTCAGTTAGGTCTTAAATCGATGCTTACATTCCCCTTTTGGCATTTGCTTTCAAACATTAAACATTCATTCTCATAAGAAAAGAAATTTGTATTAACTTTGGAAGTAACATTCACATTTCAAGCTAATATCACTTAATCACATTTCTGTTAACAGCTACTTGACGCTATGAGAACCATTCTAGTGTTCAGTTTGGTGATGCCAATATACTGATTACTGTAACACGCCATATTATGCAGTGCCAGAGAATGTCTCACCTCTTTGCCTGTTTGCTTGTCCCCGCTTGTGTTTTAGTGGGCTGTCTTCATGCATCTCCAAAAACATGTCTTTTAGTTAACTAACAATTTCGTATTAGCTCTATGTGAATGCGAGTGTGGATGGGGGTGTGTGTGAGTGGACCACCAAGTGATACCCTGTTCAGGGATTGTTCCGGCTACTGAAAGAAGGCACCAGCATCCCACCATCCTGAACTGGATTACAGGGGCTTTCCCTTATATACTACGTACACTCAGAGAGCATTTTATTAGCCTCAACTACTCTTTACCACAAATCGCCTGTTCTTTGGAACAGTCCATCATTTGCTGCACCTTCATATACAGAGAACACAGATACCATTGAGTGCTTAGGTATGACTAATGGGTAAGACTCGTAATCTTAGTGACTTCAGTTGGGGTGTGTTTGTTGATGTGGTCGCTCTGACTCACTACTATCTTTATAGTACAGTATACATAGTTTTTATGACTGAATTGCTGTCCATCTATGACAGAGATCACTAGTTTTATTGCTTAATGCTTACATTTCCTTTCTTGGTTGTTTGCTTGAAGAAACAAAATTACTTGAGGTGAATGGCCCAGGAAGGTGTGTTTGTCAAGAGTTACACATGGACAATAAAGTCAGAGAGGCTTGCAAAGGCCGGCTGTGTCTCTCTCTGCCATGTTACATCCTGACAAAGCAAACCAGATGAAGATCTAAAGAAAGTTGGCTCCCTGGGGCTCTGCAGATGATGAACTGACCAGGAAGAATTGAATGCACATATAAGATATTGCGCTACCTAAAATTATACACCTAGCATTAACGGGTTATGCAGTTTTGGTTTACAAAGCCACATTCTATTTGCTAATATGGCATCAGTTACTGTAAAATAAAATGTATTGTTTATAACACATAGCTAAAAGTGTAGCTTTTTCTCTTGCCTGTTTTTTCATTCTGTCTAAATGCCTGAAGTTATAGATAAAGAAGGGAAGAGGGAGAGGAAGTGCTGAACTGAAGTAGTGTACCAGACCACAGAGTGCTAAGCATATGGGATTTGAAACATTTTGGTTAAGTCTACACAAGAAAGAATATAAAGGGTGTCTACACGCGCGACTAGGGGAAGGACCAACAGAGCATGAAAACTCACCAGACAGGGAATATAACACGGCAGGACTAATGCCTTGAAGTGAAGTCTCTGCTAAAATACGAGCACGTACGAGGAAGAACTTCTGCATTTCAGCCTTCCCCACATGACGACTTCAACCCGGTTGCCCTCTGATGATATCATCTCCATCACATCCCGTTCACGTCATTTCACCTCTGCACCAGTTTCCGGTCCATCTGCCATAAAACCAGCTGCCTTTCCAGCATCAATGGCGAATGTATATGCTCACTTTTGCAGTGCTGTACAAAAAGCAAATATTTTGGTTCACCTACAGTATATGGGGACGTTTCCCCAACTCTTAATCCGTCTCTCTGGTCTCTTTTTCACAAAGGTCACCACAGGACACTACACGACAAAATACAGAGTATAATGTAAAAAACGAAAAAAAAACATCCAGTGACTGTCAGTTCCGTGTTGTTACCAAGAAAGGTTAGAGGAGAATGGCCTTTCATGCTAATGGAATGGCCACAAATACTCAAATAACAGTTCTTTACAATCGTTTTACATAACAAGGCATTTCTGAACACAGAGAATCCTGAAGCAGATGAGCTAGAGCAGCAAAAAACCGCTCCAGATTCTACTTCTGACAGTCAAGAACACGAATATGGGGTATTATGGATATGAATGAAGACAGGAAAAATATGTTCCGGTCTCACAAATTTCGGTTTGTGATGTGACTTACAGATGAGAGGATTAAGTATAATTTGAATGCCTTAATATCCACATGCAATGTCGCTGTCCGGCACTGCTGTATAGTCAAAGCCTACCCATTTTGAAATGAATAGTTCCAGCAAGATAAAACACCATTTCATAAAGCATACCTCCTAAATTAGTTCTACAAACGTCAATAACTTCAGTTTATTCCAATGGATGGCACAGTCTTCAGATCTCAGTATAACAGAGGACCTTTGGGATGGGAAGTGTGAAGTTTGTAAAGTGAATGTGTGGCTTAAAACTCTGCATGACTTGTATGGCTGATTTTGAGTCAGCGAGGATCAGAATCCCCAGTGAATGAATTCCTGATGCACAGAATTGAGACTGTTTGAGATGCTAAATGGGTTATACGTAATGTTAGACTTGGGAGAGGTAATGGCTATAAATATATTTTAAAGGAAAATTCAGATCAGCAAAGAGGCACAGTGGTTAGTATTATTGTATTTCAACTCCAGCTCCGTCTGTAGATTGCACACGTTCTATAAATGTCTGCATGGTTTTTAGTCCACACATTCACTTGCTCAGTTAATGGGCTATTGTGTATGTTTATGAATGTCCCCTGTGATGGGATGGTGTTATGCGCAGGGTGGATTCCTGCCTTGTACCTGATATAGCTAGAATGAATTTAGGCTCCTGGGACTCTCCAAAAGTATTTACATGATTTTCAAATGAGTGGAATGATTAAATAAAGGATTGTCAAATTTATTGTTATGGAAATGCATTTTGCTCAGTGTTTCACTTAGTTCACTTAATGTACTGCCTTCCTACAATACTTTATAATTGAAATCAGCATTTTTTATGGTCTCTATTACTTGGGATTACATTTACGCTCTCTCAATCCCAGCCCCACCACAAATTGGACATGCAAAGATCTTCAATAGCCAAAGGAATATCATTACTGAGTGTGTTTACATGCACACACTTAATCAGGTTAAGCCAGAAAATGGTTTCTTAATAATCAGCATTTACATGTTCAAGTAATTTTCTAGAGTTCTCCTTTGGCAAAACTCTCCAACGTCTTTAAATTGCACAAAACAAAAAGTTTGCCGTCATCAACAAGAATTGTGCTGCTGAGCTCAGCAATGTACATTCAGCTCGTCAACATAAATGTGTTAATTTCTGAAATATTAAGACAGATTACTTCAATTAGCAGATGCAAAAATACAATTACCCAAACACTTACCTCAAGAAATGTATCTTTGTTGACTGTTTCCTCTGTGTGCCTGCTGGATGTATGTGCGAAGCAAAGACTGCTGGGACAGAGCTGTTTTGAAAGAGTTCACCAAAAATGAATGGAGGGAAAACTTGTCAAATGTCAAGAAGTGTGTTTGTAAAATTATGTAAGTTGTAAGTGATCCAGAGACCGTGCATGCACCTCTGCTCTTCTTTAGAAACACGAGTTCCAATTGCTCTTTATAGGCTCAGTATATGTGAAGAGTACAGGCTGATCACTAATCAGTTTTGGTGTACACAAATTAATTATATAAAAATGTACATTTTCTGTAAAGGCAAAGTGTCGAAAAGGAGTGACTTTATCAGAACTTCAATTCTGTATGACACTCAGGAAATAGCCCAGTGTATTGAGAGGCGGTTTTACATTCCAAAAGTGACAGGATGTCTTAGCACCCAGTGATGGCTACCGCAACTTTCTCAACTGAAAAGGATGAACATAATAATCATTAATCATAATGAGCAGTACTGGTAAGAATACATATCATACTGCAGCATTTGCATAGTTGACATAGAACATTTTACAAGAAGTTGCTAGGCATATCAGCTTCTTGCTTGCTACCATGTTGTTTTGTTTTTATTTTCCAGTTTTTGGAACATCAGCTGTATGATTCCCAGGAATGCATGTGATGCCAATGTCCTCAGATAATCTCAATCCACCTTCTCCCAAAGAGAAGTTTCACTTGTACACACAGAGTATTGTTAATGTTAAGGATCAGGAATTAGACAGTAGATCAACATTTTATTGGTCAAAAGCAAAACCTATTTTGTTTTGCCAAACTGTTGAAGGCAATTCTCCCCTCCTTTAACTATAATTTGTGTTTTGATACACAAGAAGCCAAGAAAATCCAGAGGATGCAAGCGGTCTACTTCCTAATTCCTCTATCTTAATGGCTAATGAAGAGGTTTACACAGACTCCAGGTCTAACCCCATAGCAAGAGTCATTCAGTGCGTACCTAAGTGCTGCCAGAATTGTGGCTTAAATCGGAGATCGGAGATTCAAGTTACAATGGAGAGTTCTCCTCAAGAGCAGTGATTTCCATTTTAGCTTCATTCCATATGTGGTTGCTGCTTGCTGTGCACTGCCCAATTTTTGGGAATGAGAAAAAGAACATACTACCACGGCTTGGTTGGACGAAGCTGCTTCAGTGGAGAGAAACATAGCACAGCCTATAGCACAGCCACACACCACTTCAAACAAAGTAGGCGAAACTGTTAGGCAAGCCCTTACAGAGTACGTGGCCATCAACGTCCCACTGCATGCATATAGCATCTTCAAAAACAATTGTCATTTAGTTCTCTTTCTTTTAGAAACTAGGGGGCTTCACTTGCCAACAATGCCAGCGCTACTTGCCAGCCACTTCGCGTCACTTCCGCTCGTGTTGTGAAGAGATGGGCTGAACGCACCTTAAGGAGACACGGTCGCTCCTCCGAAACCCCCTCTTAAACGGTGATACAACAGGAAACACATACCGTTTTTTTTTTACCTCCTCTTTGCTCGATCAACTACTGGCTTGCTGCCGTGTGATCTGCACACACTGCTCTTTCTTCTTCGCTTAGTCATTGACGTGTCATCTAGAAAGTATTTATAAGAGCTGAGAGCACAGGACGTGTGTCGGATAAAAGCCTTTACATGACTAAGAGGTTAGATGTCCGTGAACTTATTTGAAAATGGTTGTAAGTAGGGGACTTGAAAGAATCTTATGGTAAAAGTCCTTGTGAGACAGCCCGGAGATAACAACAATCTCATGTTTTAATTCTTGTAGATATGCCTCTACATTGGGAAGAAACACTACTTTTCCCTGATGGCAACACGAATTAGACGATCTACAAGCCTCCGACTTAAAGTTTAAATCCGAACAGTATATTCAATCTCTTTTCGCTGTTCCGTTATTTCACCGAGTAATAATTTCCGTTTGTTTGTGCTAATGCGATCTCTTATCTCACAGGACTTTAAAGTGTCTCTCCGAGAACATCACGTCTCGTCTCTCTTCCCAAGGTAAGATTTCTTTTTATAATAGAGAGTGTGGCAGATGCCTGGGGGATTGTTTGCTTTTCTCTCTCTCTGTCTCTCTCTTTCTCTGACATTCTCTGCTCCTGATGCACACTCCTTTGAAGAGGAAGATATGTTTGCATTCTTTTAATTGTGAGAAAGAACTGTCATCTCTGTCTTGTCATGGAGCACAGTTTAAACTTTGAGAATTAAAATTGAGATATCTATTGCCAATACAGTCTAAATACTATAAGTATAACAAAAAAAAAAAAACGAAAAGAAAATCTTCAACATTCTTGAAATGTTAAGATAGCAAACCCTGGAATGATGTTAAATAATGCAACAATAAACCAAGAATATGATGTTTAACAATCTTCTTTAGTATAATAAGAAAAAAAAAGGGTTACTAATTTAATTTCTTCCATACATACACACATAAACGTGTAAAATTGTAATTAAAAATAAAACAGATAGTGACCGAGAAGGGAAAAGGATGTATAATTATGGTACCTGTTGTCATTGCAAGTAGAGCAGACAGCTGGTGATATCTTCTTTACAATGCTATGACAGGGTGAGTGTGGCAGATGCCTGGGGCGGGGCGACCCAGCCAGGACGCCTTGGAGAACTGGAAGAGGACGTACACCCACCTCAGACCACGTGGGGGTGACCACCCTGGTTGCTATGTGGACCCTGGACCTCAGCACTTCCGCCACACCTGGAAGTGCTGGGGGGAAGAAGGGCAGGGACACCCGGAGTGGGGCGTGTCGGTGGAAGATTGCCGGAGCACACCTGGGGCACATCCGGGTGCTTATAAAAGGGGCATCCTCCCTTCAGACAATGGCTGGGGTCGGGAGTGAGGAAGACAAGGTCTGGGAGGAGGTGAGTAGGCGGCCTGAAGAGTGAAGGCATTGGTGTTGTGGCCAGGACTTTGGGGACTTTGGGGGTTTTGAGGTGCACAACTGTAAATATGACTGTAAATAAACATGTGTTGGGTGACATCAATGTGTCCACCTGTCTGTGTCCGGGCCGGCTTCCACAAGAGACTAATTAATAATATATTGAACAATTATTATAACAGTAAACTTGAATAAATTAGACTCTGCAGCTGCATGAATAAGAGGTAAAGTACCACTTCCGGTTAGCGGAAATAGTTCTGACTATTAATAATTTAAGGTATGATTTATGTATTCTATTTTTATTTTAGCTTTAGAGCTGTTTTGCATTGACTAATAGCTAAAATCCAAATTAAACAAAATAATATTACACCTCATAACAAAGTTATTTATGAAAAAGTCCAAGAAAGGTGAATGTTTGTTACAGTTTTCATAATAAATGCACATAGCTTTCAAATAAAGAAGTATTGAAATCACAGGGAGCCAAAGCCTATTATGGCAGCACTGAGCTAAGTGCATTGCCGGGTGTCAATCTATTGTAGTGTCTCAGTCCGATCACTGGAAGCCCAAACTTTTTTAATATCACATATACATTTACTAATGATGATAACTAAGGATGTACTTCAGGATGGTGCTGCTTTCACCATTTGTAATTTTTCATCTTATATAAATATATATTTAAATGCTTTAGCAAAAGATACATCACTGCAGGCAAATTGTAAGTCATTAAAAATAACCAAGCAGAATCATAAACATGTCTTCTGGGTCATCACATTTGATGAAATCGCGCTGACAAGTTGTGCACTGAGTGTTCCCACTTACGGTAAGATACTCTGTAAGTCACATAAGGAGTTGTCAAGTCAAACACAACAAGCCCCCAAGGCTGACAGGACTATACAGCATCAAGTAATGTGAGGAATTGTGATTGTCTTATTATGTTGGCCACCATTTCTGCAGACCTGAGAAAAATCAAACCAGTTAAGAAGGAGCAAGAAAGAAAAGCTGTTCTAAATGGTGTGACATTTGTGAAGCGGCTATAAAAATGTGCTGGTTTCATGTCTGAATAATAATGAATTGTGGTTTAAAGGTATAGACGTTGAAATGAGATCGACTGTGAGGGCTGAACTAAAAGCCACAGAGCAACCTGGGGTGAAGTTCAAATGAAACCCCCAGGCAAGCCAAGAGATGCTGCCTTCACTCGCAGATTAACGTAAAAGACAATCAAAAAATGTCACTTGCTCTCCGTCTAGCCCTTGTGTTACTAGCACACTAGCAAGGAAGGGAGTGGCGATGCATCTGCTCTACAAGCAATTGATTCATTAAAAGGCTAGGAGGCTTTTCAACTAAGGGGAATGCATCAACATATCAACTGTCACCTCTGTACGGTGACCAGGCAACATTTAAAAGACAAAGGAACCTGGGCATCCAGCCAACTGTCATTTTTGTGGGCTCTGCCAGAACCGCCCAAGAGAAAGAACAACCCTGTTTAAAAGAAAGCAGAAAGTAAAAGGCATGCCAATGTGTAACATGTGCACTCAAATAGCCTTCGGAAGAAGACACAATTCGCATTGTTCTTGGATATTTTTTAAACGGATAATAGACTACAGGCATTATGTTTGATGCCTTGTGGTTTATAGTAGTGATAGGCAGTGGTTAATTCAAATGCATAGGGGCCATTCGGGATTATTCATATTAATTTTAATTTTCCTGCCAAGATATTAAGTGCTTCTTGTGAAGGCATCTGCCACGTATGTGCATCCTCTTATTTGGTATTATCTAATCATTTACTGAATTCACTTAATCCAATGCTGGGATTCAGGCCTATTTTATTATCACTGGCACCAAGATTGGATGACAATAATTGAGTAATTAGTTTTTGGTTAGTAATAGGTGTCAGATTTTATTTCATAAGTATTTCTTTTGAATTAATACATTTTCAGCCATTCTTTGGCCAGGCACAGCTCTTTCTGTCTGTCTGCTTGTCTGTGTGTCTTGGTATTTGCTCTCCCAGTCATTTTCTATCCACCCTTTCTTTTTCTGAACACTTGCATAGCACAGTTAAAGTGCCTGTAAAAAGTATTCAACCCTTGCTGGTTTTCACATTTAACAGATTTAATTTGGCTTTTTGAGCAACGGATAAAGACTATTTCATGTCAAAATGAAACCAGATGGCTTCAATGTGGAAATCAATTACAGATATAAAACAAAATAATTGAGTGCATAAGTATTCACCCCCTTCAGGTCAGTATTTAGTAGACGCACCTTTGTCAGCCATGATGGCCTTGCGTCTGTGTGCACAGGTCTCTCTCTCTCCCTATCTCTCTCGCTATCAGCACTGCACATCTAGACACTTCCATTTTCCCACTTTCTTCTTTCCCTTGTATGGAAATCATGAGTGAATAGTTCAGCTACAAATTCTCAGTTCGACTGGGATCTGTACTCTGACTCAGCCACTCCAGGACAATAACATTGTTGTTTTTTAAGCCATTACTTTGGCTTTATGCTTGGGGTTGTTGTCTTTCTGGAAAACAAATCTTATGCCATGGTACAGTATTCTTACAGACTGCATCAAGTTTTCCTCCAGGATTTCTCTGCATTTGGCTCCATTCATTTTCCCAACTATCCTCACAAGCCTTCCAGGGCCTGCTACAGAGAAGCATCCTCGTAGTATGATGCTGCCAACACCATGCATCACGGTGAATAATGCCATGCTTTTTGATAAAAGTAAGTGTTACATTACGTTTTGACTAATAGCCAAAAAGCTCAATTTTGGTCTTATTGGGCCTTAGAACCTTCTTCCAGCTCACTTCAGAGTCTCCCAAGTGCCTTCTGGAAAATTCCAGCTAAAATGTCACACGTTTGTTCTCTTTGCCAATCTCCCATAAAGCTGTGACTGGTAAAGCTTCTTGCAGCAGTTGTACAATCTTTCCATTCTTAGCCACTGTAGCTTGTAACTCATTAGAGGTCTCATGTCCTTCTCAAGTCTTCTTTTTACTCGATTACCACGTTTTTTTGGATGGCCCACCCTAGGAAGATTTAGAGCTGTGCCATAGTCTTTCTATTCTTTAATGTTTTAATTGGACTCCAAGGGATAGTAGGTGACTTGAACATTCTTCTTGTCTCCATCCCCTGACTTGTGCTTCTCAATCCCCTTTTCACAGAGTTACCTGGAATGTTTCTTTTGTCATCATTTTGGCCACAAGTTGGACCTTCCAGATCAGGTGCATTTGTACTACAACCCAATAAAACAACAGGCAAGTGATCTTCATTAAACTAATTATGTGACTAAAAACAACTGGCTACACCAGTGATGATTTAGGTGTGTTGTATTAAAGAGGGTGAAAGCAACAGAATTCATGGTCTTACTGCACACTCTTGATCTTGGTCAGCATGTCAGTAAGCCTACACGGAAGGGAGGACACACTCTGGATGTACTCATTTCAAATGGATTAAAAGTAGATGGGAGGTGGGTTGTGGATATTTAGGCATTTTTGCATATTATTTTATGTAGAAATACTGATAACTACAACTAATTACAAACAGAGAGATTGTGTTGATTTGGACATGTGCAGAGGAGAGATGCTGAGTATATTGGGAGAAGGATGCTAAAGATAGAGCTGCCAGGCAAGAGGAAAAGAGGAAGGCCTAAGAGAAGGTTTATGGATGTGGTGAGAGAGAAGACGTGCAGGTGATGGGTGTTAAAGAACATGATGCAGAGGACAGAAAGGCATGGAAGATGATCTGCTTTGGCAACCCCTAACAGGAGCAGCCGAAAGAAGAAAAAGAAGACAACTAATGACAAACATAATGTTAAAAAACATTACTTTACTTCATCTACAGCCTCAAAGTTTGCTAATATTTTAATATACAATAAGTCTGAATGTTTCTCTTGCCCTATTACAGCTGGCGATGTAACCAGTAAAGTGGAATATTTGAATACTAAGGAGAGACCTACAACTAACATAGTGGTCCCTAACAAAAATAATTAAGAAACCGCCCAGCACTAAAACACTTTGGAAGATACAAAGAGTGTCTGATCTTTAGAGAAAATGCTGGAGAGCTGAGCGTAAATGGAGAAAAACTAAACTAACACTTCACTTTGAAATACCAAAGGCACAAATAACTGAATATAACAATGCAGTCCACCTTGAGGGGTAGTCCTAGTTCGCTAAAATTATAAATGATAATGCTAGTAATCCAAGAGTTTTGTTCTCAATTATTGATTGTCTTTTAAATCCAGCTTACTCAATGAAATGCCTCCTATAAAGTACTAATGAAGCTTGTGGGACTTTTTGTCATATTTTTAAACACAAAATAAATGATACAGTACATCCCCCCAAAGTTAATCCTGTTGAACTGCAGCATGCAATTTTAAGCGAGTTAAAGTTTTTCACTGGAATCAATTGACCCGAACTACATAGAATAATTTCTCAGCTGAAAACCCGCCACCTGGGTCCTTGACTCAATACCAACAGACTTTTTTAAGGAACTCTGTGATGTCCTTCTTGATATTGTACTTGACATAGCAAACTCATCATTAGATACCGGGGTCTTCCCTGAATGCCTAAAGACTGCAGTTGTTAAGCCCCTGCTCAAGAAATGTAATCTCAACTCCTCCATCTTTAAAAATTTTACACCAATTTCTAACTTCCCTTTCTTAAGTAAAATTCTAGAAAAGGCAGTTTTTAAACATCTAAATGATTAAACATTCTATTCTTGACAAGTTTCAGTCAGGTTTTAGAACAAACCATACTGTACCGGTTAAAGCAGTCGATGTCTAGTGAGTTAATGTGGACAGAGCAGGACTGGACAGAACCGTATTGCAGTCAAATGTCAAATAACAGAGGTGTTTCTGGGAATGATCGAATCAGGGTATTTCTGTGTGATTATTTCAGTCATCACTTTGTTTTAGTAAATAGTGCTGGAGAGTTTCTATTGAAAGGCAAAGTGAATTATAGTCCACAGAGAAAATTCACCAAGATAAACAATTTTGAACTATATATTTATAAATGCAGTGGATTAAGAAAGTATTCAGACTCCCACACTTTCTGCACAATTTATTGTGTTGTAAATTTAATTTTAAATGGATAAATTTGCCATTTTTGTCCATCAGTCTTCATTTAGCTCATAATAACAGTGTAAAAATATTTTCAGAAAGGTTTGCAAAATTATTAAAAAGTACAAATCTGAAATCTCTCATTTAAATAAGTATTCAGGCCCATAATTCTGTAATTGACAGGAATTACAGCTTTGAATCTTCTTGGGTAAGCCTCTACATGCTTTGCACACCTGGAGTTTATCCTGTTCTTCCTGGCAGATTCTCTCAAGCTCCATCAGATTGGATGGGACGCTTCTGTAAATTGCTGTTTTCAGATCTCTCCACAGATGTTCAATGAGGTTTAATTCTGGGCTCACTCAAGGACAGACAAAGACTTGTCCCAAAGCCACTTCAGCGTTGTCTTCATTTTCTGCTTTAACTCATTGTTGTACTGAAAGGTAAACCTTTGCCTCAGTCTGTCTCATGCACTCTGGAGCAGGTTTTCTTTAAGGACCTCTCACTCTATTGGCTGCATTCATCCTTCCTTCAATTCTTACCAGTCTCCATGTCGCTGTTTTGCTCCATAACACAATACTGCCACCATCATGCTTCACTGTAGGGATGGTATTAAGAAGGTGAGTTGGTCTTTACTAGAAAAAATGCTTGGATTTATGTTCAAAGAATTGAATTTCTGTCTCATCAGACCAGAGAATCCTTTTCCTCATGCTCTCAAAGTCCTGTAAATGCCATTTCGCAAATTGCAAATGGGCTGTCATATTCCTTTTACTCGAGTGTCTGAGATAGTTTTCCTTCCAATAGGTTCTCCCATCTCACCAAAGGGCTTTTGAAGCCATTGAGTAAACATTGGGTTCTTGGACACCTCCTTCACCAAGGCTCTTCTTGCCCAGTTACTCAGTTTGTCCAGATGGCCAGTTCTAGGAAGAATCCCGGTGGTCTCAAACTTCTTCAGTTTCACAGTTATCAAGGCTATTATGCTCCTGGGAACACTCAAAACTTTAGAAATCATTTTATAACCTTGCCATGATTGATGCTTCACCACAGTTTGATCCTGAAGGTCTATGGAGAGTTCTTTGGACTGCATGACTTGGTTGTTATCCTGGTCTGCAGTGTGAATTGTGGGATCTTCTATAAACTGCAGTGTGCCTTTCTAAATTATGTCCGATCAATTCAATTTGCCTCAGGTGGACTCCAATCGAGTTTTAGACACATCTTTAGAATAATTAAAGTAAACAGGATGCACCTGACCATAATCTGGAGTGAAATAGCAAAGTGTCTGAATACTTATAGAAAAGAGAGATTTGAGGTTTTGTTTATTAATACAGCGACAAACCTTTCTGAAAACACATTAACACTTTGCCATTATGAGGTACTGAGTGTAGAATGCTGGGCAAAAATGTCAATTGTATAATGTAAAATTAAACGTAAAACACAATAAAGAGGACAGAAAGTGAAGGTTTCTGAATACTTTTAGAAGCCACTGTGTATAAATCTATACATCCATTTTGGACTCACTGATTGACTGACAAGGAATACTTGGCTATTTGAAGGCAAAATACTGGAAGTAATATGATCTGGTTTCTTTTTATTATTCCTCTGGCATTTTTCTTCATATCTTGATGCTTTTTTTCCCCCAAAGGGTTTTTTGAAAGCTCCATTTCTTTGTTTTGTGTGTATGAGACCATTTTTAACAGGAATGCAATTAACTCTATTCTCGTTTCTGCCATTTCACATCCTGGAGTTGCCATGTATGATGTCATGCATTTCTTGGTTATGTGAGTTTGGATTCAAAATAACAATACAAGACATTTGTGGCAGTAGTTAGCAATATTTAGATTTAAAAGGCATTTGATTTCCTTGCATGTTTCTTCAGTTTTGATCTTACTCTTTGTGTGTTGGGTTTAGTCTGTTTGATTTTCTGTGAGATTCTGGTAACAATCTGTGAGTGGATTTTGACTCTGAATTTTGTTCACTGCATCTCCATGTTCAGATTTCTTATTTCTGAGAAAATGGTTTTAAATAATGGATCAATCTCATGGCCCTGAGACACAGAAAAATCGAACTTCACAAAAAATATAAATTAATCATATAAAAGTCAGAAAAAGCCATACTGGTTTTACTTATTTAATAGTCAGAATGGCAATCTTACCTTGGTCTTTAGCAGTTGCCGAAAAGTGCAGATGCATCTCTGACTACATCATGGTTTGTCCCACTTGTATCCTTTTTTATGTTGATCTTGTATATGTTTTGTATAAAAAATGAATACAGTAAAATAATTATCAAAACTTCATAAGTAATATCAAAAATCATAAATTCATTTTTATTGCACATAAGCGCGTAATAACAGTTTTGAGAGGGGGCTTACAAAATGTGAAATCAATTTATTGATCCTAGGTTGACAAATAGTTAAGACTTTCAGAGCTCAGAATGTGAAAATAAAGCCATTACATAAATCATATTTATGTGTGAAGTGCCTCTGACAAGAGTTATGATTGGAGAAAAACTATTCCAAGAACTTAAGATGGTCGATTTCTCCACCCTTTTGCCTTGTGGTTTGGAGGCAGGCAATCATGGTTGCTGCCCCAGCAGATGACAGCACAAATGCAGGCTCCTATTGATGGAAATCTGAAGTTCCTCCTCTCACTGACGGTCTCTTTGGTGTACAACATCTATGAGAAGCAGTTTCTGTGAGCCAGATGGTCCTCAGCATGTTCTAGAAATTGAGAGACAGTTACCTCCACTATACTGTGGAGCAAACCAGGCCGCGTTTTTACAGCTAACAAGCAGCTCATTGCGATTTCTGTGACTCGTTTCTGTGACTCTGATAAATTGGACTTGTACAACTACAAAAACTAATCAGGAAGTGCGCACCGTTGTTTCACAAAGAGCAAGACACGTTCAGTTAACAGCAAAAAATGATGTCTGAAAAATTGGCTGAAACAAGAGCAGTAACCATTTCAACTCTACAGGGACAAAATTTCTTTTCACATTTTTTTAAAAATATATACTCAGCTATACACATATTAATAAGTTCAGTATGGTTTTAAACTGTTCATAGCTTTATAAGGGAAAAAGAGAAGAAATCATTAGTAAACATGTAAACCAAAGAAGAGAGTTCAGGATTAGAGCAATCGGATTATTTCCAGACCGGCACTGAAATATAAACAGGAAACTTTTCTGTTTTCTATTTATTATTTTGATAAGAATATGTCCAGTTGTCTAATAAATAAAAGTACAACAAAGGCTGTTTGTTAGCTTTTTATTGCTTACTCTGATTAATTTTTAATGACATGTCATGAAGAAAGGGTCACTAATCAATATCTCATCTTATCTGTGCACTTCTAATACAATAACATTCAAGCTGACAGCTTACAGGAAATTGGCATTTGCGTTTTCATACATTATATATTATTTATTTCTCATTGGTGCACAATTATCGATTTTTTTCCTGGTTTCAGTACTATTTTCAATTGATGAAAGAAACATGTCAATTAGAGTAAGCTCAAGAAGGTGGGCAGGCACTTCATTCTCATTTCTGGAATCTGTAATGAATAAACAATGAAATGTTCTTATAATGTTTTGTTGGAATGTTTCATTGTAATACTAGACACTACTTATTACCACTATTACTCCTAATATCGATGATTTTTGACTACAGCTCATGTGATGGTATATAGCTGTCACAGTGATGTTAGGTTTTATTTTCAAAGGATGATGCAAATTGTGGCCCTGGCATTATAAATCTGCAGTATGTATGGTAGCTCTGTGTTGCTCAAAATGTTGCACCGAACATGGCGATGTGTTCACTGTACTATATACATGTGATAGTAATGATCCCTTAAATCGATAGTAAGAAGTTTATATATGGCATATAAATAAGCATCAGTGAATACTAACTGGAAAACTAACAAAATATTTTATAAAAGGTACCACATTTGTTGACATTTGCTGGCAGATTCAGTTTCTAGAATTCAAGTCTATGTAGCCAAGAGTGACTTAAATATTTTGATTCTCATTATTAGGAGGTGATATCAAACTGTGGAAAGAGTTGAGTTGAAGCCCTCAAGTACTACGGGTGTAATATTCTAATATGCTAAAACTGGGTTGAAAATAAAAGACGGTACAGTCAGCAAGCAGCCAGACAGCCATTAGAGATTCCTAGAGTTGAAGACACAGGTTATAATATGAAGAGTGAGAAAAGAAACAGGTAAATAGCTAATCTTGACATTTCTTTGTATCCTCCATTAAGGCTGAGTATTTTTTCCAGTTTTCTGAAAAGCACACAAAGCAGTGGATTCACACATACATCAACATAAAACATCTATTGCTGCATGCCGTGGCTGCTGTTGGTGCCCGTTCGGGGTTACTAGCGGTGCGGTGGGCAGCTAACTGACCAGCAGGAATACGTAAAGCCAGTGGTTCTCAACCTGTGGGGCAGGCCCCCCTAGGGGGGAGTAAAGATGTGAAAAAAAGAAAACAAGAATCAAAAATATGAAAAAAAAACATGTGTTGAAACCCAAACAAATTAACTTAAACTACATTCTGATACTAGAACAATAAATATAGAGTTAGATAAATGTCGATAAAAGTTAAGTAGGTATAATAAAATATGCATCTACATTTCAAAAAATTTTAGGGGGCGTGATTAAAACTGTTATGAAAACTCGGGTTGCAAATACTTAAAGGTTGAAAAACGCTGCGTAAAGCAGTAGCGGTCATAGTGTCATTCAGTCTGGTTTCTACCTGATGTCATTGTACAAGGTGGTCCTCCCAGAGTGAACGCTGGTGTAGGTGCATTAGCTAAACGGACATGTTCATCACCACAACCAGCTCATGTTGGTCCCTCACTTTCATTTTTGATCTCCAGGTCACTTACATTACAACTCAGAGAAGTCCGACTCAGAGATATGATATGTAAAACATTGTCCACAGAGCATTATGTTTTGCACATTCACTTTCGCATTTCACCAGACGTTGATGCCATTTGAGGTGTTGTTTGCTCTTCGCTTCTCATGCACACACAGGAAATCTCTGTCAAATCCACAACGCTAACTTTAAAGAGAGTCGAACTGAAATGTAACAGCGAGTTTTGTCACAGTTTACAGCTGATAATCATCCACTACCCCTGAATTTTGACAAAAGTCGACATCCGCCTCGGAAGAGTTAAAAATTGAAACTATGAGTTGGTACCTTTCATGCTAGGTGACAGTAAAACATTTTATAATCCAGAGAAGAGTGACTAGGCTGATTCCAGGGCTTCAGGGGTTGAATTGTGAGGAAAGACATAAAGAGCTGAACCTTTTCAGTTTAAGCAAAAGAAGATTCAGAGGAGAAATGACTGAAGTGTTTAAAATTATAAAGGGAATTAGTACAGTGGATCGAGACTGTTATTTTAAAATGAGTTCATCAAGAACACGAGGACACAGTTGGAAACTTGTTAACGGGAAATTTCACACAAACATCAGGAAGTTTTTCTTTAAACGGAGAACCACAGACACATGGAATAAGCTACCAAGTAGTGTGGGACTTTCAAAACTCGACTTGATGTTATTTAAGAAGAATTAAGTGGATAGGACTGACGAGCTTTGTCAGGTTGAATGTCCCATTCTTGTCTAGCATGTTCTAATGTTGTAATCTCATCTTCCTCCAAATTAGAGTTGACTAACAGGTTATAGAAATGCAAAGAAGGAAACGTGTCATGAGGGACACATAAAAGCTTCAGAAAAACATCAACACTAATGTTCCACTGAGTCAGCAGTATCAACCCAACAAACTTATTTTGCTTTGTACTTCAGAACTCAGACATGTTTGAAATGAGAACAGAGCGTTTAACCCCAAAGAAATCCTTTCATTTTTTTATCCACCCAGTTTATGAATTCCTACATTGATTTGAGACTTGAAATTCACAGCTTTCAGGTGTACCTTGTGATAACTTGTTCAATGTTTTTAATGTCATATGGATGAAGAAATTCTTTACATTTGAGCAAAACTGACCTTCATCTACTTCAATTAAAGAACTGATTTTAATGCAGCAATTGACAACCACCGTTCTTAACCTCATTACAGCTTTAAATAATATAGACGTGCCTCTCCTTAGTTTCAGATTATGCAATAAAAGTCTCAGATTATACAATTAAAAGATTCATCTACTTCAATTTCTTTTTAGCTCATAGTTTATTTTCTCTTTTCTGCACTTTTTCCTGAACTGTGTTATCTTATGATAAGGAGATCAAAGTTACCCACAATATTATAGAGTTGGCTACCCACAGATTTTATACAAAATAATCCACTCTTAATGTAAGTTCTACACAGTTCATTATACAACTCAACATCCTATTAGCAGAGCAGCGGATTTGTTAACTTCAGCTTGCTTAGCACATTCGGAAGAAGGCACTGCCTAAGCTGGGCTCAATTGGAAATGCATTAACGGAGACAACTATTCATCTTGCTTTACATAATATAACTTCCATTCTTCTAAAGTGAAGCTGTTCCCAATGGGGTACTTCAGGCTAATTATGCAAAACAGTCTCTTCATGAATGAAATAAGGAGCACAAAATCACAAGGCCACTTGATCTCTGAGGAACACTTCTGTCAATACATCTTTGCACAGCAGCTGGTTAACATCCACATTATCTATATATGTTATATGCAGAATGCACTTTAGATAATATGTGTCCAGCACAGAACTCAACTGATGACACATACTGAAGTCACTGGTATTGATGCCCACACGATGATTCTGGTATTATGTCCTCACTAGGGAAGCTTTTCATGTGTGTCATCAAAGTTAAATTGATTAAATGTATTGTTATAAAACTCACTTCCATTTATAAACCCAAAACACTATACCCCTTTTCAAATGTGTTCATCCTTTCTGTGAATCCTGAATATGAAAGGGAATCATAATCAGAAGAAAAGACAAATAAAAAGCTGCACCCTTCATCTAACAGCCAAAATGTTGTGTTTTAAATTCATTCAAATGGCATTCATTCAAAAGAATGTTGGAAACACTCCTTAGAGACTGCGGTCCATGACGACATGATTGCCTCATGCAATTTCTGCTAGTTTCTCAGCTACATATTCGTGCGATAAATTTTCCTTTTTTTCATCACATCCCGAAGTTGTTCTTTTCAATTCAGATACAGCGACTAGGAAGTCCACTGAAGGACACTGAACTCATTGTCATGTTCATGAAACCAGTTTGAGAGGAATTTCTTTTTGATATGGTACATTATTATCCTGAAAGTAGCCATTAGAAGATGAGGAAGCTGTGGCCATGAGGATATGAATATGATCAGCAGCAATACTCAAATAAACCATGGCATTTATGTGGTGACTGATTGACATTAACGGGCCAAAGTAGGCCAAGAAAACATTCCCCACACCATTACATCGTTACCACCACCACCAGCAGCCTGGATTCATGGTGTTGGTGCCACATTCTGACCCTACCATCTGTGTGTTTTATCATGATTCATCAGGCCAGGCCACATTTTTCCAGTCTTCAACTCTCCTGGTTTGGTGAACCTGTGTGCACAGCAGCCTCAGCTTTCTGATCTTGACAGACAGGAGTGTAACCTCTCATGGTCTTCTGCCATCCACCTCAAGGTTTGATGTCACAATATATAAACATAGCAAAAAGATAAGAAGCACAAATTTTAAAGTGTTGCAGTCTGTTGTGGATTCCCTGTTTACTGGCAATGCTGTTGTTGCAATCAAAATAAATGAAAGAAATCATCTCAACTGTATTAGGGCTTCTTCAGCTAGGTAGTAAAGCTTCTGAGAGTCAGGATCCATCTTCTTCAATTGCTGGTACACAAATGAATGTCAGCTCTGGTCCAACCATTTCCTAAATAGTGTGCAGGGAGTAAGGGGCAAGACTTCCAAAGACTGTGATGAAATGAGGTCAGGGTTTAAACAGGGAAAGGAAGTTAACAACTGTGTCACACCACTCTTGTAGAGAAAACAGCAGTCAGAATAAGACATTCTAAAAGCATATTGTCGTTAGTATAAAAAAACCCCAGTAGCATTTCTTGACACACTTTTGCTGAATAATTCAATGGCTGAAGGTACTCAGTGTTAGTGTGTCAGAAAGAAGATCTGCAGCATTGTTTGCAATAGCCATCAGTTTTATTGTCATTCTCTCTGATGCTGCTACCTCCATTGGGTTGATCTTATTCAGTAAAGCACCCTTCTCCCCTTTTGAAGCACTGCTTACCAAAATATCTGTGGTTGGGATATAGTTTACTATTGAATTGTGCCATAACAAATTACATTTATTGTTAAAGTTTATGAGAAACAGCTGGCTGTTTTACTTTGAGATTCTTCTGCATGTCTTCTATTACTCTGTAATCAACTAGTGAAGTTCTATTTGACACAGAACTGGATTGGAGGGTGTAGAGGTTGTACACTGTGCTGTCATCTTCCTTGTTTAGTGACTTGGACTGAGAGCTGAGAGTTGCATGTTAGTCTTGCTTGAAAGTTAATTACACAGTAACACTGACTCCTAAAACCCTTATTTGTGTTTGTCGTATAGGGGCTGGGCAGTACATTTTACAGCTTTTACAATCCAGATATGTTCCTTTGCTATTGTTTAAGCTGCTAAGGAACAAAATTACTGTGTGAATGATGGTGTTCATCTCTGTAAGAAGAGGAAGAAAGTAAATAATTAAACAGTTTCCCAAACAGGAAGAAATATGAGGAAATGATGCTAATCAATCAGATACATTAGTGTTGAGTGGATGAGCATTTCCACTTGGAAGAAAGTGAAAGAGAACAGCGCATTCAAAGTGAAGAATTTAATCAGGTATTGTACAGATAGCTGTGTAGGGCTACAGTATGTGCTGACTTTGTTTATGCAGAAGTTAACCGTGATGACATTACAAATAGCAAAGCACAACAATGTAATTTCATTAAACACAGTATTCTAAAGCAGCAACAAGAGGAAACCCTTGTCTAGATTTATTATTCAGTAATAATCAGGCCTGAACTCACGAGGTTGAGTAGACATCTAGTTACCTGTAATCTAGTGACCATACTAAAATGTATTTCACAATTTTTTTTAGCAGAGGGTCAGTTCAAAAAGTCTTAAATTGAATTTACTTGGGCCAAAGTTTGACCACATGATCCAAAATCTAAAAAAGTGCTGAGATTGTCGAGGTGTTGCAAAGGATATTAAAGTCTTTAAGGCACACATGATCATCAGAGGTGACTGTGTGCAGAGGGTGCAGACCTATAAATACCTTGGAGTGCAGCTGGATGATAAATTGGACTGGACTGCCAATACTGATGCTCTGTGTAAGAAAGGACAGAACCGACTATACTTCCTTAGAAGACTGGCATCCTTCAACATCTGCAATAAGATGCTGCAGATGTTCTATCAGACGATGGGGGCGAGTGCCCTCTTCTATGCGGTGGTGCGCTGGGGAGGCAGCATAAAGAAGAGGGACACCTCACGCCTGTACAAATTGGTGAGGAAGGCAGGCTGTATTGTAGACACGGAGCTGGACAGTTTGACATCTGTGGCAGAGTGACGGGCGCTGAACAGGCTTTTGTCAATCATGGAGAATCCACTGCATCCACTGAACAGTGTCATCTCCAGACAGAGGAGCAGCCTGCTGTCACCGTCCTGCTCCACTGACAGACTGAGGAGATCGTTCCTCCCCCACACTATGTGACTCTTCAATTCCACCTGAGGAGGTAAACGTTAACATTATACAAGTTATTGTCTGTTATACCTGACTCACACTCTCCACCTTGCATTTTTTAACTTGCACTGCATTTGTATTTAATTAATATTGTTTTTATTAGTATGCTGCTGCTGGAGTATGTGAATTTCCACTTGGAGATTAATAAAGTATCTATCTATCTATCTATCTATCTATCTATCTATCTATCTACACATTTGTTGTTCCTAACACTTTAAGCTCCACAGAAGTTTTTGAGGGATATACAGAAAAGTTCTCCTCTTTATTGTTGTCTCTCAGTTTTCTATACAAGATCAATTATGTCATCTAATATATGCACCATTTTATGACTTGCCAAAGCATCAATGATTTCAGGAGTCAAACCCTTTTAATCAAAGAAATCAAAGCGGTTTCCTCCCACCCTACTATAACGGCAAGCTTCCTAAATGTTACAATATACACTAACAGTCAAAACCTTTAATACAACTCAGTTCTTCCAAGTTATATTTAAATGTAATCAGTTGAAATGCAACTGAATGACCTAAAATGGTGAAAAGGTAAGCAGTAAACTGCCAGAGCTTTAAAACTTAAGTTTAAGTTAGCAGAAACTAAGAAAAGGAAATTTCAGAATATTACAAGTTCCCTACTTCAGGGAACAACTAATAGGTAACGCTCTACAGATGTTCTGCAGCAATTAAAGTAAATTAAGCCTTGCAAGCTACTATACCATCTAAAGTACTACTTGGACAATATTATAATGTAGAAAGCTCTAAACTCCAATGATAATGGCAGGAAAACAGCAATTAACAAATGAAATGTGACTGAGCATTATTCCTCTTAGAAGTGTAGGCCTTTCATTTTGAGAAATTGCAAAAAAAAACTAAGTGTCAGTGAGTACAGTGATGTCCTACACAATCCAAAGGCAATTGGAAACTGGAAGAAACCCTGATAGGAAGAGATCTGGCTGATCAAAAGTCATAACCCAAACAGAAGACAAGTTTCTGAGGTGTCACCAGCTTATGTGATAGACACCTCACAGCCCAACAGCTTAACGGTGGTGGAAAAAAGCAAGTCTCAGTTTCTACTGTGAAGAAGAGACTTTGTGCTGCAGGTTTGATGGGATGAGTGGCAGTAAAAAAACCATTCCTTAAAGAAAAAAATAGGGTCTTAAAAATACCAGCTGTGGACTACTGAAGACTGGAAGAAAGTCTTACAAATCAGAATTTGTATGGTGTTGTGTTGGCCAATACGATGTTGGAGATGACTGATCACAGACCACTTTCGTTTTCCACTCGATATGAGGTGATTAGGCGGGGGTGCAGTTTTTAGGGGGGCCAAATTGACTGCACTTATCTGTTATATAGTGCCTTTCACATCTCTCTACCTATTATATAGTGCCTTTCACATCTATTTATTATATAGTACATTTCACATCTATCTATCTGGTCATTCCATATTTTCTCATGATAGTGCCAATGCACATCTTGGACTGTTCAATACCAGACCCATAGGTCAAATCCAGGCTAAAATGTATTATACCCTTTCCACCATGCTGCCCAATCTGATACCAGCTTTCCCATTTCTACTGTGCTCCAAAACTTCAGTCCATGACATCCACCATCCTCTTATTCTTCCCATAACTTGTCTTACGGATATGGAACAGAACAGGTGCACCTGCCACCCAAATTTTATGCTACACCTGTCTCTAAATTATCCAATCCTCTGACAACTTGCCCAGTCCAACTCTGTAATCTTCCAATAATGGTGTCTTCTGATTGTCCTATAAAACATCCATAGCATAAGTCCAATCCACATCTTATTCTGCCTCTGCTAACAGAGTGCCCAGTCCTTGGCCATTTCCACTGTATTCCAAAAATCAACATCATACAATCACTAGATTTTTTTGTCAAGTCTTGTCTCACAGTTTATCATTTTCTACACCTACAGAGTCATTTCCACCTTAATTTTCTTTTACACTTACTGCCAGTCTTCCCAGTCCTATGCAAGTTTGCCAGGCTTAATTCACTTGGGCTCAAACTCCCACTGTAAGATCCACAGACCCCTATATCTTAAAACGTAACTCGCCCCCCAACCTATCTTGTACTACACCCATAGGATAAGTCCAACCTAAATCTTATTCTGCCTTTATGACCAAGATTCCTATATTTACTTGAAAATAAATTTCACCCTACTTTCCTTGAGGCCTGAACATTTCTCAATTACTTTCTGATTAAATTAAGTCATTTCACTAAGCCTGCCAAAATAATTAGCCTCATACTATTATCTATATGAGGATTTCCCAGCCTTTTTTTCTGTAGTGGCACACTTTTTGTAACCAAAGTCGCCCCAAGGCAGGTCACTATCTTACTAACCACAAACACATATTCAATTGAACTGCATTGAGAGAAGCCCATGATGGACTGACACTTCATGCAGGGTTGGCCCTTTCACCCAAATCTGCTAGGATAATCATTAGCATCTCTGAACTAAATTAAGTAGGATGAGAAAATTACATGCTCTCTGCCAGCCTTATGTGGTCCACAGCTCAGAAAAAGGTGGTCATTTAAAATAAACAAATATTTAATTGGCCAGCTCATGTGGGTGTGAGTGTTCAGGCAGCTGCAGGGTGATGATGGAGTAATTGGGGCGAGATGTTGTCTGTCTCAATTGCTTTATTGGCTTCCTGCGGTGCACGCTTGAGAGCTGTGCCCATGGAAGCATATAAGAAAGAGCCAGCACATGAAAAAAGGAAATTGAGATGGAGAGAGAGGGAGCAGGAGCGAGTTAGAGGGAATGCGTGTGACCAAGAAAGTGAGAAAGCAGACAGCTGGGAGGCGGTAACTTGTGGGAGTGTGCGACCAATGCTCACGGATTGATGGTCACTCCAGCTGAGTGACCTGTAAGCTGGACTGACTGATGCACGGTGCTTAGTTGGAACAGCTGCAGGGGAAGGAAAGGCTCAGTGAGTTGTCCTGCGGGCGGTAACGGATTGCAGGGAAGCGAGCCTGGCAGCTGGACATGGAGGCTTGGTGTGGTGCACTGCTGGGAGTCAGAAAGAGCTACAATGGGCCTGAGCCTCAGAGCAGTGTGGAAGGGTGAATGAACTGCAGATTAGGTTCTTCTCTGGCTGCAGGGATCCGTTAGGGTGAAGCCAATGAGACGTCAAGTATTGAAGGAGTACATCAGAACTCAATTTTTAAAGGACAGTTTTCTGTGGTGTTTTAACCTTATTTTAAGGGATTATTTGGATTTTAACCTCCATCACTTTGTTTTATTGGATTATTTATTTATTATGGATTGATTTCATGGCACTCTTGAACACTGTTTTTTCTTGTTTTAAATAAAAGCACTGGGGCACTTTTGCACCTACACCTTACTTTGCGTTATGTCCTCATATGCCGACTCTTCTGGTTATGCTATCGATGGTGTCAACTTCAAGAGGCTCCCAAAGCACAAGTGGGAGCATGGAGTTGACTGGCACTGTCACACATTCTTCTAACAAGGCAAACTGAAAAGTGTTCAAATGCCAATGTGGTTGAATTTAGAGTTGAATTGTCAGTGTTGTTTAAGTTATTATTACAATGTAATGTTAGCTTAAAATTATGTATATATGGAAAAGCATTTAAAAAGCACCAAATTAATTTGTAGACTTCATTTAACATTACCAAATATATTATGTTCTTTATTGAAGATGTTTTGATCATTTCAAAATTGTAAACCACTGGAAGAAAAAGAAAATTTTTAAATTATTTTATTAACTTATAGTTCAATGAGGAGACAGACAGTGTTATTGCCTAATACAATACAATTTATTTTCGTATAGCCCAAAATCACATAAGTGCCACATGGGCTTTGACAGCCCCCCAGCCTTGGCTCTCTAAGACGACAAGGAGAAACACCCAAAAAAACACTTGTAGGGAAAAAATGGAAGAAGCCTTGGGAAAGAGAGACCCCTTTCCAGGTAGGAGTGCATGCAGCGGGTGTCAAAAAAAGGGGTAAATAAAATACACAGAACAGAACACAAGTAATCCTCAATACAATATAATAGTGCAACAGAAATATTACAAGTACAGAGTAGAATTCAGCAGTAGATAATATTACATAATATGATTTGGATTTATTCACAACGGGGCGGCACGGTGGTGCAGTGGTAGCGCTGCTGCCTCGCAGTTAGGAGACCTGGGTTCGCTTCCTGGGTCCTCCCTGCGTGGAGTTTGCATGTTCTCCCGTGTCTGCGTGGGTTTCCTCCGGGCGCTCCGGTTTCCTCCCACAATCCAAAGACATGCAGGTTAGGTGGATTGGCGATTCTAAATTGGCCCTAGTGTGTGTTTGTGTGTGTCCTGCGGTGGGTTGGCACCCTGCCCAGGATTGGTTCCTGCCTTGTGCCCTGTGTTGGCTGGGATTGGCTCCGGCAGACTCCCGTGACCCTGTATTCGGATTCAGCGGGTTAGAAAATGGATGGATGGATTATTCACAATGTTCAAGTCAGCCTGTGTTCTGCTCTTTGGGGATCTGGTGCCAGCAATGTAATGACAGGATTTCTGAATTACAATGAATAGTATAGGCCATATGCAACACTGAGGTTTCAGCCATTTACGTAACTTACCAACAAGCCAGCTATTATGTAAAAGTTACTTTGCCTCAAAAAAAAAAAAAAATCCTGGGTTGATCCAACCAACTGATCCACAACTTTTGTCAGTTTCATCTTGGCAACACAGATTTTTTTATGCATTAATGGAATGTAGACCCTAACAGATAACAAAAGCAGCTTCATTCGCGCAAGATGCCCTTATTGCAATATGAGTGCTGTCAATTGCCACAATTGCATTAGGTAAAGTGGACACTGCTGTAAATTTATTTATTATGTTGGCATGTACAACGAAAGCATACATAAAGGGAATGTAGTGCCTTGTCAGTCATTTAAGGCTCCCAGGACTGAAGGTATAATGGAGCTGAAGCTTAGCTGAGATGTTCCTGACCTGTTGGTTAATTCCCTCTCGTAGGTGCCTGTTGTCAAAAACTTGCAAATGAACAAGTGGGCAGTCTGTCTTTCAAATGCCAGAGCCAACTCAGCACATAGTATAGTTGCAATAGAATGACTCTTGAAAGTCACTCATAAGCCAGTCATAATTACTGGTGAAAAAATCTGACCAGTTCATATGTCCTTTTGTATGTTCCTCAAACTGCGCCAAACAGGCCATGTTGTGTCATACTGTTAGGCTATGAACAGGCCATAGGGCATGAGATTTAGAGCTTTCTGTATGCAGCAAGCAAATCACATCTGTGTTTTTACTGCACACTGACATGAAAACAGATACCCAACATAAATTACTGAAAAAAATGAGAAAACATGCATTACATTAAATATACTAATTCTAAGCGTTTGAGTGTGTGCATCTGCCATAGTCCAACTTACAGTGAATTGCATTTACCAGGATTGAGAATGTTATAGTATGCGGAGCGTATTGGGAGAAGGATGCTAAGGATAGAGCTGCCAGGTAAGAGGAAAAGAAGAAGGCTTAAAAGAAGGTTTATGGCTGTGGTAAGAGAGGACATGCAGGTGATGGGTGTAACAGAACAAGATACAGAGGACAGAAAGATATGGAAGAAGATGATCCGCTGTGGTGACCCCTAACGGGAGCAGCCGAAAGAAGAAGAAGAAGATAGTATGTTGTTAGCAGCTTAAATACTGTATATCATATTAATATCTCATTTCGCTTTTCAGGAAATTCACTCCAAACCCCCTTGTAGTGAGAAACAGAAAAATACAATTAAAATAAGCTGTAGGGTTTTGAAAAAGGTCTAGAAAATATGAACAATTTCTCTGGTAGGTTTGTCAGATTCGAAAATAGCACAAAACTCCTTAAACTCTCACTCAAAAGCTATTTACTGACACTCACGTCTCCATATTTAGCACTATGAAACACTGATTTTTGATTGACACAATTTCAGTGTGCATTTTTAACAACTGCAGTGCTGAGCTGCCAACTCTGGGCTAGTGTAACATGTCAACACCTCTTAAAGTGTTATTTTAACATTTATTTGGACAGCCTCATAAACGCATTTCCAAAGTATACATTCTGGCACCCAATGATAATTTATGTTGTAGTTTCCACTTCCTGTTAGTCCAAAAAGAGATTCTGTAAATTTTTATGTATTTACTTATTTTTGTGCTTACTAATATGATAATGGGGTTTTTCAGCAACAGTTGTTTTTAGTAGTTTGCATTTTTAGCAACAGAAAAGCAGCTAAGAGTGTCTACTTTAGCTTTGTGTTTTCCAGCTTTGTCAATGATTTTGTACTCATACAGTATATTCACGGTCCAGCCAACCATCTCTGGATATGGGAGATGATACCTGTGGTACCACATTCATTCAATTAAAGACAGATCTCAGATATTTGGGTTGGGAGCTGCACAACCTTCAGCCAAAAATGTCATCAATCCAAATGTTACATTCTTCTTGTCTGTTTACTGAAAAGTAACTACTTCCTGCTATCTTCTTTTCTGTTATGTGAGCAAAAGGGTTCAACATCTGACATACCATTCACAGGCTTTCCTACAAACAACTTCAAACACGACTAAGTGCACACAAACACACAGTAACCAAACTGTCTACGTGTTTGCCAAAAAGGTTAGGAAAGCCCCCAGGACGTTGTGGTATACATATAGTCAGGTTTAAAGTTCTACGACTTCACAATATGAAGAAGCCATCTACAGATATATTAAATTTGAGTCTAATTTCTAGACTCAAAGTGCTTTCATTGTGTTTTCATTGCCTTTAGGCATTTTTTGTGAGAATGAACTGCTTTAACCCCATCTGACAATGAACCACGTGAAATGATAAAGTTGCTTCCAGCAGCATAGTTAATTAATACTTCTGCGCTCACATTGTGTTCTTCTCGTGGACAAAGCTTCTTTCGTTTACAGCATATTATCATAGCAGTTTAAATATCTGGGGATAGCAATCACAAGTAAATATAAATATAAAGAACTTTTTCCAATACAGTTTCGGAGGTATTGTGGGAAAAAATCTAACAAGCTGATAACAAATGGTCCATCCTACATCTCACCTTAGCAGGCAAAATCAATACTATCAAGATAAACATCCTGCCTAAGCTTCTAAGCCTATTCCAGTCAAACCTTCCGGCATATGTAAACAAATCATTGTTTAAAAAAAATTAGACTCAATTATAAAAGTATTCACCTGGAATTCAAAATGGCCAAAATGGGGAATCTACAAAAATCAAACATTCAATTTTATTACCAGGCAGCAAAACTTCACACAAAACAATCTTGGAAATTGGCAGAAATCCATGAATTTACACTGCTGTGGCTTACAATGGAAACCAAATCAATTTCTACATCTTCTTTGTATGCCCTGCTCTGTGCTCCAGTCATTATTATTTACCGTCAATTTACCAGAAATCCAGTTGTCCACCAATTACTTACAATATGGAACCAAAGTAGGACACATTTCAAGGTAGAGAAGCTTTCATCTGTTAGCCTATCCCTTTCTTCAACCTTCTCCAACCTACTCACTATTTAATCCAAGACAATTAGGGAATAATTTATTTGCATCTTAAGAATATCATTCATACTTCTGTAGCCCTTCTGTTTTCAGGCGCACCAAAACTCTATCAACACAGCCAGGGATTGCTTGTCCATCACTGAGGCGACTGCAGGTTCACAGCCTTGCCACGTAACGTGCCTGTCAGACGATAGTTGATGCAGGGAACAGTCTAACCTGGCCACTAACCTGGCCCCATTACTCCAAGTTAACTGTGTCTGTGGGTATTAAAATGGTAGCTCCCGTTTGAATAAAAACCCTGGCTGTGCTTGTTTTGATGAAATTAAAGTTATTTTTCCTGAAGACTTTGGAATCAGTGTCTTCTCTTGGGTGCAAGACCGTGACTCCTTTCCCAGGCTATAAACTAATTTAGCAATATGTTGTCCCAGATGTCCATCCATACAGTAATTGATAGCCTGAGGTATCGGCATGTCTTCCTTTCCCAGACTGTAAACCAATTTAGCAATATGCTGTAAACAACTGTTATAAAAGTGAGGTAGAAGGGCAGAGGATATGCTTTTGATGTTGCAATGCCTATACAAGTGTTATGTATCTGAATTCATCTTGTTGGGATTGAGAAAAAATATACTGAAAATATAGAGAAAAATTCACTGATTTTATACACCACAACACTCACGCGTCACATATTGTAGTAACCAAAATGTCTAGCAACATATATCAGGGTGTAGAGTGGTGGGGCTGCAGCTAAGTAGCAAGGGTTCTTTAGCCAAAAAATAAATAGATAAATTGGAAGGCTCGTTCTTCATGGGTGTGCAGGCTCCCGCGGCTGCATGGAGTTGGTGGAGTGATCGAGACGGGGTACACCGTCATGTGAGGGTGTGGCCTGCTTTGATTGGTTCATTGGCTTCATTCGGTCTGTGTTAGAGTCACTGCACCGACGGAATATAAGGGGAGTCAGAAGAAAGAGTGAAAAGAAAAAAGAACAACAGAAAGGCAAGACAGCAATGAAAGAGGGCGAACATGAGTGAGCCTGTAAGAGCAAGTGAAGGTATTGTTTGATCAAACTGTATGAAGGAGCTGTCCCCTGCGGCTCTGCCCGCATAGCGGTGAAACAGGACATATTTTAAAAATCAATAAACAAACAGGTAAGGTAAGCTGCAAAACATGGCAAGAGGTACACCGACTTGTACGGAGGCTGGTGCATCAGTGAGGAGGGCCCCGCCCCCTACGCTCGGCCCGCAGCCTGTATCTAGGATTCGCAAAAATAAATCTGTACCACAAGCGAACTATGATACTTAGCATGATGACAGAAGTCGCAAAATCAATTGGAATGTTCAAGCAAATTAAAGAAAAAAAATCCATTAAGTAGTTCTCTCATGAAAAGCAGACAGACATACAGATGTTGGATTTTATACATATAGAGATGTGTCTTCTGTCCAGCATGCACACAAATAAGAACAAACAAAATAAAAATGAAATATGCACAAAGACATATTTCTTGCTTCAGTTAACTACAGTATATTGCTGCTGAAACCTTGGCTGGGCTCCTTATCGTGTGTGTACTAATTTTAATGTCACTTCATGTAACAGGGTGGCACGGTTGCGCAGTGGTAGCTCTGCTGCCTCGTAGTAAGGAGACCTGGGTATCGCTTCCCGAGTCCTCCCTGCATGTTCTCCCCATGTTTGCGTGGGTTCCCTCTGGATGCTCCGGTTTCCTCCCAAAGTCCAAAGACATGCAGGATAGGTGCATTGGTGATCCTACATTGTCCCTGATGTGTGTGTGTGCCCTGCAGTGGGCTGGCCCCCTGACCGGGATTTGTTCCTGCCTTGCACTCTGTGTTGGCTGGGAGTGGCTCCAGCAGACCTCCATGATCCTGTAGTTAGGATATAGCGGGTTGGATAATGGATGGGTTGGATAATAACTGACTGACTTTCATGTAACTTTATGTGAATCGAAACAGACAACGCTGCATAAACAGGAGGTAGCCAGGGATGAGTTTTAACAGCTGATTGACACCATACTGATCTGCCCAACTCTCTAAACCACTTGCTTTCAGTAATGTTTTCTGCATTAGTTGTAGAAGGTGTGATGGAACTGGGGAACCAGCGAGCCCCAAACCCCAAACACGATCACATGAACACAGCCGCAGGTTCAAATAATGGATGGTTTATTTTCCAAAATGCCATCAAAAAGTTCATAAAACACAAGCACAGGTTTTGTCTCTCCCTCTCATCACAATACTCTCTTTTGTTCTCTCATGCACTGCCCTCCTCCAGTCGAATGTTGCTTTCCTTCCTCCCAGCACCGACTCACCTGGATGAAGGAGTGCGGTCCCTTTTATTGAGGACACGGGAGTACTTCCGGTGCTAGGGTTACTGTCTGAGGGAAGCACTTCCACGTCATACAGAAATCCCACAAATTGGGGAGCACATCTCCCTGCAGCACCCCTTTGAGGCACCCATGGACCCCAGCAGGGCCATGCTGCCAAACTGCAACACCTGGCATTCCTTGCTGGTTCCTCAATGGGTGTCAATATGGAGGGCTGCTGCCATCTAATGCCTGACGGAAATACCAACATCCCTCAGAGATGGTCCTTCTCTGTCCTCTTCTTTAATCCCAGCCAGGGAAGATCCTCAAAAGATATCTTGTCAGGATGCCTTTCCCTGGTACGGAATTCCTGGTCAGGATATCCATCTCTCCTCCTGAGAAGTCCTTTGCGGGTCAGGTGCCTTTGTCTTTCTTGGCCGGAATGTCTGTCTGTTCTCCAGGAGTCTCCCATCTGGGAAAAGGTACCATCTCCTCTCCTGGTTGGGATGCCCGTCCATACCGCATGCCACCTTTTCAATAGATGTAACAGAGCCCTGAGAACTCAGCATTGCCAGTTCAAGTTTGGGTAGTAAACAATGAAACAAAAGTGCCTGCCCTCCAATTTCGCTTCCCTCTTTCTGACATGCCTGTGCTGCAGGCTGATACCAATGCCATGGAATTGCTGTTCATTTTGTTTCATCTGCAGTGCATCCAACACACTTAAACTGTGCTGCCTCATTGCCACATGTCTTCAAGACTTTCAAATCATTAGTGCAGTTTGAGAATTAAATGTAATAAATTAATGTCATAAAATTTTCCAATAAGCAAGCGACAATGAACCTCATCTGCACACTTTTGAATTCTTTCTTGGTCAACTGGTTTGTGTTCTAAGCTGACAGTGTGTGACGAGATGCACTTCTAGCTGTCACGCAGTCTCGAGAGGCTTTGTGCTGTTGACTTGCGCAGTTGTTTTATCATAGTGTGAAATGATACAAGAGAATCAGCTTTACACCACATTATCTCCATCTACTTTAGAACAAAAGTCATAACACGCTGTTTTGCTTCTCTGTATTGTATCTAAGCCAGGCAAAATCCTGTTGCCATAGAGTTATAAACTTTTTAGTAATATGCTGTAGTTGGGTTTTTCTATCTTCACCTTATATATATTTTAAAAATATTTTTATATTTTTCTTCATCTTGTAAAGCACTATGAGCTACATCATTTGTATGAATATATATATGCTATATAAATAAATGTTGTTGTAACACACATTATTTACTTGATAGTGTTGGATTTATGATAATTCCAAATCCTCTTACAGTGGTGTTTGGAGTCTTGATACACTCCAGTAATCAATGAGAAAACATCATCATCATCATCATCATCCCAAAGTGTGTTTCATGTTGAAGGTTTCAGTGCCAATAGTATAACAATAGCTTTTATTATCCAAAACTAATTAAAAATCTAGTTTGCTCTACAAGATGCTGTGCAGAGCATCTTTAGAATTTGTCAAGACTCCGTGAATGTGATTTTAGAATACTGTCAGTCTGCCAGGCCCCTGCCAGTATTTCTGTCAAATTCCCGTTCTTTTAATCAATATGATGATGTATAACAGAATGGGTTTTATTACTAATTAGCTCTCTGTTCTAAATAAAGGTGGGGTTTATAGTGTGATGAACCACTAGGTGTGCTACCCATCTAAGTAATCAACACAGACCTCAGTGATAACGTTTGCAGTGCACCATCTATTTGGAAATGCATGTAGTATAAAAATATATTGCGTTTGTCATTCCAATAGATGGTGCATCACAAACATTTGTAGTAATAAAATCCATTACTACAAATGATCATGATGTGCCATCTGTTGGAATAACAAATGCAATGCATACTGTATATCTCTTATGTGCCAATTGGTATGGGATTCGTATAAGTGGTGTTAATGTTTGTGACACGCCATCTATTGGAATGACAACTGCAACACATTTTATAAAAATATGCTGCACCATCTTTTGTAAAAACAGACATAGCAAGTAGACGCACACACAGACACTCATTAAAGTGGATATAGGGTGGATTGCAATTCTGTTTGGACTAACCTTTTCTTTTTGTCTATTGAAATTTGCTTTGTTTTGTAAATAAATTCAATTTATAATAAAAAAAATAATTACAATGTAGTGGTTTAAGAACATCGTGATGGAGCGGTAAACATTGTGGAAAAGAAAAACATTATAGAAGGCAAGTGTCTGAGGCCCATCCCAGAGGGTCTTCTTTACATGTGCTGATCTGAACTTTCGAGACTGGCTCTACTTGCTGTTATAGAAAGTCTAGTGCTGAATCTGAGAGCGGCAGACAGACTGGTCTTGTTTCGTAGCCTAAGCACTGGTGCTCAGCTGTGGCTCAGCACTACATTCTTAGCTGCAATCTTATAACTAATTGCAGCTTACTCACCAAGAGCCTTGTTTATAAAGCTTATATATACACAAAAATAGACTTGAAATATGCATACACCACTTTCCACGCAAATATTGGGATTTATAAAAGACAACTTGACCATGGTACATTTATATCCATCCATCCATTTTCCAACCCGCTGAATCTGAACACAGGGTCAAAGGGGGTCTGCTGGAGCCAATCCCAGCCAACACAGGGCACAAACCAATCCTGGGCAGGGTGCCAGCCCACCGCAGGACACACACAAACACACCAAGCACACACTAGGGCCAATTTAGAATCGCCAATCCACCTAACCGGCATGTCTTTGGACAGCGGGAGGAAACCGGACCGTCTGGAGGAAACCCACGCAGAAACGGGGAGAACATGCAAACTCCACGCAGGGAGGACCCGGGAAACAAACCCGGGTCTCCTAACTGCGAGGCAGCAGCGCCACCGTGCCGCCCGTGGTACAGTTATATATTTACTGCAATTCTTATCCATGCATACGCAACATTTCAAAGAAACTGGAAAATTTGCGATGCCCTCGATCAAGGAGGGAAACGCAGCCAAAACAAGCTAAATGACAAATCACAAATAATTCATATCACTTAGCTAGGATTAGATTGTTACCCAATGTGACAAACATATTATTGCACTTCTAAAGCACTGAATATGATACTCAGACTGTATTTTAGTTTCCTTTTAACAGGGCCAACGTTGTGTATTTGCACTGAAGAACCGTTTTGTTTTCTTGTCACTTCTTAGCTATCTGACCCCCAAGACAGGAATATCTCAGTTAAAATTCACACTCTGTCATGCCCACTGTGCTGGAAGCCACTTACCAACCAGCAAGGCGCTATGTTCAGTTTTGGATCATGTGAGTGCATATGACATTACATGTTTTTGCCAGCAAAAAAAGACAATTTGAAGCAGTGTCTGTTTCTGCTAACGTAATCTTAGCTATTTGCAGCACTCATTTTGAAATAAGGGCACCTAGTGTGGATGAAGCTGCTTTTGTTAGCCATGATTACTGACAATTCACTAACAAACAAGTTATCTGTGATGCCGAGATGTGGCCTGACAAACATTGTGTCTCAGTGGCCTGGCTCAAGCTGTGATTCATTTATTTTGAGGCAAAGAGCTTTGGTAGATGCAACGCTACTGTATGTAGTGGCTGGCTTGTTGGGAAGTGTAATACTACATTTTTCTTTATGTCACTGTATATGGACAATACTGTTATGAGTTTTATTCACATGTGCATGTTAACTGTGGCACACAGAGGCTCAGCAGTTAGAATTGCTGACCAAGCATTGGATTAGATAGCCAAAGACAACTGGAGGCTTGTGTAGTCAGCTTAAACACAGGTTAGGGTATTTCTGTCCTCTATCAGCACAAACCTTCTTTCCTTCTTGGGAGAATGAGAATCGACATGTAAGCACTATGATATTTCTGTATTTTGTGGGAGAGGAATTCAGCCCTTGTTTGGAAACGAGAAGACCAGCAAATGAAGCAAGAACCATATAAAAGGTCTGGACAGTGGCCAGACCCTTCGAGGCTGTGCCAACAATAGGTGTTGGAAACCCTCCCAGCGTAGGGACGGAAAAAATGGCTGACTGTGTTGATCCAGATTCCCACCTGGATAAAGTCTGTCCATATGCCTCCTCGTCTGTAACTGCGTAAAACGTCAGTAAATGTAAGCTAAAAGATATTTTGTCTCATGTGATTCTTGTACCGTAATCACTATGGGAGGGATATCGCCTTTTCTGGTATATTATGATATTGTCTAATTATTTAATAAGCCACAATATTAAAAGAACACATTTCCAAGAGAGCTAATGCCTCTGCAGGAAACATAATGGCGTAGTCGGCAGGATTGTGGCTACATTAATAATTATATTATTATATATTAATTATAATATTTTATATATATATTAAACATATGCTTACACTGATGAATGGGAGGCTCGGTAATAATATTTGATATATATATTTCGGATTGGTTGCGCGACGGTCATGGACTCCGGCCGAGAATTAAAAACTGCCTTAACATGCCTGGCCTGATTAATTTATCCCATCAAAAGACAAGAGGCGGACTTGTCAAACTCGGCACAGTGCATGAGGCTGGAAAGAAAGCCCGACATCTGTCGGCGAATCGTGGTAGCGTCTGCTACCTACGGTATGAGAGTGAACTTTAAGGTTGGACTTTTAAGTTTAACGCATAAGTGGGACTAAAATTGGACAAAATAAATGGAATACAACAAGATTGAAACTGATGGCACGAGACTGGCTGTCCAGTAAAATGAAACGGCACTCACAGGGGCAGCACAGATTAATTAATGGCCGTCGAAGCCCAAAATCTACCTAGAAAAGTAAATGCCGTGTTGGGAAACACGTATTTACAATAAATTACATCGCTAGCCTTTAGAAAACAATATTGAAGGCTATAAAGAACGGCGTTATTGTATATTAGTTGCGGCAGGCAGACAAGACATGCAGGCATTGCACTCACCTTGCCGTTTGCGTGGTAATTCCGTGGAGCTGAAAAAACTTAAAGATGAAATCAAAGCAACAGCGATAGAATCCATAACGTCTCAATCACGATCGCTAAAATAATTTGTAGAAATCTTTAATGGCATCCAAGCAGCTCGATGCAAAAATACAAGCTTCGTCCACGTGTTACAAGCAGTCTAAAAGACGCCAGCTGTTTCTATCAGTCTACCTACAAGGGTAAAGGTTAAAGGTTTTGGCAAAACCCCCACCTATTTTGGTACTTTTAAGAAATTGCCGTGTGTTTAAACACACAGAAATAATTAAATTACCTTTTAAATATAGCTTAAATAACGAACATACTTTATAAGCTAATGTTTAAAAAGAATTTGTAAAACGGTGTACACATATAGCTAAAATGCAAAAGAGCTCGAACAACAAAGTGGAAAAAGAATAAATACATTTGGGGTTAAAACTTACAATAAGAACAATTGGTTTAAAGCAAATCAAAAAAGAATGTCTCCACTTTTGTTTAAAACTTATAAACGTGCAAAACATTTTTCTTTTAAACCCTGATCAAGTTTAAAGGAAAAATACTCTTTAATAATACTAAATAATAAGGGAGACAAGTTCTCACGGATATGTAGCATGTGCCCGATTGTGCATGAATGGAGGTTATGTATTTTGGGAACTCTTAAGGGAATGTATGGTGGCGCAGTGGTTAGCACACTTGCCCGGTGATATGAGATAAAGGTTCAAGCATGTATGTTTTCCTTGTTAAGTCAGAATATTCTTTGTGACCGCATAACTTTTCTGGGAACACTTTCTTGTTGTGGAATTGTGCTGCGTGATTTCCTCGCGTGGATTTTCTTGTTGTCGCAGAATTTACGGATCGCCAACGGGTAATACGTTACCCTCGTTTGACGCTGAGTCGTGATGTTCGCCACGAAAATTCCATGATCTGGAAAATAGCGTATGAAACTGAGGTAAGAAGCATTCCTAATATTTTCAGTAATATCAGCTTGCGGCCTGAGATGTTGTTTGATTAATAATAAGCATGAAGGAAAAGACGTGCTTAAGTATGTTGCATGGTGAAACCCTATAGATAAACAAAAAAGCACAACCTCGAGTGAGTTTATAGCACGTGTGCTAGAAATCGAGAACTTTATTCTGTGAATGAAGTATTGTTGTAAAAGAGAACGTGAGTATGTGAATACATGTGAAAGAATGAAGCAATTGCCAAATACTGTGTGTAGAAATGACTGAAACGAGTGAAGGTTGATTGTCTGTTCTCTAGTGAACGAATTTCTGCTTTAGCTAAGTAATTCTACTTGGACATGAAGCAGAGTTTAGAATCTAGAAAAGAAAATAAAAGACGAATAAATTATTTTTATTCAGAGTCTGGGGTGGCAGATGCGTGTTTATGTCATTTGTACGTCTGTCTTTCTATGTTCGTCAGCTGACTAAGAATGTTAAACTGTAGAAATGGGAGACGTCCCATATAAGAATATTCAAAGTTAAA